>NC_047091.1:137726666-138029696 GCF_902459505.1 Geotrypetes seraphini | reverse complement strand
TTTAATCCCCTTGCCCAGAATTAGGTTCAGATAGACCTAATTGTGTAAAAATCAAGCTTAACATTTAGAAAGACATCTAACCTGTCATGGTTATGCCTTCTTTTGAGATCTGAGCAAGACCAGTTAGGCAAAGTTGATGGAAAAGCATGTGGATCGGAGATTCATGTGTAACCTCCAATTGGTGTCAAGTGCTTGTTAACTCTAATAATTGTACCAATTAACCAACAATTGACCCAATTAGACAATTAAGTTGAACGCAGATTCCAGTGCCAATTCTTTGGCACCATATGTATTGAATTTAGGGGTAAGTGCTTAAAGCCCTTTAGAAGAAGGACCCTTTGAAAGTTTGCTCATAAATTGGCCTCTTAGGCCAGAATCTCAAAACTTACTGTGCTCTTAATGATGGTCGCTAAACTGGTTCCAGCCAGTTTAGCATGTCAGTATTTTACCAGCCAATTTTCAGAATGGCTCACCTTGATCTTTTCTGAGCTTCCTAGCAGTCTCCAAATTTGTCATGCAAATATAGCATAACGAGGTTATTAATATTAAAATGGTAGTAAAATGGGCTCATCAATATTTAAAGGAGCACTCCAGGTGATTCTTTACCATTGCTGGGTGATTCTCTAACCTCGTTGTGCCATATTTGTGCGCAAAATTTTCCAGTAGGGTCTGAGCTGTCGTTGCCTTACTTTCCGGTCAGTGCCTGACCGCTGGATTTGCTCAGACACTGACTGGAAAATAAAGACAGCTCAGAACACCCCCTCCTCGCAAACCAAAAAAAAAAAGACCCACAAATTGAAGGATAGCAGGAGGGATGCCCACGCTTTCCCACCGCCAGAGTCCCCCTACAATCTCCTGACCCCAGTAGCAGGAGGGAGTGGACATCCCTCCTGCTGGTCTTATACAGGGTGTTGAGGGAGGCAGGCAGCGGTAGACAAAGGGGGGTGCCGGTGGGTCGGGGGAATATTTCCCTCTGCTGCTCTCCCTGCTGATCAATCAGCTGAGCCAGCAGGACTCGAGGAGACCTGCGGTTCAATTGATTGGGGCAGGGAGAGCAGCTTTGACAGAAGGAAGGAGCTGTGCTTAGCAATTGCTCTTCTGAGCAAGCACCAGGCACAGTTCCTCCCGCTCTTTACCTGCAATTCTCCACACAAATAGCATGCGTATAATTTGCTGAGAATTGCCCATTAAATAAAAATTGCTCCCACTATGGTTACTACATCAACTTGCCGGATTTTATCGGCGACTTTTAGGAATCCGATTCTCAGTAAATTGTCAAAGGCTATCTCTCTAATTCTATAAAAAGCACCAACAATTGTGAGTGCAATTTTGGTCACAGACCCAAATTGCACGCACAATTTAATTAAATAACTAGTTAATTAGCGCTGATAATTGGCACTTTCACAGGCAATTATTGGCCTTAATTAGAATTAAAGGTTACTCACATATCCTGTGCCTAAATTTTATGTACGAGTCAAAAAAGGGTGCACAGAAATGTATGGATAATGGGTGGATTGGCGGTGTTCCTTTAAATTATGAGCCTTATTACAGAATTAGGGTCTCTGTACCTAAATCTAGACGTGGGCATTTGCACTAGAGAGTTGCGCGGGGACAGAAATCCCACCCGTCCCTGTCAAAGTATCACCCGTCCCTACCTGTCCCCGTGAGGAATCCCACCCGTCCCTGTGAGGAATCCCTCCATCCCCACCCGTCCCCGCGAGAAATCCCCTCCGTCCTCACTCGTCCCCGCGAGGAATCCCCACCCTTCCCTATAAACTTCAGAAATAGTTATTTCATTTAATTATGCTACTGAATTAAAGGCTCTGGTAGAAACCTATTTACAAATAAGCAAAGAGACTTTATTAATTTGGAAATATTAATTGGGAAGAATACATACTTTGTAAACGGGTTTCTACAAGAGCCTCTAATGTTTATAAATTTTTATCAACACAACTAATATACTACTTTATCCTGAAGCAAAAAAAAAAAAAAGAAATATAATTTTTTTCCTACCTTTGTTGCCTGGTTTCTGCTTTCTTCATGTTCTCATTCAATTCCTTCCATCCACTATCTCTCTTCTCTCTGCGTCTTCCATTTGCTCTGCTACTGTGCCTCTCCCTTTCTCCCCCCTTCCAAATTGGTCTTGCACCCATCTTTTTCCCTCTGCTCCCCCCATAGTCTGGCATCTCTGTCTTCTTCCCTGCCAGCATCTTCGCCCCACTCTCTCTTCCCCATTTCCTTTCAGCGTCCTTCTACCCCCCATCTTCCCCATGTCCTGTCAGCGTCCTTCTCCTCCCTGTCTTCCCCATGTGCTTTCAGTATCCTTCTCCCCCTCTGTCTTCCCCATGTCCTTTCAGCATCCTTCTCCTCCCTGTCTTCCCCATGTGCTTTCAGTATCCTTCTCCCCCTCTGTCTTCCCCATGTGCTTTCAGTATCCGTCTTCCCCATGTGCTTTTAGTATCTTCCCCCTCTGTCTTCCCCATGTCCTTTCAGCATCCTTCTCCCCCCCACCGTCTTCCCCATGTCCTTTCAGCATCCTTCTCCTCCCTCTGTCTTCCCCATGTGCTTTCAGTATCCTTCTCCCCCTCTGTCTTCCCCATGTCCTTTCAGCGTCTTCCCTCCCCCGTCTTCCCCATGTCCTTTCAGCATCCTTCTCCCCCCGTCTTCCCCATGCCCTTTCAGTGTCCTTCTCCACCCCTTTGTCTTCCCCAGTGCTTTCAGCGTCCTTCTCCCCCCTCAGTTTTACCCATTTCCCTTAAGCCTCTTTTCCTCTCCACTCCACCTTTCCTCCCTTTCTCCCTCCCTGCCCCTTACCTTCATGGCGCTTCCCCGCCCAACCGACAACAGAACAGGCCCGGTCCGACAAACCTCCCTGCCCTGAATCCAGCTGCTGTAAGAAGGTAATTTAGATTCGCGGCTACAGGGCAGGGAGGTTTATTGGACCGGGCCTGTTGTCGGTCGATCGGGGGAAAACGCCACAAAAGTAAGGGTATCTGGCCGGCTCTGCACCCTCCCTAAGGCTGCCCCGGGGCGGACCACCCCCCCTTGGTACGCCACTGCCTTGAGTTTTCCTAACCTGCCCTGCCACACACACAGCCGACCGGAAGTCTTCCCGATGTCAGCGCTGACGTCGGAGGGAGGGAGGGCTTTGCTTAAGCCCTCCCTCCGACGTCAGCGCTGACATCGTGGAAGACTTCCGGTCGGCTGTGTGCTGCGGCAGGACAGGTAGGGAAAAGAAGAGGAGCCTTGCACTCGAGTGCATCCAACCCTACAGGAATCCCGCGAACCTAGGGGGCGTCCCCACGGGATCCCCGTGACCCGAAGGGGGAACCCGCGGGATCCCCGCGGGTCCTGTGGGATTCTCGTCGTCCCCGTTCCCGTGCAGCTCTCTAATTTGCACTACATTTGCATTGGTGCAAATAGCCATGCCTAAATTTAGTTATGTTTCCTAGGTGTAAGTGGTATTTCATATACCCCACCTAACTTTTTTATGCCAATTCTTTTGAGTGCCATATATAGAATTTAACCCCATGTGCATAATTTTATACTCAAAATTTCACTAAGGGGCCTTTTTTACTAAAGCTTAGCATGCACTAATACTACTACTACTATTATTAATTATTTCTATAGTGCTACCAGATGCACGCAGCGCTGTACAGAGTCACAAAGAGTAAGAAACAGACCCTGCTCAAAAGAGCTTACAATCTAAACAGGCAAGACAGACAAACAGGATGTCATGGATACAGTTAAGGGGAATGGTTAATTAGCCGGCTGGGCTGGAGGGCAGAGGAGTAGGGTTAAGTATTGAAAACTATATCAAAAAGGTGGGTTCACTAAGTGTCATGTGACCCATAGGTATAAAAGAGGACATACAACATTTAATGTACACATGCTAAACTTTAGTAAAAGGGCCCCTAAATTCCTTAATTTAGGAGCAAAAAAAGAGGGTGGATTTAGGATGGATAAAAAAGTTAGGATTTTAACGCTGATTTTCAGCACTAGGCTCATAAATTAAACTCATAAATCTAGACAAATGAATGGCAGGCCTACATGTGTAAGCATAACTTGTAAGTTCCCAAATTAAGATGAATTTCCAGCTGAAATAAGGAACAAATTTAGGAGCTCATCTTTTCTCGACTATCAAGTCTCTGGATTGGAAATGCTCTAAGGGTCAGGGAAATATCTGTTGTACCTGAATTTGTGACTCATCTGGAAAGATAATTAAATCTAAAATCCAAATATGCTGTTATAACAGAGAAGCATAAAAAGCACTCTTTAGACTTTACGATTGGAAGAGTGTTCATCTTATGTGCATAATGAAATGAAATTTCTGTTCCATTACATAGCAGCATTATAGGTGATAATAGAAAAAGACAACTTGACCCCTCCAGTCTGCCCAATTATTCCTGTCTTCTCTGCAAGGATGTATTCCAGCTGTCTGCTGTGGAAGCATGATTGCTTGTATCTAGTCAGTCTTTTCTTCCTCCTCAGTGAGCATACGTACAGGATCTCATACTTAATCCAACAGCTGCTCCTGCCTCTCATCGGAACATTGTAATAATCTAGAGAATGCAATAACATAGTCACATAAGGGGCAATTTTGTAAGTGATTCAAGCATGTAAAACAGCATTTTACACACTCAACTATGTGCTTATAAAATTGCTGTAGCATAGACATACTTAAAAATAGGTGCTAGAAAACCATATCTGTTCCTTCTATGGAATATACACAGAAATTTTTCTGCTGGCAGAACATGGGCAGGATCAGTCCTACATTCAGTTTCTGCCAACTTGCATAAACATACAGTTTGTTTATTACTGCTTTGGTATAACTATACGGTACAGTAGCTTTGTTTGGCAGCTTGTGGAGGTACATAGGTATTTGTGTGAATTAAAAGACTAGGTATCTTATTACAAAATTACCCTCTTACTGGCTTAAAGTACAGCAAGAATGAGATGGTTTAGAATTTTTGGCTAATGGATAGGGGTTGATAATATTCAAAGCAATTTAACGGGCCAGAAATGGTTCCTGGGTGGTAAAATCAGTAGTGCAGGGCTATATGCTGATATTCAGCGGCATTTAACCAGTTAATACTGCTGAATATCTACTACTACTAATCAGTTATATAGCAGTGAAAGGCATACGCAGCGCTGTACATTTTGACATTTATAGACGGTCCCTGCTCAGAAGGGCTTACAATCTAACTTGGACAGACAGACATGACATATAGAGTTGGGGATGCAGAACCCAAGGTGAGAGGAGTTAGGAATCAAAAAGTACTCTCGAAGAGGTGAGCTTTTAACTGGGCCTTGAACACTGCCAGAGACAGAGCCTGCCTTAGGGATTCGGGCAGCTTGTTCCAAGCATACAGCGCAGCAAGGTGGAACGGACGGAGTCTGGAATTAGCATTTGAAGAGTAGGGCACAGATAGGAGGGACTTGCCAGCTGAGCGGAGCTTACCAGGGGGGTGGGGGGTGGAGAACCTCACCACAGACTATTAAACTGAAAGCCAGTTATATTGTGTGTATAATCTGGGGGCAGAGTCAGCACTTAACTGCCTGAGTTAAGCAGCCATATTTTATTTATTTATTGGGATTTATTTACTGCCTTTTTTTTGTGAAGAAATTCACCCAAAGCTGTTTACAATCCACTGAATAGTAATCAGATATCCTTAAGTATTTTTCCCTATCTGTCCAAGGGCCTCTTTTATGAAGCCGCACTAGTGAGTGACATATGGCAAATGCATTGAAGCCTTTTAAATCCCAATGAGGTTCAGTGCATTTACTACACTGGCCCGGGCTATCAAGCTTGATAAGAGCCCCTAACTGTGGTACCTGCGGCAATGTATTGATTAAGGATTGGCAGCTGCCCATGTCACAAATAGGTGCCAGAAATGTAGGCCTACATTTCCAGCGCATATCTGTGGTAAGAATCACGACTACAGAGGTGCCCAACGATGCCTAAGATGACTTCCAGCGCCTCCCTAGTTGAGGTTCCGATGCCATTTGTGGAGGCGCTGTCTTATTTTTTATCACATTGATTAAAGGCAATTAAACTAATTATGTTAGGCAGTAGTAGGGTGGCTACCACTGCCTAACTTTCAGTGGCTGTTGTAGAATCCGGCCCTAAGTGACTTGCTATAGCAGACTGCATAAAAGCCAGTCCTTTCTTTATGAGGTGTAAGTGTTGAATATCACACTTAAAACCACATAAGAGAGAGCCAGATGCATAAACCTGGATATTCAATGCCAGTGCCTGGATATGGCCCCAGATTTAAATATCTGGGAATAATGCCACTGATAACTTAAAATAACGCTTGCCGCCACCAGCTGAGCATCTACACAGTATCGTAGCAAGGATAGGAGGCACCCGGGGTGGTGGCACCCCTTTGCCCTCTTTTCCGCCCCTGCTCCTTTCCTGCCCCCCCATACACTGCATACACATTTTCCCTTCCCCCTTGTACCTCTTTAATTTTTTGCCAGAGCAGCATCTCCAACCTGCTACTTGCACTGGTCTTGGCTCTCCCTCTGACATCACTTCTTGGTCCTGCGTAGCTAGCACTCTGATTTTGGGGGGACCCGGGGGTAGACTGGAGGACAATGCATTCCCTTTCTCCCTCCCCCAGCATATTAAAAATAACTTTGCTATTGGGTTGCAGTGGTCCCATCAGCCACAGAAATTAGATGCTGAGCCATTGCCTCCTCTTGTTGGTGCAGGAAACAGGAAGTTGGCAGCATGCCTCTAACCACTGATAACAGGACTCCTCACACATGCTCAGTTTTATGCAAGTACTGAATATGCTCAGGGTGTCCTTAAATCAGTGGCTGGAGTTATAGAGAGACTCTGACAAATGTGTTTGTATGTGTGTTGGTGGGGGTATTTATCCCCATAGATCAGTGGTCTCAAACTCTAGGCCCGGGGGGGGCACATGCGGCCCGCCAAGTACTATTTTGCGGCTCGCAGTCTGTACTAGTGCGGCCTGTACTAGTGCTGTCCGCTCTTTGCAGCATCCTCCGGCTTCCCCCCGGCCTCCCGCTCTTACCTTCAGGTAATTACCGCAGCCTGCAGAGAGGATTACCAGTGCTGTAGCGATCCTTGCAAGCTGATGTTGTCCTCAACAGCATGTTCCCTCTGCCGTGATCCTGCCCCTGACGTCAGAAGAGGGGTGGGACCGCGGCAGAAGGAACATGCTTCGGAGGCCGATGGCAGCCTGCAAGGAATGCTTCAGCACTGGTGATCCTCTCTGCAGGCTGCGGTAAATCACCTGAAACTAAGACCGGGAGGCCAGGGGGCAAGCTGGAGGATGCTTAAAATAAAGGGGGAATATGCAGGCCTTCGGGGAGGAGGGGGAAGATTTATAAACTATAAAGAGTTTTTACCTCATGCAAAATTGTCATTTCTTTAATAAGACATTAACTATTTTTTTTCTGCGGCCCTCCAAGTACCTACAAATCTAAAATGTGGCCCTGCAAAGTGTTTGAGACCATTTTCATAGATGACCCTTTTAAGAGGATCCCCAGGGACATCGAGCCATGAGTCAACAGGATGATGTTCCCAAGGAAGAAAGATTTGTCCATGAATTATTTAGCTTGTGAGGTTTAATGCAAGATTCATTTTGCATAATAATAAGCTGTTTTGCATAGATTTGCATGTTTGCCTTTCATGTTTACCATATGTACATTGAGCTGAAAACACGTTAAAGGCAAGTTACGCACAATTTTGCCATTTTAATGAATGTTATTTGATTAAAAGCTTGTGTTATTCCCTTTACATGTGTTAGTAACTACTCCTCAAATTTGTTTAAAAAAATAATCTTGATTTTCATGTGTCAAGTCTAGGCAACTATTCATTGTTGAATTCATTATCTATTTTAACTGAGTCATTCTAGTTTAGGTCAAATGTGTTGACGAGTTTATGACCCTCCCTGCTTCTTCAGTTTGCATGATTCTCATTCTATTTTAGGAACATGTGACAATTTACCTTGTTCCCCAGTGCATTTGTTTTAAGGTTTCAGTAGCATTCTGTGCTCAGAATGGACATTCCCTTATAAACTGACAGCATCGTTGCAAGAAAAGGAGTTTGCTCTTATTTTGAGTTCATCTATAGTATGAAAAATCACAATAGCAAAGTCCTTATTTGGCTTTGTCCTCTTTTCAAGCTGTAACCTAGGTTAATGATCAGGTTAGGTTAGTAGCTGAAATACCTGGGGAAGGGAGAAGATTACATCATCTGAAAACAGTCCAAAAAGTAAACAATTAAGCACTGAGAAATAGATCAGTCAGTGGAGTATTTACTAAATGAGCTCATTTCAACATTTGAATTCTCACAATAATTTTACCAAAAGATAACAAGGATCTATCATGCTCAAATTATCATATATGTAAAATAGGTACCCTGATTATTGACCTGTACAAACTCAAGTTCAGAAGAAATATTTGGGCTGTGCTTTTACATAAGCTTTTAATATAGAATAGCTAAATATAAACACTTGGAAAATGCTAAGTAAATGAGACATTACATTACATTCTGACTTACATTTGCCAAAGCCCTTACAAATTCATGGCGGATAACAATATTCAGTGTTCTCCCCAGAAATTTTTTCCAGCCGGGTGGCATGAAAAAGTAGCCGGGCGGGGCGGGATGGGGAAATTTGGTGGTGGGGAAAATGAAAAGGTACTTTTACTAAGGCTTGCTATAGCCATTTTAACACACGCTAAACGCTAACATGTCCATTATAGTTTATGGATGCATTAGCGTTTAGTGTGCGCTAAAATAGCTAGCACGCCTTAGTAAAAAGATCACTAAATGTGCACGATTTTTATTAGTTAATTATTTTCCAACGCTCAATATGACTTCCTTTTTTAAGGTTTGACACTTAGGCAGTGTTCCAGTAGCATTTAAGCCACCCTTGAAAAAAAGTAATGCAGATCCTCTTATTCCGAATAACTAATGACCAGTATCAAACCTTCCATTTCTTTCAAAACTACTGTATTTGAGAGAGTGGTATTCAACCAACTTCAAACTCATGTTGAATCAGTTAATACTTTGCATCCCCGGCAATCTGTGTTTTAAGACACAGCACAAAGACAGTAGTTCCCGCCTTAGGGCTCCTTATACAAAGCTGCGATAGCAATTCTGCCACAGCAAATGCACTGAAGCCCATAGAAATTGAATGGACTTTGGTGCATTTGCCATGGGAGAATTGCTACTGTGGCTTTGTAAAAGGGACCCTTACTTAGTGAACTCCATACTAGTCAGCTAGAGACCAATGTTTCTCAACTTCTTCAAGCCAAGTACCCCCCTAAGTCTAACAAATACCAACTGAGTACCTCAGTCCAAGCTCCATCTCTGATCCCACTCCATTATAATAGTACTAATTGTAATGCAATTTCTTCCATTCATTTTTCATGTACACACAACCCTACTGTACAACCATTAAAATACTCCTCCCCAATGTCAAAATTATAAAAATCCTATTAATACAAAAATAATAATAATGCAAAATACATTTATAAGTCCAACTTTAAAAGCAAGGATAAGCCTCCCCCAATACACCCCCAAACAATAAGATGTATAATCTAGAAAAGTGTTTCTCTACAACACTGCAACTGCATCAATAAACCCAGGACTACCATACATTCTTCAAGTATCCAGTCCCTACTCTATTAAATAACACCAGTTAAGACCCTCCCACTGCAAAATCATTTTTTTTTTGGGGGGGGCAAGGTCACAACGGTTCATAGTCATTCGTGCGCGGGACTTCAGCGCACCAACATTTCAGCGCAGACAGATCAGCACAAGACTCCAGCAGGCCGCCTAAAAAGTTACTTTTAAAGAGCTCCGACGCGGGGTGTGAGTGGGAAACCCCCCCCCAGTTTACTTCATACTGTTCACGCTGCCATTAGGGGGAGTTGTGGGGTTGGAACCCTCCATTATAGAGTAAACTTAACTTTTTCCTGATTTTTTTAGGAAAAAGTTCAGTTTTCTCTATAATGACACCCCCCCCAACAGCAGCACAAAAAATATGAAGTAAAGTGGGGAGGTTCCCCCCCACACCCCCGTCAGAGCTGTTTAAAAGTAACTTTTTAGGTGGCGCGCTGGGGTCTTGCGCCAATTTGTCTGTGCTGAAATGTGGGCGCGCCGAAGTCTCGCGCGCTTTTGTCCTATCACCGGTCAGAAGTAGCTTTCACTATGTTTTATGTTCCCAAATACCTGTAAACATAAATAAATAAATGTGCTTAGACTTCCAGACTTGTGTGTTTAAAGTCAAGGGTTGAATGGAAAGAGTTAATCCTAAATACCAGAAAGTCACAGGCAAATAATGAATTAGTTTAGTCACGTGGCACTCGGTGTCTCACCTCCTGGGGCTCCGGCTGTAAACGGCCTTGGGATAGTTGTGTCTGGTTAGCGGTTCGGGGCTTGTGGGCGCTGCCAGAGCCAAGTTGCAGTGGGCAAGAGGAGTCGGGCAGCCAGAGCCATGGCCGCCATGGTTCCAGCCCCGGTGCCAGGCATCTTCCACCTCCTCTTCCCCCGGTAGCCAATTGACTTGACTTGCCCCAAACCGATGCTGAGCAGGAGCTGCCGAAAGCCTTGCACCATCAGCGAGCTGTTGTCACCGTAGCATGTGAAAAGCACGTGCAACTGCCGCCGCTGAGCCAGCAACGCCCGCTCCCGGTCCACGGCCAGCTCTAGCTCTACACTGTTTCGGCCACCGGCCGCGCAACAAGAACAAGGGCGGAGAGATGAGCATTGACAGCATCAGCCCTGCCCAGCCGCCCCTCCCAACTCACACATCCATCGGCAAAGTCGCTAGGCAAATCGTAAGCTTCCCTCCATAGGTCAGCGACGGAGGGAAACTTACAATTTTCTTCGGGCCTTCCTCGTTGCCGGGTCCTGCCTTCGCGGAAACAGAAAGTAGGCAGGACCCGGCAGCGAGTTGTAAGCTTCCATCCGTCGTTGACTAGTCTCCTGCCTTAGCCCGTAGCGAACTCATGCTTCGGGGCTCTAAGGTGTGTGTGCTGATTTCCCTTCTCTTCTCCCCCCCCCCCCCCCGGATGTAACTTCCGGTTTCAGAGGGAAGAGAAGGGAAGCCGGTACACACACCTTAGAGCCCCGAAGCATGAGTTCGCATCTCCAAGCCAGTGAGAGATGGTTTTTTTTGGGGGGGGGGGATTTTTATTACATTGAGCGGCGGCAGCTGCAGGATTCCCGATAGATGACAGCTGGGCGGTCATCTAAATTAGGCGGGCGGAGCGCCCGGCTAAAAGGCCCTGGGGAGAACACTGAATATTTATTATTTCTGTTACTGGGAACAAATCCAGTTAAACATAACACAATCTAATATAATAAAATGCTAGGCCGCGCATGCGCACTCAAAAGTCATGTTCCCTGATCTGTCGCGGAAACACGAGTGCGCATGCGTGTGTTTTACGTCACCAATCTCTGTTCCTCCTGCACCATGGCACGCCAGGCATGTCCGCTGCCGGCCTCGAACTCCTGCGGGCCGGCGGTGTGAGCCGCCCGGCCGGTGCTGAGGCCCCGCCTCCCGCTTCCGCCCTACACGGCGCCGCCAGACCCGGCCCTACAAAACTCTGAGGCCCCATCTTCCGCTTCTGCTCTACACAGCGCCGCCAGACCCGGCCCTACAAAACGGCCCTACACTCAGATCCGCGAGCAGGGTTGCCATGGAAACAGAGGGGATCAGGAGCTAAACAGAGATTTAAAAAAACAAACAAACAACAGTGGACAAGGACAGACACTCACAGAAGGATAGGGGGCTAAAGAGACAGATTGAAAAAATCACAAAACACAGAGGACAAGGAGAGAGAGACACACAGACACTCACAGAAGGACAGGGGGCTAAAGAGACATATTGAAAAAAATAACAAAACACTAAGGAGAGAGAGAGACACAGGAAGCAAATGACAAACAGACATGCAGCAGCCAAGGAGACAGACAACAAAAAAAAATACATACATACTTACATACAGCGTCCAAGTAGACAGACAGAGAGACAGTGGGCAAGGAGACAGCAAAAAACAAAAATACAAACAGCCAAGGAGACAAACGGAAAAAAATAAAAAATACAATGCCCAAGGATAAATTCAGGAAAAAAAGACATACAGACGTACAGTGGCCAAGGAGTTAGACTGCAAAAAAGACATACAGACATACAGCAGCCAATGAGACAGACAGACTGACAGCGACCAAGTAGACAATCAGCAAAAAATAAAAACAAACAGCGACCAAGGAGATAGACAGACAGACAAAAGTTAAGGAGATAGACAGCAAAAAAAAGAGACACAGCGGACAAGGAGACAGAGAACAAAAAAAATACAAACAACCAAACAACAGCCAAGGAGATAGATGGGAAAAAAAGGCACACATACAGTAGCCAATTAAAAAGACAGAGAGACAGTAAAAAAACCCCAACCATACAGTGGCCATGTCAACCATGCCTCAGAGCGGCCTGCGAGGTTCGTTACAGCCGGTAGGCTGTTTTAAAGAAGAGGAGCCGCATGCTGGACAGGGGGAGCAGGTAAGGAGTGCTGCTGGACAGGGGGAGCAGGGAAGAGAGTCAGGGGGAGAAAGTAAGGAATGCTGCTGGGCAGGGGGAGCAGGGAAGAGGGTTAGGGGGAGAAAAGGAGTGCTGCTGGACAGGGAGAGCAGGGAAGAGGAACAGGGGAGCAGGGAAGAGGGACAGGGGAGCAGGTAAGAAGTGCTGCTGGACAGGGGGAGCAGGGAAGAGTGACTGGGGAGCAGGGAAGAAGTGCTGCTGGACAGGGGGAGCAGGGAAGAGGGACAGGGGTCGCAGGTAAGGAGTGCTGCTGGACAGGGGGAGGTAAAAGGAAGGGAGAAGGCCTACTGCTGGACAGGTGGAACAGGCAAGGGGTGATGGTTGACAGCCGAGGAAAGAGAGAGACAGAAAGCGTCCAAGGGGAGAAAGAGAGAAAGAAAGAAAGAAAGACACACACATCTATTCTAGCACCCGTTAATGTAACGGGCTTAAAGACTAGTGACAAATATTCAAATAGAACATTAACAGTAGAAGATGATAAATTTCAAGATAAAATTTTTTAAACTAGAATGTCTTAAAAAATTTTCTAAAAACAGTATATTATTCTTTTAACTAGTCATTATCCCAGGACAAGCAGGCAGCATATTTTCACATGTGAGTGATGTCATCCATGGAGCCACGATGCGGACAGCTGCAAAAGCGTTGTTGCACTTTAAGAGCTTAAGAAAGTTCACGACTGACCGCATTGACACATGCGCGAGTCCCTTTCCATCCGGCATAGGCGCGTGTCTCCTCAGTTCTCAGTTTTCTGCAGAGCTACAAAGTCGTGAATGAAACGTTCTGTGTTTTATTTTTGCCTTTTTGCTCACGAAATTAGTTTTTCTAATAAATTGTTTCTTTCTTTTCTTCTTACTAATCGTAAAAAAAAGAAAAAACTTTTCTTTTTACGTTTTGCTGTTTTTGATGGCGGAGCCTTTGCCTCAGCCCTTGGGTTTCGATTTGGCTGAGGCAGTTTTCCCTCCCATGTCCTGCCCATTAACTGGCTTTAAGAAGTGCAGCAGGTGCCAGTGCACTATTTCCTTAACTGATCTTCACAAGTGGTGTATCCGGTGCCTGGGCCCAGACCACCGCGTACAGTCTTGTTCGCACTGCTCCATGCTTCAGAAGCTTTCCATAAAAAGTTGCCTTCTCCAACAAAAACTACTTTTCAGTACCATGGATGCATCACAGGTACTTTTGACACCTTCCAACCCCTCAATGTCAAAGGCATCACCATCATCTGAGGTACCTGCTTCCATGTCGGTGTCGCACAGTCTATAGCTCCGACAGGTAAGTCAGCTGAGAAGTCACCAGCTTCCCAGATGGTGTCTCAAGCCACTAAGGTACAGAGTCTAGTCGTACCGGCCAAACAGAGAGCATTGATGCAGCTCACTTCAACTTTGAAGGGTGCATCTTCATCCATGTCATCCTCTCTGGAATGAGCCGTGGCACCATTGATACTGGCGTCCAAGCCACAGGTATCGGTGCAGGCCTTCAAAGAAAAGCTTGATGCTCTCTTTAAATTGGATTTTGGGTATATGTTCCAAATGATCACTCCCATGTCAGCTCCTCCGGTACCGACCCAGCCTGAGCGTCGCTCCATTCGAGATGCAGGTACCACCACTGCCTCATCGGTACAAGTTTCTCGGCACAGATCATTGTCATCGAGTCATGCTTCTAGACACCGTTCTTCAAAACACTGGTCTCCTTCCCCGAAGCTTCGCTCTTCATGGCACTGTTCTCCTTCACCGAAGCATCACTCCTCAAGGCATCAGACACCTTCTCCAAAGCATTGTTCTTCAAGGCACCGATCACCTTCTCCAGAATTTGTGCATAAGAAGTGTAATTCTTCTGGGCATAGATCCAGTCGTTCTAGGCATTCGTCTACAAGTCTACCATCTAATAAATCTGGCAAACATGCTTCTAAGTCCAAGCACATTTCTCCTACGCACTTGGATAAGTGCAAGAAGTCTGTTTCACTTGCTTCCTCAGGTCGGTACCGTCCGAAATGTCGGTACCATTCTCCCTCCATGACGCATCCCCATGAGGCATCCCTTCATGAGGCATCTCCATCTTCTATGGAAGCTTATGGTTCTCAAGAAGAGCATTCTCCTCGCTCTACTTCTTATAGAGAACCTTCTCCTTCTGAACCAGTCTCATTTACCCGTTTCATCAGGCAGATGAGTAAAAGACCTGGCAGTAAAATTGGAGGAAGATTCCAAATATACAGAGGAGTATATGAAGACCATGGACATCAAACTTCCTCCTAAGGAGCTTCTCAAACTTCCTTTAGATGGTATCCTGAAAGAAACTCTTCATAAGAATTGGGACTCCCCTTATTCTGTTCCAGCTGCTCCTAGAAAGCTTGATTCTCAATATAGGATTATCCATATTCCTGGTTTTGATAAGCCTCGGCTTTCTCACCAGTCTCTTGTTGTGGAGTCCACTCTCAAGAAATCTGCCCCTTCTAAAGTCTACGCTGCTGTCCCTCCAGGGCATGAAGGTCAATCAATGGACAGGTTTGGTAGACTTCTCTACCAGACTTCCATGCTGGCTAATAGAGTCATCAATTATAATTTTTATTTCACTTGTTATTTGAATTACTGGGTCAAAACTATGCCAACTTACTTCAAATGTCTGCTATTACATCGGAAGTCAGAGTTCCAAAAGATGTTCCATAGTCTCATACACTTCAGGCAGCACATGGTACAATCGTCTTATGATGCCTTTGAGCTCTCTTCTAGAGTGTCTGCAATCTTGGTGGCCATGAGAAGACTTGCATGATTAAGGGTAGCAGATATGGATACTAACCTTTAAGACAGGTTAGCTAATATCCCCTGTCTAGGAGATGAAATTTTGGGAATATTATTCAGAATGCAACTAAGAAGCTTTCAGAACAAGAAAAGTGTTTTAATTCATTGCTTAGGCCTAAGCCTAAATCCTCTGCTTCTAAACCTTACAAACCATCTTCCTCATATCAAAGGTGTTATATCCCAGTCTACTCCTCTTTCTAGACCTCAGCAGAAAAAGCAGCATCCCCAGAAATCTGGGGCTCCCAAGCCAAATCAGCCCTTTTGACTGGCTACTTGAGAGCATAACCTCAATCGAGATATCTAAGTCTCTCCCTCTCCCCATCGGAGGTCGTCTACTTCACTACCACCATCGTTGGCAACTGATCACATCCGATCTCTGGGTTTTCAATATCATTCGAGAAGAATATTCTCTTCATTTCCTCAACATTCCTCCAGATCATCCTCCAAGAGAGTTTCCTTCCAACTTTCTTCAGTCTTCTCTTCTTCTCCAAGAAGTCGAATCTCTGCTCATTCTCAATGCCATCGAGACCAACAGAACACGGGGTTTTACTCCTGATATTTCCTCGTCCTGAAGAAGATGGTACGTCTTTGACCAATATTGGACCTCGAATCTCTCAACAATTTCTTGTCAGAGAAAAATTTCAGATGCTATCTCTAGCGTTTCTATATCCCCTTCTGGATCAAAATGATTGGTTATCCTCTCTGGATCTCAAGGAGTCTTTCACTCATATTCCCATTCACCCAGCCTCTTGGAAGAGAGATTTCGGGTGGGAAATCATCATTATCAATACAAGGTTCTACCTTTTGGCCTTGCATCATCTCCCAGAATTTTCACCAAGTGCCTTGTGAAATTACGGTTTCAAAGTTTTTCCATATCTGGACGATTGACTCATCAAAGACCTTTAGTCTCAGGGGGTTACTGTAGCGACACAACAACTGCAGCCTTCTCAGACTCTTCAATTTATTGGAGCTCTTCTGGATACTGTGCAGCTCAGAGCATTTCTTCCTCAGAAACGTCAGGATGCTCTCATACAACTTTGCCATCAAGTGTCCCTCCTTCCTTCACTCTCCGAGAGGCATATGATGGTTCTTCTAGGTCACATGGCCTCTACAGGTCATGTGACTCCTTTTGTCAGATCTCAACTAAGGATTTCTCAGTGGTTTCTGGCTTCTCAGTGGTCTCAGGCTCTTGATCTGCTTTCCCAACATATTACAGTGACATCTTCTCTTCGGCAATCTCTTCAATGGTGGATGCTCTCTTCCAATCTATCCAGAGGTTTGCTGTTACAAACACCCCCTCACCAGAAGGTCCTCATGACAGATTCCGTCAGCTTATGCTTGGGGAACTCATCTAGATGGTCTCTGTACTCAAGTTTACTGGTTTGCCTCAGATCGTCACCGTCACATTAGAGCGATTTTCAATGCTCTAAAGGCTTTTCATCATCTTCTTCAAGATCAAGTCATTATCATTTGTACCGACAATCAAATAGCCGTGTACTACGTGAACAAGCAGGGAGAACATAAGATGTTGCCTCCGCTGAGTCAGACCAGAGGTCCATCACGCCCAGCAGTCCGCTCCCGCGGCGGCCCATCAGGTCCACGACCTATAAGGTGATCCTTTGCCTAAAACCCTTCAGTCCTTTTTATCCTTCTATCTATACCCTTTCATAATCCTATCTCTACCTCTATCTGTATCCCTCAATCCCCGTATCCTTCAGGAATTTATCCAATCATTCTTTGAAACCCCATAATGTACTCTGTCCTATCACAACCTCCGGAAGCGCATTCCAGGTGCCCACTACCCTCTGAGTGAAAAAGAATTTCTTAGCATTGGTTCTAAACTTGTCCCCCTTCAATTTCTCCGAGTGCCCCCTTGTTCTTGTGGTTCCCAATAGGCTGAAGAATCTGTCCCCCTCCACCTTCTCAATGCCCTTCATGTTCCTGTAAGTCTCTATCATGTCTCCTCTGAGTCTCCGCTTCTCCAGGGAGAAGAGCCCCAGCCTTTCTAACCTGTCTGCGTATGAAAGGTTTTCCATACCTTTTATCATTCTTGTCGCTCTTTGAACCCTCTCAAGTATCGCCATGTCCTTCTTAAGGTACGGTGACCAATATTGGACACAGTACTCCAGATGTGAGTGCACCATCGCTTGATACAGCGGCATGATGACTTCCTTCATTCTGGTTGTAATACTCTTCTTAATAATACCCAACATTCTGTTTGCTTTCTTTGAGGCTGCTGCGCATTGTGCCGTTGTCTTCATTGTTGTATCCACCAGCACACCCAAGTCAAGTTTCAAGTTTAAGTTTCAAGTTTATTTATACATTTGATGTATCGCCTATTAAAATTGCTAGGCGATGTACATAGTCCAGGTAAAAAACAGAGAAACTAACATATTAACAATATAATTACATAAAATACAAACTTGAGGTGGGAGGAAAGAAATTAAAAAGTTACAATCTTGGGTTCGGTGAAAAAGGTTGCTTTCCCCTAGTACTAATCCCCCCATTTTGTAGCTGAACATCGGGTTCTTTTTCCCTATATGTATGACCTTGCATTTCTCTACATTGAAGTTCATCTGCCATTCCACTCCTCCAGTTTGTTCAGGTTCCTTTGTAGGTCTTCCCATTCCTCCGCGATTCTAACCCTGCTACAGAGTTTAGTGTCATCTGCAAATTTTATGACTTCACACTTTGTCCCTGTTTCTAGGTCATTAATGAATACATTGAACAGCAGCGGTCCAAGTACTGACCCCTGCGGAACACTGCTCGTGACCCTCCTCCACTCCAAGTAGTGGCCCTTCACTCCAACCCTTTGCTTTCTGCCTGCCAACCAGTGTTTAACCCATCTGTATACGTCCCTTCCATCCCGTGGTTCCACAGCTTCCTAAGTAGCCGCTCATGGGATCCCTTCTCCTTTGCCAAGAATCTCAGAAAATTTGGAATTGAGCAATGCCTCACAACATTTTTCTCAAAGCTGTTTACATCCAAGGAGAGAAAAATTCACTGGCAAACAAATTAAGCCGCATTCTGCAACCTCACGAATGGACGCTCAATTCATCGACTCTTCAGAAAATTTTTTCTCAATGGGTAACTCTTCAAATAAACCTTTTTGCGTTTCCCCACAACAACAAATTATCCCAGTTCTGTTCCAGATGCTACTCTCCTCATCGTCTAGAGGCAGATGCTTTTCTCCTAGACTGGACAGACACATTCCTCTATGCGTTCCCTCCATTTCCACTTATTCTCAAGACACTTGTCAAACTCAAACAGGAATCTGCCACCATGATTCTGATAGCTCTTCGGTAGCCCAGACAACCTTGGTTCTCCCTTCTATTTCAACTCAGCAGCAGGGAACTACGTCTTCTGCCAATATTTCCGTCTCTTCTTACACAGAGTCACAGTTATCTTCTTCATCCCAATCTGCAGTTTCTGCACCTGACAGCCTGATACCTCTCGGGATAACTTCACACTTTCAGTTTAGATGCGTCCAGAAAACCAACCACAAGATAATGTTACACTCAGACATGGACTAGGTTTTCTGCTTGGTGCGATGTTCATCGCCAGGAGCCTCAATCTACCTCCTTGTCTTTGATTCTGGATTATTTATCTTAATCTGGCCTTAAATCCACCTTCATTAGAGTCCATCTCAGTGCAATTGCTGTTTTTCATCAATCATTAGATGGAAAACCTCTCTCTGCTCATCCTGTGGTTTCCAGATTTATGAAAGGACTTTTCAATGTCAAACCACCTCCAGTGGTTTGGGATCTCAATGTTGTGCTTGCTCATCTAATGAAGCCTCCATTTGACCCAATGTCTACAGCTCATCTTCAATATCTCATTTGGAAAGTAGTCTTCCTCATTTCTCTCATGTCTGCTCACAGAGTTAGTGAACTACAAGCTTGGTAGCAGACCCACCATTTACAGTATTTCATCATGATAAGGTGATACGCCTCACTCATCTAAAATTCTTACCCAAAGTTGTTACGGAATTTCATCTCAACCAATCGATTGTTCATCCTTGAGAAACAGCTCTTCATACTCTGGACTGCAAATGAGCATTGGCCTACTATTTGCAAAGGACTAATTCACGTAGATCTTCTCCACAACTTTTTGCCTCCTTTGACCCAAACAAGTTGGGGCATCTGATTTCCAAAAGGACAATTTCCAACTGGTTGGCTGCTTGCATCTCGTTTTGTTATGCTCAGGCTGGGCTGCAACTGGGAGGTCGATTCACAACCCATAAAGTTTGAGCTATGGCAGCTTCAGTAGCTTTCCTTAGATCTACTCCTATTGATGAAATATGCAAAGCTGCTACTTGGTCCTCGGTTCATACTTTTACTTTTCATTATTGTCTGGAATCCTATTCTAGATGGGATGGCCATTTCGTCCAAGCAGTATTACAAATTTTTTTTCCTAAATGCCAATACTCCCACTGTCTCATTCTGTTTAGCTTGGAGGTCACCTAACAGGTGTTATCCAGGGACAGCAGGCAGATATTCTCACAACCCACCCACCTCCCCTGGTTGGCTTCTTAGCTGGCTATCTGAACTGAGGAGACACATGCCTACATCGGGCGGGAAGGCACTTGCGCATGCGGTCAGTGGTGAACTTTCTTAAGTTCTTAAAGTGCAACAGCACTTTTGTAGCTGTCCACATCGGGGCTCTGTGGATAACGTTACCCACATGTGAGAATATCTGCCTGCTGTCCCTGGATAACACCTGTTACGGTAAGTAACTGCTTTTGAGTTAAGGATTCTGTCTGGTCTCTAGTTAAAGAATATTTGAACATCTTGTAGCTTAATTCAGGTTTATTCTCATCATCCTCTTAACTTGAACACAGCACGTAGACCTTCTTATATTAGAACAATTAAACTTCTCAGCACTCTAGTTCAAAAAGGTCAGGTAGATCACAGTACTCACAAACTATCTTGTCCATGCCAGAATATTCTATACGCACAGTTACTACAAAATGACACCAGATTCAGCAGCCTACCTCTTCTGGAATCCGCAGGAGTCTCTTCAGTGGTTAAGTTGCTGGGAACAACTGATATAAGATCATCTCATTGACCTAGGAAGCAGATATAAACAATGTTCATTCAGATTTGAGTGACACAAAGAAAAAAAATAATGATCCAAAGCTTAGTACTGTTGGGGGCACTGCTCATTTCCACTGGCTAATATAACAGCTGCTAGTGTCAAGAATTTAAATTATGTGTATGCAATGAAGGCTTATCCCTGTCCTGTTCTCTTTAACCAGTATGACAGTGTACCATAATCAATTGCTGTAAAGAATTTGATTACATGGAGAAAGAAATGACTTAATTGCTCAGCTTTTAAAATCATCTTTTGTAAGCTTAAGCATGCAACCAATATCTACAGGTTTTTACTATTTGCAGACTAGCATTAAATTAACTATAATACTTTTGAGTACGATCTTAAAATTTAATGCAGTCTAAGTATTCCTGACATCAAAAGGATACATCTGAGTATGAAAACAAATGGAATAGGAGCTTCCTAACAACTCACTAGGAAAAGCACCATCAAGCGATTTTTCTAATTCAAGTTCCTATATTTCATGCCAAAGTGCAGTACTGAGAAGCT
Organism: Geotrypetes seraphini; assembly: GCF_902459505.1. Classification (NCBI taxonomy): domain Eukaryota; kingdom Metazoa; phylum Chordata; class Amphibia; order Gymnophiona; family Dermophiidae; genus Geotrypetes; species Geotrypetes seraphini. The sequence goes on along the minus strand of NC_047091.1, from coordinate 138,008,725 downwards.
CTTATGAATCTCATAGATCCAAGGAACTACAGTATTAATACTCCTTGGGGGGGAGGGGGAATTCTTTGCTCAGTATTTTAACATTTGCAAAATTATGCATACTTTATTTTGTAATGTTTTTGTGTGCATGACATCCCCTTCTGAGTTTTTTAGTCTCAAAACTCTGCAGCAATCCCACTCATAAGAACATAAGAATAGCCTCAGTGGGTCAGACCAATGGTCCATCAAGCCCAGTAGCCCATTCCCACGGTGGCCAATCCAGGTCACCAGTAACTGGCCAAAACCTAAGGTGTAGCAATATTCCATGCTACCGATACCGGGCAAGCAGTGGCTTCCCCCATGTCTTTCTCAATAACAGACTATGGACTTTTCCTCCAGGAACTTGTCACCAGCTTTCTCTCCCCAGCTTGAGCTGCCTCCATCCCTGATGAGAAAGATTCAACCCCTTACTTTCTCTGTTCCCTCTCCAGGATCAATACCCCCCTCCCCCCAATTTCTCTCTCGCCTCCTAGTTTTCTCCCCTTGACTCTTCCGCTTCATTTACTTATTTTTTTAGGGTTTATTTACTACCTTTATGAAAAAATTTACCCAAGTCAGTGTACAACAAAAATAAGACCGACTTTGGCAGTAGGCATTTACAGCAGTAAAAATATTAAAATAGCAGTACACATTACGACATAGTGTAATACTTAGAATGTCAACACAATATACTTTAAAACATTTTAATAGATGGCATTGGGTGTAAGTGGAGATGGAACATATAGACAGATATAATATAGAAGTAATAGAAACTAACTTAAGGAAAAATTGCACATGAAATCAGAAAAGATGTAGGAAAATGGCTTCAGTTAGAGTAGGAGTGGCTAAGCAAGTTCTACCACACTATGGGGCCCTATTACTAAAGGGCATTACTTAAACAGGACTATATATTTGATGCCTAAAAAAATTGGTTCCAAAAAGGAAGGCACTTAGCGTGATTCTATAAAACGCCTATGAGGTTACGTGCACTTTATAGAATCATGCTTAGCACCTGTATGTGTGACTAATATTTAGGCGCACATGTTGCAGGCCAATGAAAAGCAGGCCTAAATACCTGTGCCTAAGTTGTAAGCAGATTGTGTGTATTCTATAACTGTGCACCTAACTTTTAGGAGTGCCAATGCCCCATCCATACTTCTCTCTTGAGATTCACACATTAGAATTTTTGCACAATTTATAGAATATGTTTAGAAAGTTGTGCATATAAATTCTAATTGGTGCCAATTATTACTTGTTAATTCCCAATTATTGATACTGATTAGCTTGTTAAATAATTTAAGTAGCACGCAAAAATTGCATGTTCAGCTTTGGTCGCACTATAAGGAATCAGGCCCTTAATGTACAAATTAGCATGTGCTAACTGCTACTACACAAGTGTGCTGTTACAATGGTGGTTTAGCAGTTAGAGTGCATGCGAATTCACAAACTAAATTTTTGCATTTTGTACTAGGGGGTGAGAGCTAGGCAGGACATGGGCAGAGAATGGGAGTGGATAGCATACTGCAGGTAGCCCGGCATACATACCATGCACTGTCACTTGTACAGTTAGCATGAGTTCACTTAGTGCCTCAGTGAGAACTGCAGAGGTCATTCTAAGCATACACCCCACAGATACCATACTGCCTTTGCACTTATTGCACCTTTAAGGCGTAGTCCCTCAAATTCTATAAATGGTGACAAAAGTTAGTTTACGCACTACTGATCCTATCCTATAACTTCATGCCCAGCGGCATACCTAATTGACTTAATTGGTGATAACTGTCAATAATTGGCCTTAACAATTACTAATTGGCACATACTAGCAGTTACACATATAACTGATCTATTCCCTAATTCTTTAAACAGCTCACCTAATTTTTATAGCATCTAACTCTAAAAAATGTGTGGCCTGGGAAGGGGTATTATGTGCTTATCATTTAGTCATGTTTTTGTAGAATACTTGCATTTTTGTGCTTAAATCTAATCTAATCTAATCCTTAGGTTTGTATACCGCATCATCTCCACGTTCGTAGAGCTCGATGCGGTTTACAGTAGGAGAAATAGGAAGGAACTACAACAGAGGGTTTGAGGTAGAAGTATGAAGAAAATTTAGAGGACTTGGGATGCCAAGATATAAGAGTTTCCTTGATTCCTAAGTTGGAGGGAGACTTACATTTTTTGAGAAAAGCCAGGTTTTCAGATGTTTGCGGAAAACTTGGAGAGAGCTCAAGTTCCGAAGAGGGTAGGTAAGGTTGTTCCAGAGCTCAGTGATTTTGAAGTGGAGGGAGGTCCCTAGCTTTCCTGTGTGGGAAATGCCTTTTAGCGAGGGGAAGGATAGTTTTAATTTGTGGGAGGATCTGGTGGTATTAGGGTTTGAGGAATTCCAAGAAAGAAGGATAAAGGGAAGGAGGATACCATATAGGATTTTGAAAGTTAAATAGGCGCATTTATAGTGGACCCTGGCAATTATCGGAAGCCAGTGGAGCTTGGCCAGGAGCGGGGAGACATGGTCAAATTTACTTTTAGTGAAGATGAGCTTGGCCGCGGCATTCTGAATCCGTTGGAGTCTGTGGAGGTTTTTCTTAGTTAGGCTTAAGTAGATAGAGTTGCAATAGTCCAATCTGGAGAGGATGATGGATTGGACAAGGAGGGTAAAATGTTTTTGATGGAAGCAGGATCTTACTTTCCTCAGCATGTGAAGGCTGAAAAAGTATTTTTTTTTACCAAGGATTGGAGGTGGTCATTGAAGGACAATGTGGAATCAATGATGATGCCCAAGACCTTGCTCGAGAACTCAAGCTGCAGAGAGGAGCCAGAGGGTAGTGCCAGTAGTTGGGCACAAATATTTACATCGGTCTTGGGCTGGTGCAGGTGCTCATGCATAAAATTTGGGGTGAAAATGCAGACATAAGTTACTATTGTAATTCTGCATAGAGCTGCCATTATAGAATTTGCATTTGGTTCCTTGTGTCCTGGCACATAACTTTAGGTGAACATATATATTAAGAGAACACGCTTAAGTTACTCACTTAAACACAACACATCCCAGTATGTTTTTATAAGATACTAAATTTATCACCACTCCTAAAAATGGTACCTTCCTCTATAATAGAGCAAATTGAACAATGACCACACTTCTATGACCATTTTCTTATCCAGATGACATAGTCCATACTTCTGAACTACATAATCAATTTGCCAAATTGGAGTTACGAGCAAAAATAATCATATGGTATGCATCAGTTAGCAAAGGATGGACTTTCAATATTTTCCAGTGTTTCTTAATACTCTGTGTAATTTTATTAGACATACATGTAGTAATATATCTCAAAATGCAAGGTATATTGCAGACAGGTTTTATTGACGGTTTCGGTTACAACAATAAATTTCTATTATTATACAGAGCTCTTTTGTATGCCTTCCTTACTATAATCTTCAGATACATAATTTTTCTTTTCATATATCTGGTGATCTTGAAGAAAACAGTTCTCATATGAATTATCTCCTGAAGCAGCGGAGCTGCCTGCGAAACAAGAGACCCTTGTCAAAGAATTAATGAGAAGATGATGAACATGAGAGAGGCATGCATGAGGATAGGATGAACTGTGGCTGCTTTTTTTATTTTAAGAAAAAGATTTATTGAAGAGGAGAGTGTGGCGTAGTGGTTAGAGCTACAGCCTCAGCACTCTGAGATTGTGGGTTCAAACCTTGTGCTGCTCCTTGTGACCCAGGGCAAATCACTTAATCCTCTACTGCCCCAGGTACATTAGACAGATAGGGACAGATAGGGAAAATGCTTGAAGGACCTGTATGTAAACTGCTTTGAATGTGGTTATGAAACTACAAAATGGCAGTATATAAGTCCCAATCCCTTTCCCTTGTGGCCTATTTAAGAACTTGGATTTTCATCGTGTTTCCTCCTCAGTTAATGCAGCTAAGTGACTGATATTTATGTGGATAAGTTTTGAGAACTCTTTTCATTCAAAAGTACATAACTTTGGGTGCTATTTACTGAATCTACACCAGTGAGTGCAACATTTAATGCACTTTAGTAAAAGACCCCCAATGTGCAGCTGGTGTTTGAAATGTCTATATGCAAATGCCAGAAGCCTAAGAGACAAGATGGGAGAGTAGAAATATATTGCAATAAGTGAAAGGGTAGATATAATAGGCATCTCTGAGACCTGGCGGAAGGAAGATATCCAATGGGACAGATCAAATTGGATGGGGATTGTGCTATATTTTAAAGAGGGGATTGAATCAAACCAAATAAACAGTGCATGACATAGCAGTGTGGAATTCCATGTGTGAAGGGAAGGAATATACAGGTATGGCTATTCTTATATTCTTGTGTGACTAGGCAGTTAGTTGCTTCTTCCATTAAAGGCAATGCAGCTTCAGGCCTTAGGACACTTCACATAACCCTCCCCTCTTTTACAAAACTGCAATAGCGGTTTTTAATGCAGGCAGGTTCGCTGAATGCTCTGCGCTGTTCCCAGCACTCATAGAGTTCCTATGAATGTTGGGAGCAGTGCAGAGCATTCAGAGTGTGGCGCAGTGGTTAAAGCTGCTGCCTCAGCACCCTGGGGTTGTGGGTTCAAACCCACGCTGCTCCTTGTGACCCTGGGCAAGTCACTTAATCCCCCCCCCCATTGCCCCAAGTTATTAGATGGATTATGAGCCCACTGGGACAGATGGAAAAATGCTTGAGTACCTGAATAAACTCATGTAAACCATTCTGAGCGCTCCTGGGAGAACGGTTTAGAAAATTGAATAAATAAAAACTGCTATCGTGGTTTTTTAAAAGGGGGGAAATCCCATCTGATGCAGCATCATATGAAATATTGAATCATGGTACTGACATTATCAGTTTCCTATGGGTCAGCACTCCCTCATGTTGGAAAATGACATCACCTCAGATATTACAGTGACAGCAATGCATACATATCAATAAACGTTAAATATCAGGAGAAGGATGGAGACCAGTAGAGAGGGAGACAGAAGGAACGACACCATGGTGAATGCTCAAAGCTCTTAGATACAGGCAGTCTCTGAGTTATAGACGCCCGACTTAAGTATGACTCATATTTAAGAACGCAGTTGTGGCTTCGTTTGATTTTACTGAGCAGTATTTCCAGTGGCATAGACTCCACTTCTCCTGTAGCAGATTCAGGAATGATGCATGGCCACATTAAGAACAGTGTGTGGTTATGCATGCTGTACCTTAGAGGGAACACTGGTTAGGACAGTTGGCCCTTTTGTCGGCTGGGAGCAGAGATAAGCAGCAAGAATCTTAAAATCTACAAGTTCTGAGTTACATACAAATTTGACTTAAGAACAGCTTTAAAAACATAACTTGTTCTTAACCTGGGGACTGCTTGTATAATCTAAGGAGAAAATGATTGAAGATCCGACTTGTTCTTAACCTGGGGACTGCTTGTATAATCTAAGGAGAAAATGATTGAAGATCCGTGCTCATAGAATGAGACGATGGGGAAAGCCACTTCTTATCCCTGGAGATAAACAGAATAGAATCTTCCTTGCTCTGTTCCTTTATCCCCCAGGAAGACCTCTCTAGCTTTCTCTGCCCCAAGATCTGTCCCTTTCTTTTTTTCACCTCTTTTCCCTGCTCACTCTTACTCCCCACCTAGGAAACATATTCTACAGCTTGGTCTCTTGCACATCTAGCCACATCCTCCTCAGCAGTTCTGCTAATTTGAGTTGGCAGGTCCCTATAATTCAAATTAGTTGTCAAACACTAGGTGGCAGAGGAGAATGCAGCCTGATTTGCATTCACTATCCTCTTCTTGCTCTTGCTCTTGCCATCTGATCAGAGTAGGGGAGGGGAATTGTGTGCAAATTTTATATTAGTCTAACAAAAGGCAAGGGAGGCATCTTTTCAACCAGTGATGAAGCCTTTTATTTGAATAGATGGTCCCAACAAGGATCAGGAAAGACAAAACAATGTACAATTATAATGTACATTGTTTTGTCTTTCTAAATATATCAGCTTTATTTACCCTTTTTCTTGTTTATAACATCAGTCTATTTATAATGCTATAAGCTTTTATTGTACAAGTTTCTTTGGTTTTATTTTGCTACTAGTCTTTAAGCCTGTTACATTAATGGGTACTAGAATAGATGTGTGTGTCTTTCTTTCTCTCTCTCTCCTTGGCCTCTTTCTGTCTCTATCCTCGGCTGTCCACTACTACCCCTTGCCTGCTCCTCCTGTCCAGCAGCACCCCTTTTGGCCCACTGGCACGAACCTCATGTCCATCTCTCTCCCTCCCCCTTCTATCCCCTCACTGAATCTCTCTCCCTCTTACCATCTTGCCTCCTCCAAACACCTCGCTGGCAGCCGCTCTCAGGCAGGTCGTTCTGACTGCACCGGATGAGCTGGAGCTGGTTTGCCGCCCACACCGGCATGCTTGCGAAAGGCCATTAAGGCCCATCTCCCATCTTCCTGCCCCTGAGCGCCAATTCGGTGCACATGAATGCCGCCAGCACCTGCCTGCTTCTCAACGACTGCCTCGCGATCCACTGCGGCCAGCCCTAGCGAGGTTTCTCTGGAGATGGATGAGTGAGGGCGGGAGGGGGGGAATCGCGGCGTGTTTCCTGCCTCCGTCAATTGGCCACTGCCACAGCTAAGCGTGCATGCGCACTCCTGCCGGCCAGGGACTTACAGATCACGGAAAATGGAACACGCAGGTAAGAGTATGCATGCGCGCTTAGCATTTTATTACTGTAGATATGATTTTAAATGCCATGTTTATATGTCAAGTTCCCTATAGTGTTCCCTGAGGAAGGCGTTTTTCAATACACCAAAACTTGGATCCTTGGAACCATCTGTTCAAATAAAGACTTGATCATTGGTTGAAAAGACGTCTCTCTTGCCTTTTGTTAGACTGTCTATATCCCAAGGCAAAGTATTCTTCTGTTTCCCTGCCAAATTTTACATTACCCAGAATTCCCCAGGTATATATTAAAGTCTGATATGCCTTACCAAACATGGATAATTGCCACAATGTGTAGCAAGAAAAAAAGTATAAAGCAAGACAAAGCCATAAAGAAAAAAAGGGACCCAAGCCTCATATTTATCCAATTTTATATATTAACAGCAGCAATCAAGCAAACTTGCTTTGGGAATTAAGGCCTGGAATCCTTTCACTGTAAATCCTGGATTGAGCCATCAATTGATGAATCACATCAGTGACAGTGCTACTACAGATTCCAGTCTTTTGTCTGAATACACTGACCCAGCTGCTTGCAGCACTTGCATTTCTCCACTGATGGCAAGATGAAATTTTGTTCAGACTGATGCACAACTATATAGGAAATCTGACACTACTGCGTTCTAGCAAATAGAGATGTGAATTTTCCAGTCCAAATAGAATCATATGGTCTCTTGATACCTCTTAAACTGCAATTGTTGTACATCTACCACATTCTGAAATAAATTAACTGCAGAAATTAAAATTCAGAAATAGTGACATGCAGAGTGGCTGTGGCCAGGAAGCACTAAACAGAGCCAGAGGATTTAAATCAAAGAAGGAACATGTTAAGAAGAAAAAAAAGTTGAAAAGTGCACACTTACAGTGTAATACAATGGTGGTTTCCCCTTCTTCCCTTCATAGAATTAGGCAATGACTCACTCCACATTCCTTCTCTCTCTGACCTCTTCCATCTACCTTTCTTTTCACTCCCTCTCCTCACTGCTGCCAGCATCCATTTACTCCTTCCTCTCTCTCTCCAACCTTGCCCTAACAAAATTAAAGCTAGATAGGTTTCTTCTTAATTTACCCCTCACCTTTTTGAATTCTGTCCTTGTTTTAGTCCCAACCACCTCCATTGGGAGGGTATTCCAGGCATTTGCAACCCTTTTGGTTAAAATGTTTCCTGATGTTGCTTTTAAGCTTACCTCCTTGCAGTTTAATTTCACGTTCTCTAGTTCTATTGCTTCCCTATCTGAAAAAGATTTGTTTGATCATTAATTCTTTTCAAGTATGTAAACATCTGTATCAATCACCCTTGTGTCTTCTTTCTTCTCCAGGGTATACATATTCAGATCTTCTACTCTTACACATCTTCTGGCACAGACCCCATGCCAATTTGGCCACCTTCCTCTGAACCACTTTGTCTTTTTATATTCTTAGCAAAATATAGCCTCTAAAACTGAACACAGTATTCTTAAGTAGAGCCTCACCATTGACTTGTACAGGGGCATATTCACCACCTCTCTTCTGGTTATTCCTCTTTCTCTCTCTCTCTCTGCAGTCTTGCATCTTTCTGGCTTTGACTGCAATGAGATATTTGGATGTTATCACCCCTAGGCCCATCTTCTGTTCCATGCATATCAGCCTGCCTCTCTCCTATTCAGCTCCTTTGGATTTCTGCACCCAAAATGCATCACTCTACATTTCTTTGTATATGTTGGACCAACACAAGGAATGTTTGTTTCTGATACTGTGTCATGTTAACTCTATTAGTGGGATTCGATATGCCATCTCTTTGTTTACATCATTAATTGTATCTATGCTTATGGGGGACTGTACATCGATTAACATTTTTAATTGCACAATTAATCACACTTAAAATTTTTAAATCGCATAAAGCGCCCCCTCACATTTCCTCCTGTATAGTGCAATATATGCATAGTGGATGTAAATTCTCAAAACTTACACATTTCAATTCAGTAGTCCCACAGAAAGATGATATATTAAATCCCATTACCTCCTTTTCCTTATCAAACTAAAAATAATATTGTTTATTTTACCTTTATTAGCTTTCTAATAATTTCATTCTGCATTTCTGGCTCTGCTTCCCTGCTCTGTATATTCACTCTTTCTTTTTCTGTGCTCTTTACTTCTGGCTCTATATCTATTTTTCACAATAAACTTATTTATTTATTTATTTAATTCATTTTCTATCCTGTTCTCCCCAAAGAGCTCACAACGAGTTACAGGTTGTCACATCTTGCCCACAAAGAGCATAACAGGCAGTCAGGTAGTGACATGTTGCTCCAATCTGGCGTGGTCCCTTTAGAATTAGGATGCCTTTCAAATTGGTTACCACTAGGCAGTTGCCTATTTTAGCTTATCTCCAAGGTTCCTTTAAAGAACACCATGTAGTCAGAATGGCCTTGGTGAAAAATCATTATTTGGCCACTGGCCTCAAAATCATAGTCCATCACAGGTTTCAATGTGAGCATGAAAATATAACCAAAAGAAAAGATTCCTCAAAACAAACTTTAACTCAATTGCCAGATCTGTGCTTTAGTAAGCAAATTATATACAGTTCTCTTTTAAGGTTAGGCATACATTATGCAGGAAAAAGAATACAATTCTTTAGTTTAAATGTTTCACTGTTGTACAGCAGCTGAAATAAGCAGCTCCCTATTCCTGAGCTGCAGGAGGGGAGTTTATGGCAGTACTACTGGGCTGCTGGTACAGGTAGCCATGAGAAAGAGACAGAATTATTTATACTTCTAGGAAACAGATTCCTTAGCAAGGCACACCCAGTTTTATATCATTCAGAGAAAACAGCAGTTTTACACTCAGAGATTCTCAATACGTTTCTGAGAAGCAGGCAGGCTAAATGCAATTAACAGGTTGCTATAGTACCCACTATCAGCTGGGGTTCCCACATGGAGATCTGTTAACAGTGAATCGGAGAAACAAACAAGCTGAGTTTCCTGTATAGGGGTGTTTCCTTATTTGCACCTGAAGGTTAGGCCTCTCTGACATCATCAAGCCTGAACCATTGTTTGCAAGAAATCATTCCAGCCTAAACCTAGCAAGAAGAGAAAGAAGAACACATCTTTGCTGTTTCTGCCTGATGCATTCTGGGTATGTACCAGAACTGTATTCTAGTCAAGGACATCCAGCTATGCCTACATGATCTGCCTATGTGAATCTTGGGGGAGTTAAGCTCCTGTGCTGGTCTTATCTAATGAAGGCGCCTCTGTTTCAGCCTGTACGAGACTCTATACAGAAAGGCTATTCATCTAAGTTATGTTTCTGGATTGGTCTGGAGTGATCATCTGACGAGATCCAAGTGAAATGTGCTAATTATGATTTAGTCTGTACCAGGATGTGAGTGAACTCGCATCTTATCATAGGTTACTCTGCATTTTCTATAATAATTAAGACCTGAAAAGTTACCTCTTGTGAATCTCTGCTTAAGAGAGAGAGAAACTGGACTTTAAACAGATCTGGATTCCATCACATCAAGGAAACCTTGGCTGCCAACCTAAGTTACAGCTTCTCCAGTTGCTGAGGGACTGTTCCTAAGCAGAATAATTTCTATATCTGCTAAGCTGTGGGAAGACGTCTTCCATTTCACCTGATTCTGTGCTATGGCCTAATTGGATGGTGAGAATAAGGAATTATATGTAATGTAATGTAATGTAATTTATTTCTTATATACCGCTACATCTGTTAGGTTCTAAGCGGTTTACAGAAAATATACATTAAGATTAGAAATAAGAAAGGTACTTGAAAAATTCCCTTACTGTCCCGAAGGCTCACAATCTAACTAAAGTACCTGGAGGGTAATAGAGAAGTGAAAAGTGAAAAGTCTTTTCAGCTGGGTTAGTTTGCTGCTAATCAGGAATTATTATTATAAAGAATTATTTAGAGTGTAAGAATTAGTTTATCTCGTTTATCTAACAAGTGTTGTGTGATAATTATGTATTGAGTTTCATATATGTATTCGGATATTTTGTGAAGAATAATTAGTTATTGCTGCTGGCTTATGAATTATATTTTTATATTTTCATAATAAAAGTATTTCTCATTAGCCTGGGTCTGGTATCGTGTAAATAGGCAAAGATAGCTGAACCTGGATGAGATATTATGGTCTTCCCTAGAAAACTAACAGGCACATATTTGTTTATGTAACTGATTAGTACACCATAAATCTTACTACACTTGCTCAGCGTTTGGTTTAATTTAGTCACTGTTTTGTACACTGTCCCTTTGCTTAAAGCATAGAGGAAAAATGCAGAAAACTTTACAGTCCAAAATGAACCTCTCTGGTAGCCCACACAGTCTGCTTACTAGAGGAAAAAAAACCCCAGCCATGGAAAACATCCAATAGGCTCACGTTTGTTTCAAGCCACTTCCATTTGTTCTGACCAAATCTCAGCTGTAGCATTGCTGTCTTCCCATATCAGCTCTGAGGAACAGACTCCTGAAGGAAGATTTCCAAAATGTTTAGTAAACAGAATAGTTTCAAAGACTTACGAAAAAAAGAAAGGGCGCCAGAACTTCTTAAAAGAAGTGGAAGGTCATTCTAGAGTTGGGTAAACTCTGCTCTCTACAGAGCATTGCATTAAGCTGAGAAAAAAAAAACACATCCCCTTGGCTTTAGTGGGGAGAAGGGCTTTCCTTCCTCAGCCTGGGACGTTTCTCTGTGGGAAAACTGTCTGTTTGTTTTCTGCCTTACGGGAACTGGGTAATAGTAGGGCAGATATTTTCTGCTTTGCTTTGGCACTGCCTTAGGTAAGGCAAAGCTTTCCTGTTCTGTCTCAGCCTCATCTTTACTGCACATAGGGTAGTCAGCTAAAATACTGTCATGGGCTCTGACCTGGTCTGCCCTTCTGCACTGGGGTTTGTATGTTTTCCTATATTTTCCTGTGATAACCTTGGGTCAGCAGTAGGTTTGTCACAAGGTTAACATACATAATATACAATTAATAGTTTATAATTTGCCATTGTACAGTATAAGTTATTTTGATAGAAGTTTTATCCTAATTTGACACATACTAGGGATCTAATAACTTTACTTCCATTTTTCTTCCTTCTTTTCAAATCTGTCTAGTTCTCATCTCTTCCTTTCTCTTTTCTTCCCTTCCCGGCCATTCAACTCCCTCCTCTTCCTTTCTTTTACCTTCCCTTCCATGGGTACCCTCTCTTCCCTCCCTCCCTCTCCCCAGCACTCTGTGCTCACCATTTCTCTCCTTCCCTCCTTTTGTCACCATCTCTCTTGTTTTTCCCATCCCTATTTCCAAAATCTGGTCCTCTCAAAGATCACTCTACTCCCCTCCCCCAATCTGCACCTTTTTCTCCCTGCAGATCTTCCTGTGATCCTCTCCTCCCTCCCTTTCTCCATGATTGGGCATTTCTTTTTTCTTCTCTCTGTGGTTGGGTACATCTTTCTCCTCCCTCCCTCTGTGGTTGGGTATCTCTTTCTTCCTCTCTTCTCCCTCCCTCTGTGGTTGCCTGCCTCCCTCCGTGGTTGGGTATCTATCCTTCCTCCCTCCCTCTAATTAACCTTTTATAGCCTGTTGGCAGTGCTAGCAATTAAAGTAGAGCACTACTGGCAGGCTCGCCGGCTCCACAGCCTCTTGTGATATCTTCAGTCCCTGCTACACTGGAACAGCTGATGTAATTTCCTGTTCCAGTGTAGCAGAGAATGAAGAGACCAGAAAAGGCTGGAGCTGGTGAGCCTACCGGCAGTTCTCTACTTTAATTGCTAACACTTGTGGCAGGCTATAAAAGGTTAGAGGAAGGGAGGGGATATAATGGACTGTGGAAGTGGCAGGTGGTGAGCAATGGCAGGTGGCTATATCCTGCTACACCGGAATGGCTGATGTTATGGTGTAGCAGGGACTGAAGAGACAAGAGACTGGAGCCGGTGAGCCTGCCAGCAGTGCTCTACTTTAATTGCTAGCACTGCCAGCAGGCTATAAAAGGTTAGTTGGAGGGAGGGGTTTATAGTGGACCACGGCAGGCCAAGGCAGTGGGTGGCGGCAGGTGGAAGGGCAGAGACAAGGGCACAAAGGAGCGTTAACCTTCATAAAAAATTTTAATGCGTTAAATGTGCAGCACTAATGCTTATACAGTATATATATTTGCGAACAAATGTATTGTTTGCAAATGTATGTTATTGATATGCTGTTTAAAAAAATTGTAAGTTTTATGTCAAAATGTACCTATGCAGGGAAGTTCTTACCTTTCATAAAAACAATAGTACAGTAAAGGCTCCTTTTACTAAGGTGCACTAGCGTTTTTAGCGCACGCAGGATATTACCGCACGCTACGTGGCTAGAACTAACACCAGCTCAATGCTGGCATTAGCGTCTAGCGTGTGGGGCAATGTAGCGGGCGCTATTCCGCGTTTTAATGCCCTAACGCAGCTTCGTAAAAGGAGCCCTAAATATCCTTTGTTCTTGTTTGGACAAAAAAGACCCTGGCTAGCTTTAAAGCAATGGGAGGAAGATTGTTGTCCCTATTTATTTGGATATTCAGATAGAGAAAACCAAATTGCAAAAGCACTGGATCTTATATTTCCCACCTCTCCCAGTAGCAGTTTCCCTGCAAAATAAAATCACATATCTTTTGAGCTAAAATTGTGAATTGATGGCATGTGCTTTGGCACTCACATCGTCTAAATATTGGATCCTTATTGTGCTTTGTGTGCATTTTTCTTGACAGATGTTATCCTTTGGCCATGATGCTCATAGGAAAGTGACAGATATTTTTTTCCTGGGTGGTTTTTCATTTTTCTCTTTGCCTTTAGCTAGTCTGTTGCAGGGAATGATACCGTTTTACACTGCATGCACATAACATTTGTAGTTCTGCCCTCTAGCTTGGTTGTCAAATGAGCTGCTCAGTGAGATGAAAATTAGTGACTGTGACGGGAGAAAAACATAGGTAAGAAAAAGTGCTCATTTCGTCCTATTAACCTGTTTGTGAATTCATTGCAAATGATAACTTACACTTACGGCCTCTTTTACAAAGCCATGCAGCAACAGCCCCAAAGCCCTTTAAATCTCTATGGACTTCGGGGCCGTTAGCGCAGCGCAGTCGCTAGCGCGGCTTTGTAAAAGAGGCCATTAGTAGTTCTTTTTTTTTTTTTTAATAGTTAGGGACCCACTGAGATTAGACTGTGTGGCCAGGGCAGGATTAACCAATAGGCCAAGTAGGCACGTGCCTAGGGCCCAAAATGGTCAGGGGGGCCCGATGAAGGAGGGCATCAACATTGTTTTTTCCAAATGGCGATGGGCCCCTCCAGCATCGATCGGCAACGCGGGCCCCACCCCGATCGGCAACGTGGGCCCCCCCACCCCCAATGACGGAAAGTAAGACAAGCAAGCAACGCGAGTAAGAAAGGCATCGGGAACTGTAATTGTGCAAGTGGTGCTGCTTGCCCAAAGCTTCCCTCTGATGCATCTTCCTGTTTCCGCCTGGGCACATGGTGGAGTGGGGCGGGGCACGGGGCCCAGTGTACTTGTGTGCCTAGGGGCCCTCGACGAATTAATCCTGTCCCTTGTGTGGCAAGGGTACACCAAACAACTGGCATTGTAAAAACCAAAAATTGCAAATATGATCTCTCAAAGAAAAGACTTGGAAGAGTGGATCTGGAGTTGGAATTAGCTTCCCCCTTTCTCAGTATTTAAGTGTGTTACATTCAGGTACAACAGACATTTTCCTATTCCCTGAGGGTTTACAGTCTAAAGGGCCCTTTTACTGCAGTAACGCTACCACAAATTAAAAGGGTACTACAGTTAGTACATCGGTGCTGACATTTTGATTGCAGAGAGTGTCTTCAGGGCATACAATTCAAGCCAATATGTATTCCCTGAGCATGAAGACATGGAGGAAAATGCCAAATGTTGGAATGAAATATCTCTTTTTTTGTTACTGAATTTTTCTTTCTGACATATTAACTATTAAAACATCTGCTGGTAGTTTTAGACTTCAGAATCTTGTTGTTTTATATATGATTAGAGTTTTTCAATATTTGGGGGTTTTCTTGGCTAATATCCAAGAATTTGAATATTGTTTAAGCCACAGGAGCAATGTACAGTACTCTAACAGAAGGAAGTGTTGATTATACGCTGATTGAATTTTGATTTCAGATTTGGCACTGAAACCAGCCCAAAATTTGGGCTTGGGTTTCGACTGAAAATGCCAGTATATTTTTGCCGGAACCAAAACTCTCCTCCTCACCCAACAATCACTCTTTGTTGCCCTACCAGGGCACCTGACCACCCATAGGCCCTCCTCAGACCTACCTTAAGAAACCCTGGTGGTCTAGTGGCCTCTTTGGGAGTAAGAACGTAGCCCACTCATTCCTGCCTGGTGCTGATCCTCCTTCAAAATAGCTTTCGGGACTTCAACAGCTGTCTTGTGAGATTGCCACAGAAGGTCCCTAGCATCTATACCAGTGGTCTCAAACACGCAGCCCGGGGGCCACATGCGGCCTGCCAGGTACTATTTTGAGGCCCTCAGTATGTCTATCATAATCGCGAAAGTAAAATAAAACAGTTTCTTGATCATATGTCTCTTTAGCTATAAATGACAATATTATTATTAAGATTTAGCCAAAAGGAAAGATTTATAAACTATAAAGAGTTTTGCCTCATGCAAAATTGTCAATTCTTTAATAACACATGAACTATTTTTTCAGAGGCCCTCCAAGTACCTACAAATCCAAAATGTGGCCCTGCAAAGGGTTTGAGTTTGAGACCACTGATCTATACCGAGATTGGAACCAGCATAAGCAGGAGTAATCTCAATATAGCTCTCAGGAGACTGCTGCCGAGGAACTGGCTGTGTGTAGCATTTTTTCCTGTGCTGCTGGAGGGGGTGGTCGGTAGGGAGGCTACCGCTGGCAAGTGCACTTTTATAGTCAAGGGGACAATGCCAGTTTAATTTTTGTCTTCAGTTTTGGCTATAACCCAAGTGGCCAATTTCAGTTGTAGAATTTGGTTCTAGTAGAAACTGACGATCCTGGTTTTGGGCAGGCTTTAGTGTTGATTTTCTGAAATTAGAGTTAGATAGTGGTGTCTTCCATGTAAGGTTTTTTTCCCTTTATAATAAAGCTGAAGAAACTTTTTTAAGTGAATACAGATATATAGATGGTCTTGTTGAATTGTCATAAAAAATTATTGGGGTAATGGCGATCACAGTGTCTTTAATGAGTTTTATCCACCCATGGATGAATCTTTCTGCTATACTGTTCTTGATTGTTTTGTTTACCGATTATAATTTACATTTTATGTGTAATATCTTGAATTGTTTTTCTATGTGCTTACCAGATACAGGGTCTTATAGTTAGCCCAGCTTGGAACACTGTGGGGTTGTTTTTATTACATTCAAACAGAAATAAAAACCTTTGGGATATTGGGGATTTTCCTTTATAATTCTGGTTTTCAGAGTAGTCTTTTGTTGAAAATGTTAGACCCACTTCTTTATTCAGAAGTAAATCCATGGATATTAGGTGGTGAAATGCCATACTGAAAGAAGAAATGATAGACCAACTCAAATATTTCCTGCTTTAATGTTAAGAAAATCCAGCCCAACAATTTTAAAAGCAAGTTATCCATTCATAGTTTAATGACTGAGATGTGCATTGCGTGTTTATCCTGTGAAAAGTTATTTGTGACATTTCTTTTACTTTTTTCTTGATTTGTTATTCAACACAGTGAAAAAAATAATTGCTAAAATATTAGGAGTAGACGTCTAGTTATTAAAACGGGGACATTCCTGAAATGCTGATTGACTCTGCTTTGCTTGACATTATACATATTTCACAGACCTGGCGAGATACCATTTTGTTAAAAAGCAATTCCTGCCACTTACATTTACATACACATCAAGATGTTTTTTTGTCCCTTGTAGATCTCAGTAAGGTATGGGAGTGATTTTTTCTTTTTGTTCTGCTCAGTGCATCTGTGATGATCTTTAGACTCTGCTCATCTACTTTCTATTGCTAAGACAATACAAATGTACATAATGTGGAAGAAGTAAGGTTACAAATTCTGAGAAACATGGAAAAGTGAACTGACATTCAATTTAAACTGAATCCTTATCAGTCCTAGTCATATAGAACTTTTCCAATTATAACAGCACAAACTTTCTCTTCCTAATTTCCCCTATCCTGATCCCTCCCTCTCCCGCAAAGTAACCAGTATAACCGGAGCACAGGAAACTGTGACAAAGTCCATGGTATCAGAAGTTGATGATTCTCCTTCTTGCCTTGGGGTGAGAGTTTACCAGAAAGGCTCCCAAGTTGATTGGAACTGTTGGCCCTTCTCAGAAGTGTAATCTGTAACTTTGCAGTGCTCTAAAGCTAATATATGAATCATATTAGAGCACCACAGCTGTTCCATGGGGGCTGCAGTAGAGGTCCAAAGATATCTAACACTCTTCAGAACCATCAGTGAGGACCAGCGGATAAATTGCTTTAGCCCTTTTTTTCAAGGGACAAGCCCGTTGAATAAATACCAAAAATACAAAGGGCTGATGGACATATATTAATTCTCCAGATGTAAGAAATAGTTGTAAATGCGCTTCCAGAACTTTTCTATAAGGGGGCAGGTCCAAAACCCTCCTCTTCAACTGAAATTCTAACTGCAAACTACCCCTTGCCCCCCTTATATTCCCCCTCCTTTCTGCACTCTCCTGTACTTAAGTTGCTGTATAGTCACAATGTTTTCCATTGTGAATGTTGGCTTGTAACCCATTCTGAGCTACTGGGAGAACGGGATAGAAATCGAAATAAATAATAAGTAAAACGTGTGTTTCAAAGAAGAATTAAAGTAACTACATTCTGGCTGAGCTGGAGTTGCAATAATGCGGATAAGGAATGCATTTATTTATTGGGGGTGGGGGGGGGGGTTAATGTGAAAAATACTATTGTGAATGAATTTGCTTGATTGCTTCATTTGAGACACATGCTACATTATCCCAACATGTTTCACATAGATTTGTTTAGAAGAGTGGAGTAGTGGCCTAGTGGTTAAAGCAGCTGTATCAACATCTTGAGGTTGTGAGTTTGATTCCCACTGCATCTCCTTAGGGCAAGTCACTTAACATTTCATTGCACCAGGTACAAAACAAGCACCTGTCTAAAATATATGTATACCACTTTGATTGTGTAAATCATACAGAAAAACCGGTATACTAGTCCCATCCCCCTCTACCCCCCCTTAGAGTGTGGGCAGTTACTGCTTTCAATAGGAATCTGTGTTTTAATAGTGTTTTTCCTTCTATTCTCATTTCCATCTGCCACTACATTAACTTTATTCCTTCTGTCTCTATGATCACTGTCATATGAATGCAGTGTTTATGAAGTAAACTTATTTAAACACATTTATATTTCTTGTTGTCTTTCAGAAGGTGTGTTTAATTTTTTGGCTTTTTAAAAATTTGATTAAAGCCAGCATTACAGTATACCTCACACGCATTATAAAAAATGAAGGCCAAAGCTGAGTATGCTACTTCAGAAATATGGCAATGGCCAGGAAAGCATAGGCTAGAATGTTTGAACACTTAAGAATAATGGATAACCTTTTTCTTTAGTCTATAAAGGTAGGGTACAAACTAGGGCTGACCCAATTTTATTTGATTTGGCCTAAATAGTGTCCTGAATACATTATTCATATTCAGCTGAATACATTATTCATATTCAGCTGAATGTTGGTACTATCTAGATTCTAACCAAACCAAAGAGAATTTAAATAAATATCTTATAAAATAACATAATTAAATTAAATAGTTCTGTGCTCAGTGACATGAACATCCAAATATGCCAGTAAAGGGCTTAAAGATGTTTCAGCTCCTTATAACATTGTACCAGCCCTCCCTGCCTCCATTATGGAATCATAACTTGGAAAATATATATTGTCACAACCCTAGCCCTAAAGCTCGGCTTGTGCCAGGAAAGGCTATTCCTAAACCTAGCTTGGCCTTGAATAGGGCCAACCAGTGTGACAGAGTAAACCCCAATAGAAAGGTAGGCTCTGAATTGCCACTTAAAACCCAGCTTACAGAACCCTGGGGAGGTGAGGACTATGAGGGGAACAGCCTGGATCAGCCACAGAACAATTCCTCTAGCTCAGCTAACTCCCAGCTGCAGGGCTTAATTAGAAATCCTGGGAAATCTAAGGAGAAGCTGCAGGTTGCCCTGCCCCCTCATAGAACAGGGCGTGGTCGCCTCAGTGCTCTTGAGGCAGCACTGAGGAAGATTCAGTCAATCTGCCCGGGGTCAGCCCAGGAAGGAGGTTTGCAGGACTGCTCTCCTGAACCTCACCACTTTCATGATATTGAGATGGTGGATACAGCCCCTGTCTCTGTAGCCAACCAGCTAGCTGAACCGGAGTCCATGGACTTTATGGAAACTATCATGGATACAGAAGCTTGTCCCATGGAAGAAAGCTAAGTACAATTCCTGTGTTTTGTTGTGCTTAAGTTTGTAAACTTTTTGGTTTTTTTTATTGGAACCTGTTTGCACCTGTGTGGAGCCGTGAGCAGTGCTGGGCGCACTGCAAGGTGCCTGAAGCTGGAAACCTTTTTCCAGGTTTATTTTTGCTGGACTGTTTGGTTTGTGTTTGCCTTTTGAAAGTTAAGGGAAACTACAATTTGGACTTTGTGCAGGGGAGAATCCACATAAAATCCTTGGTTGGGATTGTGGGGCCATTTGTGGCATTCTGTTTAAAACAGAGTTAAATTAGTGGATTCAACTACTCCCCTTCCCCACCAACTACTGCTGAGTTGGTTGGGGCCAGGCCTGCTTCAATCTAGGCCTGGGTACAGCCCTTTCTTTCTTCAAAGGAAGTGTTATAGTTTATTTCTGCCTGTTTGCTAAAGGCAGAACTATTAAGGCTGAACTCTTACAGTTTAAGGAGATACTTACCTGTGATACCTGCAAGGAAGGTGTGGGTTGTTTGTTTTTGCAACTAAGTTTTATTTTTTCATGTTTTCCTGTGTTCATGGAAAGAATGGACTGAACCCTGTTCAGGATTTGTAACCACAATAAAGTGGGACATTTTTTTTACTTTGAACTTATGGTTTTGACCTATTTCTGCTTCTTTATTGACTGAGAAACCAGCAGGACTTCCAGCCTCTTCTGGAAGCACGTAAGACGCAGGCTATTCTGGGCGCTGACCGGAGCCAAGCATATAGGCCGGCACCGGCAACGCCACAATATGTAATAAAAAGTTACTTAGCTCATTAGATCTTGTAAGTTCATATAGATTCTTATGATTTCCAAGCCAAGGGGCACGAATACAAGAAGCGCAATGGCATTGTTGATCAGCTGGCATCAAAAATCTGTGTGCTCCCAAATCCCCAAAACCACAAAAAGTGCACAAAATCAACAGTCCAAAAACTCAAAAATGTCAAAAATAAATTACTCCAAATCCTTCATTCACATAGTCCATATATAAAGGTAAATCCACACTCTGCTTCCTCGACACAGATTGTCTTTCAAGAAACCCTTCTTGGGCACTATGAAGTAAATAGAATATCTTCCCTGGCCCCTTTGTTCTGGAGGAACTGGAACCACTGCTCCAAGTTCCAGAAGAATCTGAAGGGTGTCTCGCATTGATTCCCTCTTGGCCACCCCCACGCATGGGGACACTTAGAAAAAATCTGCAATGGTAGAGGAAAATTTTAATTTATAACCTTCTCGAATAATGTCCAATACCTATTGATCGGATGTTATCTTGGCCCACTCCACCAGAAAGGAAGACAGCCGTCCCCCTTTGTGCAGGGCGGAGGGAGCCGAGACCCCGTCATTGAGAATTATGTAAGGCTGGGGTATGGGCTGGTTGAGTGGCTGGGGGTTTTGCAGAATGAAAGGAATTCTTATACGGAAACCTAAGCCTGGAAGTAAAGGATGAACCGTAAGTGGGAGTGAAGGACGAATTCCCAGGCCTATACCACTTGACAACCCGGAAACAGGGCCGGGAAGACAAAGCCTTTAAGGGTCCCTTAGGCTTATCTTCCGGCAATCTCTGAGTTTTGGAATCACCAAAATCTTTCACCAACTTGTCCAAATCCTCACCAAACGACAGATGACCCTTAAAAGGAAGCCGCACAAGCCGTTGATGTTGTTTGTGCTTATTCTAGTTTTTGTCCATTCTTTACCTTTTCCATTCCTTAAAGTTTTCTTGTCTCTGATCGCTTGCTTCACCTCTACAGTGAGCCATGATGGTTCCTTGTTCTTTTTCCTCTTGGATACCTTGTTGATACGTTATATATATAGATTTTACGCCTCGATGACTGTGTCCTTAAGAAGGGACCATGCTTGTTCTAGCGTTTTTACAGTGCTTATCCTCTTCTTAATCTTCTTCCCCACCATGAGTCTCATCCCTTTGTAATTCCCTTTTCAGAAGTTTAGTGCCATGGCCGTCGTTCTGGACCAATGTTTCGCCCCTGTGTCCAGGTCGAAGTGGATCATGTGATCACTGTTTCCCAGCGTCCTTTCTTCTTTTACACCTTGTGCCGGTCCTCGCAGTCCATTTAGAATTAAGTCCAGAATTGCATTTCCTCTTGTATTTTCCTTGACAAGTTATTCCAGGAAGCAATCGCCTACAGCATTCAGGAACTTGGTCTCCCTAGCGCAGCCGGAAGTGCCTAAGTTCCAGTCTATCCCTGGATAGTTGAAGTCACCAATGATAACTGCGTTGCCTCCCTTGCAGTTGCATTTAATCTCGTCCGTCATTTCTCCATCAATTTCTTCGGACTGCCCTGGGGTTCGGTAGTAGATGCCGATCTTCATTTCCAGTCCATTTGTTCCCGGAATTTTGACCCATAGAGACTCTTGTTCTCTCCAGTAGATTCAATTCCCTCTTTAACGTATATGGCAATGCCCCCACCTTTTTGAGCCACTCTGTCTCTACGGTATAGTTTGTATCCCAGTAGCACAGTATCCCAGATGTTTTCCTCAGTCCACCATGTTTCCGTGATGCCGATGATATTTTTGTGCCATAGCTTCTAATTCACCCATCTTATTCCTTAGGCTCCTTGCATTCGTGTACATACACTTGAGTTTGCTGCTTGTTCCTTTCTTGCATTTCCTTCCCTCTTGTGTCCCTTTTGATCTGTCTTGCCTGTGATCTAATGAGCCTTCCCCTCTATCTTCCTGCACAGTATCCTCCGGGTAACCCGATTCCCGAACCATCGACTCTCTCTCTCGATTGACTGTTGGCTTTCCCCTTCATCCTAGTTTAAAAACTTCTCAACTTCTCTCTTGATGTTGCTTGCAAGTAGCCTCATTCCGGCTCTGCTGAGATGGAGTCCGTCCTTCCTGAATAGCTTGCTCTTCCCCCAGAATGTCGTCCAGTGGCGCACGAAGTGGAATCCTTCTTCCTCACACCAGCGCCGCATCCACATGTTGAATGCTTGCAGCTCCATCTGCCTCTTTTCGTCGGCTCTGGGTACCGGCAGGATCTCCAAGAATGCTATCCTCTGCATTCTGGTCTTCAGCTTCCTTCCTAGGATCCGGAACTGGTCCTTCAGTACATCCCTGTTGTAGTTCCTGTTGCTCACGTTGTTCATCCCCACATAGATCACCACCACCATATCTTCTTCCACACTGTCGATGCGGCTCACTATGTCTTCTACCTTGGCTCCCGGTAGGCAGTTCACGAGCCGATCCAGTCTTCCTCCCATTATGTGGCTGTCGACTTGTCTGATGATGGAGTCCCCCACAATGATTGCTGTCCTCTCTATCTTCTCTTGATTCTCCAGCCGCAGGTCCGTGTCCCTGGTGTATGTCCATCTCTCCAGCTATAGGTCCGTGTCCTTCATTCCCATCCATTTTCTCTTATCCTGGCGTTGGCTTGCACCGGACTCGTCTTCTTGTGGGTTCCCTCCACTGTTTCCAGATCTCGCTGCTGTGTCACCCATTTCTTCCTGGTGGTTGTCCGTCGGGTGGTCCACACTCTCTGTAGGTGTATCTCGGCAGTTCCACTGTTGCTGGTGATTTTCCACGGCCTCCCTGTATGCCTCCTCTATGAACTTCTCCAGCTTTCGGACTTCTTCCTCGATGGTGTCCTCTGTCTTGATGTTCTTTGCATCTCTGTATTCCTCCTCCACTGCTTGAAGTGCCTCCAGTTCCAGTATTCTGCCCTCCAGGAGTCTGACTTGTTTCTTCAGGCTCTCCAGTTCTCTGCATCGAGCGCTTATGTAAGACCGCCTCCCAGAGGGGAGGTAGTCATACATATGGCAGATGGTGCAGAAAACTGGGTAGCTCAACATCCTGCTTCTGTCTACTGCTTCCATTGCTGCCAACTTGCCAGTCTGCTGTGGATGTCTTTTGTGTCTGCTGTGGCTTTCCTCTGTGCCTGCTGTGTCCTCTGTGTCTGCCTGGTTGTGTGTCCTCTGCGCCTGGTTGTGTGTCCTCAGATCTTTGTTACCCTTTCGCTTCCCTCCAGCCTATACCTCCTTTCCAGTGTATTGTCGGTGTATACAGCATCATCATGGGTTCTGGAAGGTCAGCTGGAGCCAGAGGCAAAGTTAGGTGTTGTCGCTTTCGGGGCCCAAGCTTTAAGTCTGAACCATGTCAGGGGTGTCCAATCTGCGGCCCCATGAAGTATTTTGTGCAGCCCCGGTCGAGGGCGATGCAGTGTTTTCCTCTACTGCCCCCAGGTGTTTACTGTCTTGCCGGCTCCCTCCTCTGTCTTGCTGCAGCGTTTGCACGTTTGTGCGGCCCCAGAAACATTTTTTTCGGCCAATGTGGCCCAGGAAAGCCAAAAGGTTGGACACCCCTGATGTAGATACTGAAGAGGACAATGGTAGTTTTTAGGAGAGCCTTGCAATCTCTGTCTCTCTCTTGAAAGGAGTAGGTATAACCAAGCTGTAGTAGATAACTGTCTACTGCCATTCTATTTCAACTCCAAATAAGACACTTTGGAGAGAGGAAGAGTTATTTGTCTTTTTCTACTTGCTTGGAGCTAAAATAAAGTTTACAGGTGAGTTAACATTTACAGAGGCTGTTTCTGTTTTGAGAATCCTGATTGCATGGCAGTGAAGAGCAATGATCTCTGCAGGAAAAAACAAACAGTTGTGTTTCTGCTGTCCCATATTAAGTTACATTGCTTGAACGGGAATCCCAAGCTAATAAGTCTTGATTGAGTATAATGAGGTGAGATTATTGCAGTATTGATATTATAATTGATAAATTGTCTTGGTTTAACAGCAAGCCAAGAAGAAAGAAATGCAGCAGAGCACAGCCAGTTACCTACCTGCAGTTTTACTACCCTTGTATTGCCCTTTTGGGATCTTTATTTATAGCAGCTTTATTGTATTTTACCCTCTCTGTTAAAAGAGGAGCAGTAGAAAAAAAGAACATTTTTACACTTTAATTAAAAGTACTTAATGGAGATCAAGATGTTCTATTGCTAAATTCATTGATTAAATAAATACATATACAGTAAGAATATGCTTCTTAGATCTAAAGAATCAATTATGTAAGTCTGAGGTCCAGTTAAGCAATAGGAGAACAACCAGATATTTGGAGGTGACCCACTAGTTTCTTTCTACTTGTTTGATTTATGCTGTGTTTACTTTGTTCTTCATCCAGTTTTGAGATGATTAATATTAAGGGCCGCTTTTACAAAGCCGCGGTAGTGATTCCCCCATGGCAAATACACCAAAGTCCATTCAGCTCCTATGGGCTTCGGTGCATTTGCTGTGGGATAATTGCTACTGTGGCTTTGTAAAAGGAACCCTAAGATTAGTGTCTAGGAAAATAAAAAAAATTTTCCTTAGTAATTTATCAATACAATTTCAAAGACTTGTCAGCTTATTCAAGTATTGAAATGTTCCTCAGGAAACACTATTGTTCAGTTACGCAATAAACATTGTCCTCTGAATTCTATATATGGCACTCAAAATTGTGTGCTCAAAATTGGGCGCACAATTGAGTAACGAGCTAATTGGCACTAATAACTGGGTGCTAGTAATCAGTTATTGGTTTTTAAGTGACAACAATTTGGATTTACATATGCATTTTGCTATTCTATAAAAATGCAAGTGTAAATCTTTCAGTACGCAGCTAAAAAAGGGGACTTGGTCATAGGAGTATAGGCAGGTCAGGGGCAGCGGCATTTACTACTGTTACAGAATTTGGGTGATCGATACTTATTTCTGTGCAAGTATTAATATCAGGTGTAAGTCAGGATAAAAATTAATGATTTTAAAAAAATCAGATTTTTAAAAAATTTTAGATTGGATTTAAAAAAAAATAAAATGCCTTTTTGAGGAAAAATCTTTATAAAGATAGTTTTCTGTATAAGGCACATTATAGTCCAAAATTTATCCATCATGAAATAAGGACTATTTTTTAATTATGTAGCATGAGGCTGTATATTCTTGCAATGTTTACGTTTTTTGGTAAATTAATTCCATTAATCCATTCATAATGTCACAGGCATGATTTAAATCAAGGGCTCCTTTTACTAAGGTGCACTAGCGTTTTTAGTGCACTCACAAAATTACCATGCGCTAAACCGCACAGGAAGCTTCTAGAATAACGCTAGCTCAATGCTGGCGTTAAGGTCTAGCACGCATAGCAATTTAACGTGCGCTATTACGCACGTTAAGCCTCTAGCACCTTAGTAGAAGGAGCCCCAAGTCTTTCTGACTAGCAATTTGAATTGTGTTTTAAATCAATTTGATTTAAACCAAATCCACCCTTGGAAGACACTTGGAGGGGAAATTCATTAAGGGGTGCTAAATCGTAAAGACATCCATTATACAAGTCTCCCTCCATGTTCACAGGTTTGGCATTCATGACTTTGGTTATTCATGATTGTTCCATCAATAATTATATGGAGGGAGATCTGTATGTTTGATCCTCCTCAAAAACTGCAACTGCACCCACTCCACTACTTATAATGGTGTCTAATCTTTATTGCAAAAGCAAGTAGAGAGCATCACACACATCTCCTCTCACAAGTTCTCAATTTCCCTGAGCCTAACAGAACATCAGCCATTTACCCCAGATGGTAGAAAGAGGAGGC
This sequence comes from Geotrypetes seraphini, assembly GCF_902459505.1. NCBI lineage: Eukaryota > Metazoa > Chordata > Amphibia > Gymnophiona > Dermophiidae > Geotrypetes > Geotrypetes seraphini. Next base: position 137,982,948 of record NC_047091.1, on the reverse strand, counting down.
AGAAGTGAAGTGCTTCAGTTTCCTCTTCCACACTGGTACACATGGCCTTGCTGGGGGTGGGGCTGGTCCTTTTTTGTGAGGCTTTCCTTGATATAAGGTGAGATTTGTGTTATTTGCAAATTTGTTATTCACATGGGGGCTGCACCCCTAACCCCTGTGAATATGGAAGGGGACTTGTATTTCTGTGGCCAACTGTAGCATTTGGTGTGTACTAATCATTAGTTGCATGGTCTGTGTTTGTATATGGCTGTTTGGGGGAGGATGGGCAGGAGAGGGCTTCAATGGCTGGGAGGGTGTAGATGGACTGGAGTGAGCTTTGATGGAGATTTCAGTAATTGGAACCTAAGAACAGTACTGGGCAGAGCTTTAGATTCTTGCCCAGAAATAGCTAAGGAAAAGAAGAACCCCCCCCTCCAACAAATCTTTAGGTTGAATCAGGTTGGGCAGACTAGATGGACCATTTGGGTCTTTATCTGCCGTCTTCTACTATGTTACCCCTTGATGAATTCCCCCCTTTAACCCTCCATTGTCCAGGTATAAAAGCAGATTGTGAGCCCAGTAGGGACAGAGAAAATACCTGTACAGAATATGTAAATTGCTTTGATTATATGACAGAAAGAAGGTATATCGAGTCCTTGACCCTTAACCCTTCTTCACCAATGTAACACTTTCATATCACTACAGCGTTTTGTTCTTGATTTCCTTGATCCCTCTGCTGCCTTCAATAGTTTCAAGTTTCTTTATTTTTGATATACCGTTTATCAAATGGGTATCTAAACGGTTTACAATAAAATGAAATTTAAAAGACTGTTGGACTCCAAGATCTGTTCTCTACTTTCTCCTCACTGGGTCTGTGTTGCATAGCTTCTCTTTTGGGTTTTCATCTGACTGCTGCACAGCTGGTTCTTTGCTTTCTGTAGTGCCCAATATGGTTAAGGTGATCAAAGAGGATCTATTTGGTCTTGCTGAAGCTGAATATCTATCCAGCATCAATGAAAAGAGTAATTGTGTGGCTTATATAGAAAAAAATTGTAGTCAGAACAAACTGGGGTTCTTTTGGTCTTACAACTCTCAGTAGTTTTTGATATAATAGAGTATAAGCTTTTGTTGGAGATACTATGCAAAGTAAGGATTAGAAGACAAGGATACTCCTTGGTTTTCAACATTTTTGGCAGAAAGATCTCAGCAGATTCTTTAGCTACAAATTACCCAAAAGTTAAGGCCGGTATTATGTGGCATCCTTACTGTCACAATATATCCTGACACTGCTCTTCATAGAGCATCATATCAAATATACAGATTTAAAATGTGCAGCCTCTGTTCTTTATTCAAAAGCTGTACTGAAGGGATGGCCTTGATAAAATGAATTGGTGGTCTTCATCATAAAGCATATAGAGACAGACTTGTAGACATCAATATGTACACTTTAGAAGATGAGAAAGATGATATGATTGAGGCATTTAAATATCTTCATGGCATAAATGCACAGGAGGTGGGTCTCTTCCAACTGAAAAGAAGCTCTGGAACAAGAGGCATAAGATGATGTTGAAGGGGGATAGACTCAGAGGTAATCTAAGGAAATACTTTACAGAAAGGGTGGTAGATACATGGAACGATACATGGAACGATCTCCTGGCGGTGGTAGTCAAGACAGGGACTGTATTTGAATTTAAGAGAGCCTGGGAAAGGCATCTCTTATGGGGGAGGAAGAGTTAGCAGATGATGTGGATGGGCCATATGACCTTTATCTGCCGTCATTTTCAATATTTCCCTGTTATCTGTAAGGACCTCTGAAATAAAACATAGACATCACACTGTTACAGTGTTCACTAGTAAACACAGAAAGCACCATTTGATCTCTGGAACGGCATTTTACTCTGCTTTTGTCTTCTCTACTTACCCATTTGTGTCTAGCAGTGCTTAAAAGACAGACCACTAAATATTAATTCCAGAAAATAAATTGCACCCCTCCTGCTTCTCAAAAAATGTCAATTAAATCAATTGGTGAAAGAAGACATTGGTAGAAAAGCAGCAGAGTGGAGTGTTCCAGTCTACAGCTTTGCAGCAAAGAAAATCAATTTTACTCTCAAACATTCTCACGCCTCCAGTGAAAAACTAAAGTCCTTAACACTCATCACTTTTCAGCCAGCTGACACCAACACTTCCTTTGCAATTTGCATCTACTAAGTAGAACTAAAATCTTTCAGTAAAATAAAGCAAAAAAGCAGAGTGCTGCTAACCAGCTGCTAACTATGGATTTACCACACTACCATAGGGCAGCAGATTGCCTGAATGACTGTATACTGCACACAGGGTGGATAAAATGATCAGACAGCAGACATTGGTGCTTTAAAATGGAACATAGATTAAAAAGAAGCAGGCATTAAGGAATAATAAGTCAAAAACATACGGGACCCCCTTCCCCAATTTAGACATAATCAACAGATTGCGGTACTCAGGACTGCTATAACTGAAAAATAATGAACACAGTGAACATAAGAATAGCCTTACTGGGTCGGACCAATGGTCCATCATGTCCAGTAGCCCGTTCTCATGGTGGCCAATCCAAGTCACTAGTACCTGGCCAAAACCTAAGGAGTAGCAATATTCCATGCTACTGATCTAGGGCAAGCAGTGGCTTGCCCATGTCTTTCTCAATAAGACTATGGACTTTTCCTCCAGGAAATTGTCTAAACCCTTCTTAAAACCAACTATGCTATCCGCTCTTACCACAACCTCTGGCAATGCGTTCCAGAGCTCAACTATTCTCTGAGTGAAAAAATATTTCTTCCAATTAGTTTTAAAAGTATTTCCCTGTAACTTCATCGAGTGTCCCCTAGTCTATATAATTTTTGACGGAGTGAAAAATCGATCCATTTGTACCCATTTTACTCCACTCAGGATTTTGTAGACTTCAATCATATCTCCCCTCATCCATCTCTTTTCCAAGATGAAGAGCCCTCTGTAAGGCCCTCGGTGAGAAAGGTTTTGGAACTCTAGGTGCTCTCATGCAGACTCAGACTTACAGAGGTGGGCTTGTCCCTATGCACTGTGCCTTCCTTTCTACCAAAAGTAGTCTCGATTTTCCATGTAAATCAAGAAATCCGGTTTCCGGAGTTCCATGCCACAGGCATAAAGGAAAAGGCAGAGTCTTGGCGTTTCTGGATGTAAGGAGAGTTCTTCATTATCTCGAAGTGACGAATAAATTTTGAGTCTCAGATCAGCTTTTTTGTTAACCAACCTTAGCAGATAGGGAAAGCCTGACCCAAAGGCATCCATTTTCAGATGGCTCCTCATGGCTATTTCATCTGCATATATTGGCTGTGGTACACAGCCACTGATTTTTTTTTTAAAGTGCATTCCACCAGAAGAAGTTATGTCCAAGGAGATTTGTGAAGCTGCTACATGATCCACCCTCCATACTTTTACAAAGTTTTACAGAGTGGAGGTGGCGGCACCAATGGTCACCTCTTTGGATCCTTGGTGCTCACAACAGGCTCAACTTCCCTACTCTAGACTTGGGACTGCTTTGGTATGTCCCACTTGCCACGACTTCTATACTTTTTGCACCAGAAGGGAAGATTAGGTTCTTATCTCAATAATCTTTCTAGTAGAAGAGTACAGTAGTCTTGATAGCCTACCCTGTCAGATTATAAGTTAGCCTGCTTTCTTTGTCAAACATATATGGGTGTCTCCAGATGTTCATCTGTGAACAAACAAGAGAGAATGAGGATATTAATGTTCTTCTGTTAAACAAGTATGAAGAATATCCGTTAACTTTATAATGAAACCTTTGTGAGAGGCTATAGGAGCTTTACAGTTAGTTCTGGTCGCACTCAGAGAGGCGGCTTGTTTGGTTCCACCTTGTTTATGCTATGTGTCCATTGGTCTAATTAATTGTTCTTGTTGCTGAGCAGAAAAGACTTGAATTCCCTATGTCCTCCTTGTTATTTCTCTTTCTTAGGGATTATCCATGGTTTAGTACCAACTGAGGAGCTGAGTCACTGCCCAGTGACACAAGAATGCAGAATTGAAAAATGTAGATGATGGGAAGAAACCCATTTGACAAGTGAAGGGAAGAAACCCACTTGACAAGACTACTGTACTTTCTACTAGAAAGAATATTATTGAGGTAGGAACCTAATCTTCCCTTAAAAGGTATGACTAAACTTCTCCTTGGTGCATCTAAGGAGTACCGTATATACTCAAATATAAACCAAGATTTTGGGGCAAAAAAAGGCCCAGAAATGGGAGTCTCGGTTTATTTTAGAGGCCAACTATCCTTCCTCCCAGTAGCATCTCTTCTTCTCCGTTGCTGCCACTGCTGTCAGCTTCCCTCCACCCAGAACCGACAGTTCCCACACCGTCAGCACCCATGACCTAGCAATTTCCCTGCCATCAGCGTTGCCCCTCCCTCCTTCCTTCTTCCTCTCACTCCAAAGAGGCATGATCATCCCCCCCTCACGGACCCAGCAATAGGATCCTCAGGTCTGCCGTGCTTCCCTGGTGGTCTATTGGGGCGTTGGACAGGAGTGGTTCTCACTCATTACTACCCATGCTCTCTTGATGTTGAAAATGGCTGCTGAGATTTCCAGCCATTTCAGAGGGAGGGGTGCACTGAGACAGGACACTGCTGTTGTGATGGGGTATGGGCAGAGGAGGGACACCACCGGTAGGGAAGGTGAATAGGAATGCCTGTCACCAGAGGGGATGTAAGTGTGGAATGGTAGAATAGAAACTCTCCGTTTATATTTGAGTTTCCATTTTTCCCCTAAAAGGGGTGTGGGTGTGTGTTAAAAATGGTATCTCGGTTTATACTTGGATGGGTTTATATTCGAGTATACACAGCAAGTAGTTTAATCTTCTTTCCTTGGCTAAGCCATCTTTAAACTCTGACTTGGCCATCTTATAAAATGAGTTGATTTGTCTCTGCCTGACTTCTACGAGAAGTTTGAAGCACAATACAGTATTTGTTGAAAGAATGCTTTAGAATGAACAAAGCAGGGTACATCAGGTCAATGAATGTGAGTTGCCTTGTACAACACTTGCCAACTTACCCGTGGCTGTAATTGGTAGTCAGCTCTATAATTCAGAAAACACAGAACACTAAGAAAAAATTTATACTAACTGGAGAAGCAATAGCTAAGATGAACATTTCCCTACCACTTCATTACAGCTTGAAAAAAATTACAAAGTACAATTACTGTACATTCAGATAGAATGAATGCTACAATTATGATCTCAAATGTACCTGCAAATATTTTGAAGAACAAGAGTTCAGCTGGATCCAGACTTAAAACATTCTGACTTAAATTGTAGTTCTACCAAACCTTGCAATTGAACTGCATTTTGTATAGGTGGAAGACTGTGCCCTGCCAGCTGTAAGTTATAAAATACCCACAGCTTTATCACAGGCTTTCAGATACAAAATGATTATACAAAAGGTTTTGTGCAGATTTGGGGGAGGAATTCTTTAAGAGTCTCATCCTAAAATCCTGGACTACTTCAGAATTGTAAGTTACAGTAAATTAACTTCCTTTTTAATTCTCACCTTCCAAACTGACTTGCTTGGAAACAAAAGTCAGAAAGGTCAGCAGCCTCTAATCATAGTAAATAGGATGAATAGGATCAAGAAATAACAGTGATTTATAGAACATACAATGAGAGAAAAATGAAGGCAGATAAAGACCATAAGGCCTATCCAGTCTACCCATTTGTGCCATCTACTATCCCTTCCTCTCCCTTAGAGATCCTATGTACTTGTCCCAAGTTTTCTTGAATTCAGATACATGGGTCCAGATTCTATAAATCACATTCAAAAATGGGCACAGGAAAAGATCAGCACTAATCTCACTAATTCTTGTGACTAATAGCGCCAATTCCTGTGACCAAACTTTAAGCGCCATACTTATGCCTGCTAAAACCTGGTATAAATTTTGGTGCCTAAGTTGGATGGGCTGACCTAGTTTTCTGTAACTATTTTTACAACCGTTTGAAAGCCCCTGATGTACCCATGCCTTTCCCATGCCTATGAAAATCCTATGGTCACTCCTCTTTTGAATTACATACTGTGGGAGTTAAGTATGCTGCCTTATAAAATAGCATGCAGCTAGATATGCGTGCAAATTGTAATGGGTGCTAATTAGCTTCCATAATTGGTTGTTGTAGTGTAATGCGTTTAGTGCTCCTGAATGCTAGGATTTGCATTTGAACCCGCAAATTGCTTGCAGAATGCTGTCAATCATCTTTTGAACTCCAGCTCCTTCCCAGGAAGCTGCTCCTGCACCCTCAGTTTTATTTTTTTCTGTAAGCAAGTTGTGCTGTAAAAAGGGCGGTATATAAAATTTAATAAACAATAAATGATCAGTCCTATGACTCCCTTTCTTCCCTTCTCTCCTTATATTCCCTCTGAGGCTATGAGCTCTCCTTTGCAGTATTCTCAGCCAACCTGGTGAGCAGAGATCCCAGCCTAGGAGTTGACCTGGGAGCCTCTTCACAGTAGCATGCAGCACTTACCATCTGAGCCACTGTGCCATTTCCCTTGCCCCCACTGGTATTTCTGCACAAAGAATGAATTCATGGTATGTATCCCCAAAGTGAAGGCTATCCTCGAGAGCCACCAAGGTGTGAATTAAAATTATGTGCAGTAGTATTATATTAAGTTACCTATGGAGATCCTTTCACTCACTGGTAATGTCCATCAAACATGCATTTGTGGAACTGACTGAAACTGGGTGAATTTGGTATTGAATTGTTTCCTGTCCTTGGCTACAGTGATCCCCTGAAACTGAGTAACAAACAAATGACAGTGGAGAAATTTAGTGATGTTGGTGTGCAACTTTATTCTGTAATCGTAGGAATCTGTGCGATGGCTCAACATGCACATGTTTCAGCCGATATGGCCTGCCTTATGAGCCTTGTGGCTCATGGTGTGGCTAAAAACAGATTTGAAGCCTCATCAGAGCTCTAAAGGTGCTTAAGAATAATCCATATAGATCAAGCTACACAGGCGAATCAGCAGTCCATATAGTTCTCTCTTTTGTAATCAGAGGACTATATGGATTGCTCATTCACTTGTGTAGATTGATCTATATGGATTCTTCATAAGCACCTTTAGAGCTCTGATGAGGCTTCAAACCTGTTTTTAGCCACACCATGCAAAAGACGTTACATTAATCACAAGGCTCCTGAGGCAGGCCATATCGGCCTAAACATGTACGTTTCGAGCCATCGCACAGATCCCCACGATTACAGAATAAAGTTGCACACCAATATCACTAAATTTCTCCACTGTTGATCCTCATCTTCTAGCTCTTCTAGGAGTTCAGACTGAGTCTCACTTAAATACTGAACCTCTCCAGTAAGATTTGACAGGAGATGCGATTTATATTGTAATATAATTAAGTCCTCATGCTGTAGCATTCTCCCAGTTACCAGTTCAGAAACCTATATCCACTTAACTTTATCTTTCCAATGCAATGATTTTCAGCTTCCAGAGTGCAATTAAAGATACTCAGGTAATATACTTGGAGCAGAGAAAACTCAGACTTTGCATAATGAGGTCAGAAAAGAATTAATTTTTGTATGCTACACATGATTATATTTACAATTAATTTACTGTTAAATCATTTAAATAGTTAAGAATATGGAATAGAAGCAACAGATATAAAGTCACTCCAATAGGTGCAGGAGTATGGTTAGATAATTGTTCCAAAGACCATGGATACCTTTATGTTTCATGTATGTGTCCTAAACAGAATCCAAAGATACTCTGCGATGTGTCAGTGTATATAAGAATATATTTTATAATAATAATGTACCATCTTCCATTTCTCTCAAATGAAAATGCTTAAAAGTTTTCTATCTCAACACATTTGCTTCACATCAGCACAAGGTTCAATCTTGTCATAGTAGGGTTGTCCAGAAAAAAGTAAGAAAAACTAATTGAAGTTTTTCCCCATGAATGTGATTACATAAAAGCAGCGTGAGACCTTGTTGCAAGGAGATGAATAGCATTGCAGGCTTTATCCTGAATATCTCAAGAGGAGCTAATTCTACAAATGGCGCTTTAAGTTAGGCGGTGGTAGGTGTTATATCGCTGCCTAAAGTGAGTGACCCGCGACCATAAAATCTACTTAACATCCAAAAAAAAAATGTAGCCGCCTAACTGCACCTCCTGAAGTGGTGCTGTATTTGTGACTATAGAGGTGCCTACCTGTACCTAATGGCTGACATAGGCATAGCCAATGCCAGAAATGTCATTAGACGCCGGTAGACACCTCTGTAGACTCAATTCACATGAAAGGTAGGTGCCGGAAATGTAGGCCTTCAAAATCCTGGCAAAATACTATTCACGCAAGTCGTGATTCTGCAAACGGTGCCACCATGTGATTGACACACACTCAGTGGTACATTTGTAGACGGCCGCCAATAGCTGCGCCGTTTGCAGAGTCTGGCCCTGAATGCTTGAATGTTTGAAATGCCATTTTCGAAGCAATAAAATATCTCTTTTTTTTTTCTTTTTCAAAAATGGCCATTTCTAGGTGTGTTTGCCCTTTGTGCATTGTGACGGGGCCAGGAGTAAGCCTAACGCTAGCAACCTGGCTCCCGCCCCAGGTGCAAGTATTAGCGCTTTTTGGAGAACCACTCTGGAATAAGAGCAGCAGAAAAAAAGAAAAGTTAAAAAAAAACCCCTTCCACCAATAATTGCTAGTTCCAAGTTTTATTATCCGGTTCAATTTGCACTGGTTCTGATATAGCCACACCGGCTAATGATGCTTGGAAAAGGTTTATCACAAACAAAGTTCTCCTTTTACAGCAAGTCCTTGCTTCAATCAGGAAAGAAAAAAAAACCCAAATGTTTTTCCTTTAAACCAGGGTTTCTTTCTCATAATTCAGCTGCCATGCTTTGCACAGTTCTGGGCTGCATTCTGATTTCAAGAACTTATATACAAAAGCCCCGAGGACCAGCCGGCCCTGGGCTTTAGCTCCACGCCTCCTAGGCTTAGCACAATTACTGTATTGAGCCCACTGTTTCTTCAGGAAGTTCTCTCCACCTGATTGAATTATAAATACCCCAACTACCCTTCTTATTGCTGGGCAGGGGGCTAGGAACCATCCACCCTTGTTTTAATGGTCTAAGATTCCCCTCCCAAAAGTTCCCACTATCAGGGATGTGCAATGTCAGGTCACTGAATCCACTCTGGGCTTTATTTCTTCTAAGGTTAGTTAGCATTACCCACCTCCCATTCACTATACTTTGCTTGCATACAGGGATTTTGGTTTAATTTCTGTTGCTAACCAATCCTCACATTCACACATCAAACTCTCGTTCATTATACAGTCCCTCATGAGGACAGAAATGTTTCTTTAAGTACTTTAGAAAGACCATTGTTATAGAACAAACTTTCATTTATAAAATTATCCCACAGGGTCCACGTATAAAACTACATGTGGTAAAAAAAACAGTACATAACTTCTAAGTATTACATGTGCAAGTGTGTTCTTGTACAGTTCTTTGTGACTCTATCCAATCTCTACACATGTGTTTTTGAAATATATGTGCAGTTGTGCAGATTGAATGCACATACATCATATTTAGAAATGGTCATTATATACCAGCTCCTGAGCTGGTGTAAATGTCTCTAGCTTTAATCTACATGTCCAGAAAAATTTCAAAATACTTTGCAATTGTTTAAACATTAAGTATGATCTTTGAAAACACATTAGTATAACCTTTTTTTTCCTTAGTTAACTCATAATTTATGTTCAAAGTGTCTGCCTTCAATCTTGACACGTTCACAAAGTCTTTGATGCCACTGAGCTGTTGGAAATTTGTTAATTAAGAGCTCAACTGTTTTGTGAACTCGCTCCACTGGAGATCCATCCTGTTGAAAAATAAAGTACTCAGAAATGTCTCAAATTTCAGACAGAAGTTTCTGCTCCAGTAGAATGTTTTGGGGTTATTTGGAAAAATGTTGGGGGTCCCATTTTTTTCCAGACCCAGTATAGCCGTGATTTCTGCTGTTTTGTCCTAGCATTTTATAGAGGCACACAGAGATCTATGGAGCCAATATTTAGACCATGAGAGGCAGCCCGGCTACCTCCTGCAGTTATCAGCAAACCTGGATATTCACTACCAGGGTAGTATCCGACCATTGGTATTGAATGTAAATGCAGCTATTGAACACTTAGCTGGTCCTAAATCTGGCCGCTTCACTATCTGTTGGTTTTTGGAGGGCTCACCATACACCTTATGGGGGTTATGGTGAGATGGGTACCTGGGACATTTTATGTGAAGTTCACTGCAGTGGACCGGCGGTTGAAGAACACTGGGCTAAGTCATGGGCCAGACCCCACCCACCTCTACCCAATTTCCACCCCAGATCCCGCCCCCATAATAGTACTAATTGCACCTTGCACATCCTGTGCCTCATCTGGAAGCCTTCCCTCTGATGTTGCAACATCAGAGAGAAGGCTTCCAGTTCAGGCACAGGATGCCCATAGGAGCCACTACACTTGGCTTTGTGCACTGAATCAGTTAGGAAGAGGGAGATGGCTCGAAGATAACGCCGCATCGATTGCACTGTAGACCGGTGGTTGAAGAACACTGTTTTGGGCCTGATGCACGTGCTGGCCCTGTGGACCGGCAGGAAATTTCTGTGGACCGGCACTGGTCCATGGACCGGTGGTTGAAGAACACTGCTCTAAGGTATCCTACAGCTCTGCTGGGATGTCTGTATGGCCAGTCTACTAGAAATGCTGACCCCCCAGTGGCGTACCAAGGGGGGGGCGGGGGGGGCGGTCCGCCCCGGGTACCAAGCCCTGAGGGGGTGCTCCCGGTCCGGTCCAGTTACCCCCCCCCCTGCGCCGGGTGTCGCGTCTGGAAACAGCCTGCAGCAAGATCGCGATGCCAGAGATCTTTGCCTGCTTCGACTGTTTCCTCCGCCACGGTCCTGCCCCTCCTCTGATGTCAGAGGAGGGGCGGGACCGCGGCGGAGGAAACAGCCGAAGCAGGCAAAAATCTCTGGCATCGCGCGATCTTGTTGCAGGCTGTTTCCCCAGGGCAGTAGCGTACCAAGGAGGGCGAGGGGGAGGTCCATCCCGGGTGCCGCCTTAGGGGGGGGTGCACAGCTGGCCCGGTCCCTATCGCGCTCCTACCCTCCCAGCGAAAGCAGCATCGGCGCCATTATCGAAAAAGGTAATGGCGCCAGGCCTTGGAGCACCAAGGCAGACCGCTTCTCCCCCCTCCCAGCCGAAACCCCGCTGACCATCCTATCTCTCTCCCCCCCCCAAGTGAACCTTTCTGACCCTCCCAGCGAAAGCAGCAAACCTCCCTCCAGTAGCGTCGGCTTTATCCTCCCTCTGCCGCATCACTGATGACGTCATCAGTAACGCGGCAGAGGAAGGAGAAAGCCGCGAAGGAGGTTTGCTGCTCTCGCTGGGAAGGTCGGAAAGGTTCACGGGGGGGGAGATAGGAGGGTCAGCGGGGGTTCGGCTGGGAGGGGGGGAGAAGCGGACTGCCTCGGTGCTCCATTACCTTCTTCGGGCAGCAGCAGCGTTTACAATTCGCTGCTGTTGCCGGCTTCATGCCTTGTTCTCTGCCGGGTCCTGCCTACTTCCAGTTTTCATGAAGACAGGACCCGACAGAGAGGAAGGCCTGAAGCGGGCAACATCAGTGAATTGTGAATGCTGCTGCTGCCCGATGAAGTTCAGGACATCGGGGAAGGAGCAGGGAGAAATCGGCTGCTGGCTTGGGGGTGAGGGTAGGGAAAGAATCGTGGAAGTGGAGAAATCGGCACGATGGCTTTGTGCAGGCTAGGGGGAGAGAGAAAGAAAGGAAAAAATAAAGAGGGGGGCCAGGGGGAGAGAGAAAGAAAGGCAGAAAGAAAGAGGGGGACCAAGGGGAGAGAAAGAAAGGCAGAAATAAAGAGGGGGGTCAAGGGGGAGAGAAAGAAAGGCAGAAAGAAAGAGGGGGGCCAGGAGGAGAGAGAAAGAAAGGCAGAAATAAAGAGGGGAGCCAGGGGGAGAGAGAAAGAAGAAGGATCAGAAGAAGGACCAGAGACTCATGAAATCACCAGACAAAAAAGTAGGAAAAATGATTTTATTTTCAACTTAGTGATCAAAATGTGTCCGTTTTGAAAATTTATATCTGCTGTCTATATTTTGCACTATGGCCTCCTTTTACTAAACCGCAATAGAGTTTTTTAGCGCAGGGAGCCTATGAGCGTCGAGAGCAGCGTGGGGCATTCAGCGCAGCTCCCTACGCTAAAAACCGCTATCGCAGTTTAGTAAAAAGGGAGGGGGAATATTTGTCTATTTTTGTATAGTTGTTACTGAGGTGACATTGCATAAAGTCATCTGCCTTGACCTCTTTGAAAACCCGCGGAATATAAATGATAATTAACATTTTCTCTGCGTACAGCGTGCTTTGTGTTTTTAAAATTTTATTATTGGTAGATCATTTTGACTTGGCCACAAAGGTAAGGGGGAGGGAGGGAGGGGAACTGCTGAAAGACATCTAATAATCCTTGCAGGCTTGACTGCAGGGAATTATTTTTGTAAAATCATGTTTTGTTATGTGACTGGCATTATCTAGACTTTAATTTCTATGAATGAATAGAATGAAAATGATATAAAATTACTTGCTTGTTTTTATGTGCGTGCGCTGAAGGAAAGTGGAGAGAGAGTGGGCTGAGGATGCTGAAGGGAAATGGGGAAGAGAGTGGGGAGAAGACGCTGATTTATAAATTGACAATTGTACAGAATATTGTTTCTTTTTATACTTTAATATAAACAATTCAAGGCTTGTGTGGATGGAATCAGGTGGTTTGCGGGGATGGGGACCGAGCTTACAGGGATTAGTCCAATAAAATTGTATTTTTTTATATCTCATTATTTGTTTATTTTTATTTGTTAATTTATAAAGTGGTGATTGTTATGTATCAGTTTTTTCAAATTTACATCTACTGGCTTTATATTTTGCACTGTATTAGAGGACATGTGTTACTGTTTTTTGTGGTGTTGCATTGTATCCAGGGTCTGGTTTCTTGGCGGATCAGTTTAACTTTTGTCTACATATTTCTATTTTTAGTTTGTGATTATTCCATTTTGGGCGAGGGTGTATCTCTGTTCTGTGTGTATGAAAAAGACATAGTTTTCAGTTGGCATTGACTACAGGACCAATTGACTGTGCGGGATCTGGCTTGTTTAGTTTTACAATGTATGTGTTGGTGTTCTAGTGCTCACTGCAGTGTTTAAGATGCAGCCTTTTCCTAGGTACACTGTTGTGGTGCGATATGTAGATTGGTACTAAAAATCATATTTTTCATATAGATGGGGGGGGTGTCAAAAAATGATGGGCCCTGGGTGCCACATACCCTAAGTACGCCACTGCCTGCAACTACTCCATATGTACTTCTAATGTCATGACAATTTAGACATAATTTATGTTTTGTTATGTTTGGAATAATGGTTACATATATGAGGTTCAATAAAAGAAAATTTTCACTGCCTGTTTCTATTCTGACCATTTATTCCATTTCATGGTTATTGCAAAAAAAAAAAAAAAAAAAATTTTTACATGGGGGGGGGGGGGGGGTGTCAAAAAATGATGGGCCCCGGGTGCCACATACCCTAGGTACGCCACTGTGACCCCCAATCCTAAATTCCAATGGCTTGTGCTATGTGTTTTTCATTTGGATGTGGGGTTTGTTTGTTTTCTAAAATGTCAAAAAAGAGAGACACACTAAGGGCAAACATATTTAGAAATGGTCATTTTGAGGGAAAAAAAGACATTTTGCTGTTTTAAAAGTGGATACTCTGGTACAATTTTATTAGAACCTTTTTCTGCATGTGAAATATTCTCTATTCCCCAAATGCTATAAATAGCACTCAACATAAGAACATAAGAAATGCCTCTACTGGGTCAGACCTGAGGTCCATCGTGCCCAGCAGTCCGCTCACGCGGTGGCCCAACAGGTCTAGGACCTGTGCAGTAATCCTCTATCTATACCCCTCTATCCCCTTTTCCAGCAGGAAATTGTCCAATTCCTTCTTGAACCCCAGTACCGTACTCTGCCCTATTACGCCCTCTGGAAGCGCATTCCAGGTGTCCACCACACGCTGGGTAAAGAAATTCCTAGCATTCGTTTTGAATCTGTCCCCTTTCAACTTTTCTGAATGTCCTCTTGTTCTTTTATTATTTGAAAGTTTGAAGAACTGTCTCTCTCTACTCTCTCTATGCCCTTCATGATCTTGTAAGTCTCTATCATATCCCCTCTAAGTCTTCTCTTCTCCAGGGAATAGAGTCCCAGTTTTTCCAATCTCTCAGCGTATGAAAGGTTTTCCATCCCTTTTATCAGACGCGTCGCTCTCCTCTGAACCCTCTCGAGTATCGCCATATTCTTCTTAAGGTACGGCGACCAATATTGGATGCAGTACTCCAGATGCACCATCGCTCGATACAATGGCAAGATAACTTCTTTCGTTCTGGTTGTAATACCCTTTTTGATGATGCCTAGCATTCTATTTGCCTTCTTAGCAGCCGCTGCGCACTGTGCCGTCGGCTTCATTGTCAAGTCCACCATTACCCCCAGATCTCTTTATTGGGTACTCTCATTTAAAAACATCCCTCCCATCGTATAGTTGTACTTCGGGTTTCTGTTTCCCACATGTAATACTTTACATTTCTCAACATTGAACTTCATCTGCCATCTCGTCGCCCATTCCCCTAGTTTGTTCAAGTCCCTTTGCAGTTCTTCACAGTCTTCTTTAGTCCGAGCTCTACTAAATAGTTTGGTGTCATCCGCAGATTTTATTATCTCACACTTTGTCCCTGTTTCTAGATCATTTATGAATATATTAAATAGCAGCGGCCCTAGTACTGAGCCCTGCGTGACCCCACTTGTGACCCTCCTCCAGTCCGAGTAGTGGCCCTTCACTCCTACCCTCTGTTTCCTACCCGCCAACCAGCTTCTGATCCATCTATGTACATCTCCTTCCACCCCATGGTTCTTCAGTTTCCGGAGTAGGCGTTCATGGGGCACCTTGTCAAAGGCTTTTTGGGCATGCAATTTAATAGAATAAACTGATTACTGGGGCTCCTTCCCAGTGCTGTCCCTGACCTGCCCACTTTTTACTTGGGCAGTCTGAAGGGATATTCAGCGGCTCTCTCTGGTTAAATGCCACTGAATATTCCCACTTAGTTGGTGGCAGACGGTTTAAGCGGGCAGGAGAGCTTCCTGCCTGCTTAAATTGCTCTGAATAATGACCCCCTAAGGTTTATTTGATTTCCCATTCATTGTTTAACTTTTAGAAATACTTTTTACTAGCTAATATCTGGTGAACTTTATTAAGAAAAAAAAAAGAAGGAAACTCGCCCTAAAAAAGTAACAAGTCTAAAAAATAAAGGGCAAGTGAGATGTCTGAACAAATTCTTCAAAGAAAAATCTTTATGAAGTACAATCCAACTCGGTTCCAAGTTTCGGCAATGATAATTGCCTTCATCAGAATACAATAAATATAAAATCGAACAAACTGCAGCTTGGCCATTATTCAAATCATTAATTTAAGCTGAGCAGACCTGAAGCACTGCCCAGCAGCTGTTCATAGTGTTAGTTTAAAACCTCAATGACGTTCTATTGGAAAAACTTTGATGCTCTTTTTCAATAGAATGCCGTTGAGATTCAAACTAACACTGTGAACAGCATCCAAGTTGCTTAGCTTAAATTAATGATTTGAATAGCGGCTGAGCTGCAGTTTGATTTATATATTTATTGACCCCTGATGAAGGCAGTTATCATTGCCAAAACTTGGAACCGATTTGGGTTGTACTTTATAAAGATTTTGCTTTGAAGAGTTTGTTTGGACATCTCGCTGGCCCTTTTTTTTTTTTTAGATTTGGTAAACTTCACTAGAGAAGTCTCTCTCATCCATTCCAGTCCTCTTCTGTCCTCCAGTCTTAGCAGTTTTTCTTTCTCTCTCCCCCTCCATCCCCCACCCCTTGAGTAACACACTATACTTCACCCCCACCTCATGAGTCGGTCTCACTCTTCTCCCCTTCCTGGCCCCAGGGGACATTATTGACACCATCCTCTAGCAGTTACTTTCCTTCTCTACTCCCCAGTCCCAGCAGTCACTTTTCCTCTGCCTTGTATCTTCATGTGATGACCTCCATTCCCAAAGGCTGCTTGAGTTCAACACCTGGAAAATAGAAGCTCTTTTTCTCTGTAGCCATACACATGGAAGCACCAAACAAAAAGAGAAACTGTGGAATAGATGCTCTTGATATAAAAGTTTAATGAAAGACTTCACAATAAAAACAATGTAATGCAATAAAAGTCTTCACAAATAATGCAATACAAGTCTTTGCAAGTAAAAATGATACAAATCAGTTTGTAAATTTGCATGACACACAGCAATAAATGTGGTATGGACCCGACACGGTCCGTGTTTCGGTTAATGATAACCTTCTGGGGTCTGATCCAGTTGTACCACAAAGCTTGAATATGCCGCAAAGCATATGAAAAACTGAGCCAATCTATGCGTAAATCTCTCGATCTATATTGGATCACTCGTATTAATCACCAATATTGTGAAAAAAGCCATATGAGAGTCTAAAACACACGTAGAAGAAAATATTGCAGCTGTGACTGAATAAGTTCATGTAAAAAAAAAAGCCATACACATGGTACACATTCCAAGAGTGTAATTAGGATGCATGTAATTATAGTTTACTTAGTTGTAATGGTTAACCTATTTAGGAGGGTATAAATATAGCATACTTAGAATGGTTAACTATAATCTTGTGTAATCCTATTGGAGGGTGTAAATATAGCACACTGAGGCCTCGATTCGCTAAAGTCAGTGATCGTCGCTAAACCTGTTTTAACAGGTTTAGCGATGATCGCTGCTAACCTACCTCCTTCACAAAATGGCCCACTGCATGTTTTCCTCCTTGATCGCCCATTTTTCAGCCAGCCATGCAAATTTGTAAAACCCCATGCAAAATAGCCAAGCGATTGATTCACTAACATTTGCTTGGCTATTTTGCATCGAGTTTTACAATCCTAAAACCTGACTGCTATAGACCTGTCGGTAATTGTTTTACCGATAGTCCTGCCGGGTTTTTTTTCATTTTTTTTTAATGGTACAGATGTTTTGTGTGTATTACACAAGCAAAATATCTGCCCATAAAAAAATGAACCCCCCCCAAACCACCCATTGCTGCTAATGGCCCCCAACAATTGTGTGCCCCTCCACCCCACAAATGTGGCGACCCTAAAACAAATGGCAGGAGGGATGCTCACTCCCTCCTGCCACAAAGGCACTCACTCCCTTCCCCCATGACTAAAACGGCAGGAGGGATGCCCACTCCCTCTTGCCACTGGACACCAGCCACCGGACACCCCCTTACCCCTCCCCGTACCTTTAAGTTGGGAGCAGGAGGGATGCTCAGTCCCTCCTGCTCTTCCGGCCTCCTGTGCAAAGCGGGCTTTAGGCCCTGCCCCGGTCCATCATGTGTTGCATGGGGAGGGGCCTAAGGCCCTGATCCCCCTTGGGAGGGGCTTGAGGCATCTGAGCCAATCAGGGACTTCCTTAGGGAGGAGCCTAAGGAAGTCCCTGATTGGCCAATACACGCAAAATATCTGTGCCATAAAAAAAATGAAAAGAAAAAAAAGCCGACAGAAGCCCTGACATCAGTGAGATCAAGCCATAGTAGATTTTTAACATACAGCCATTTGGATTTTTAACATACAACCTTTAATAACAGGAACAAAAAGGGTTTGATACAAAAAAAAACACTTTAAAATCTCAGATATTTCCTCATGTGGCATGGAGTTATTGAAACTTTGAAATTTCACTGAATTGCAGAAATAAGTTAATTAAATATTTTTACTGTTTCAAGGTAATAAAATAACTGGGTTGTAACCCATGTGTAAAAAGTAAACATTTCAAAAGCTGCCAATTTCCTGTCCTTTGGAACAGTTTCTATATTTTAAAAAAAAACAAAACTCCATCTGCTGAAATTCTTGGTGCTTTTTTACTTGACTGCATATGCCAACAACCACCTAACTCCAAAACATTTAGCATCCTGTAATAAGAGTTTCATTTCAGCTGCCAAACTGAACACTTTACTAATCTGCTTATGCTATGAAAAAGAAGTTACCAAATTTAAAACATCAAAGGGGTGATTCTCTACAGGTCGCCTGAAATTAGGTGCTGGGATGATTGCGTTAAGGATGAATTCTATATTGACAATTTTCGCCCTAATTGCTGTTATAGAATATTACTGTAGTATAAATCTGCCTACCTTTATGCAAAAACACGCTAGGTTCAATGGCATACAGGCACCGAACTGCTATCGGGTGCATAACCGATAGTATTCTATAACCTAGGCATATTTATTTATTCAATTTTCTATACCATTCTCCCAAGAGAGCTCAAAAAAGGTTTACATGAATTTATTCAGGTTCTCAAGCATTTTTCCATCTGTCGTGGTAGATTCACAATCTTATCTAACATACCTGGGGTAATGAGGGGGGGGAGGAATTAAATGACTTGCCCAGGTTCACAAGGAGCAGCATGGGTTTTAACCCACAACCTCAGGATGCTGAGGCTGTAGCTTTAACCACTGTACCACACTCTTCAGCTTGGCCCGTAACTGAAAACTGTCATTGAGATATTTGTCCTATGTGTCTGTTTTAATTAGATTATAAGCTCTGTTGAACTGGGATTGTCTCTTACATGTTTTAACGTACAGCACTGCATAAATCTAGTAACTATAGAAATGATTATTAATAATCGATAACTGGCTGGAGGTGAAGGGGAAGAAACTGTATTTATGATGGCAGAGGAAGGATGGCGTAAGATGACCCAATAATTACAAGGGAAGGCACGTTTCACTGTACCTCTAGCAGAGAGGTCTCTTCACAGAAACCATTGAATTAAAAGCTACTTCTGTGAGGCTAAAGCACCTCATGAAAAGATTCTGAACTTACAAAAAAAAAAAAAAAAAAAAACCCCACCAAAACATCTCACTTGGGGCTAGATTCACTAAGCAAACCGATCATGTATCGATCGGTTTGCGGCCCGATTTTCCTCCAACCTGATTCACTAACCTTTGTGCAGATCCAATTCCGATCCGTGCATGCAAATGAAGTGGAACGGCATACAAATATAGGCAGGCAGCAATTCCCCAAAAAAAGTGAAGGACACCGACTGGGCTGACCGATCAAAAAAAAGCGACTGCTGAGGACCAGTCGCTTGGGTCCTTTCCAACTTCCCTGCCTTCTGTCGCCCTGCTCTCTGGCCCGAATTGCTCTGTGCCCCGATCTCCTGCTCTCTGCCCTGACTGTCCTGCCCTGCCCCACAGTGCAAGCCCATGGTTTTAACCCGTGGGTTTAAAGCGGGTTAAAACCATGGGCTTGCAAAGAAAAAAAGAGCAAAAAAAAAGTAGAACAGCACTTGAGGCAAGAAGTGGAAGGAAGGCAGAAAGGGACATGGGACGAGTAAAAAAAAGGAAAACAAAAAAAAAACACGCAAAATATGTGTCCCATTTTTAAAAAATGAAAAAAGTCCCCCACCGCTGCTGACAGCCCTCCCCAACGACCTCCGACAAATGTGGTGCCCCCCCAAACCTAAAACAAACGGCAGGAGGGATGCCCACTCCCTCCTGCAACGATGGACCTCCCCCCTGTGAAAAAAGGCAGGCGGGATGCCTACTCCCTCCTGCCATAAAAGAACTCCCCCCATATCCGAAAAAAAGGCAGGAGGAATGCTCACTCCCTCCTGCCATGAAAGCGTCCACTCCCCCTCCAGGCCCCCCTGCCTCGTACCTTAAAAGTTGGGAGCAGGAGGTACTGAAAACATCTGCTCCTCGATGACAACACTAGGCCTTATGCCTCTCCCCGGTGAATCATGTGATGCATGGGTAAGGGCCTAAGGCCATGATTGGCTCAGATGTCTCAGATCCCTCTGCCAATCAGGGACTTCCAGAGCCTAAGGAAGTCTCTAATTGGCCAAAATAAATGGCAAACCAGGGACTTCCTTAGACTCCTTCCTTGACACTGGGCCTTAGGCCCTTCCCCAGTGCATCATGTGATGCATGGGGATGGGTCTAGGCCTTGATTGGCTCAGATACGTCAGGCTCCTCCCTTAGGCAGGGCCTGAGGTGTCTGAGCCAATCAGGGACTTCCTTATTAGGCTCCTTCCTTCGCGTTTGCACCTCCATGCAAATCATTTGCATGCAAACTTGTTTGTGCATCGATTGATGTTGGGACCTTTGGGCAACAGCGATCCAGTTGGTAATACTGACTGACTTTTGTGCATCTAGGCCCTTGTGTGCTAAGTGTTAAATTGTGCATGTTTATGCAATAGAATTAGGGGGCAAATAAGTTTTGTTTAAGTAAGTTAATTAGGATAATAGGCTTGTCTGGAGCCCATTTTTAACAGGGAGGGGGGGTGAGCTGCACACCCAATGAGGCCAGGGATATGTCAGACTGGGTAGGCCTTGCTTCTTGGGGGGGAGGGATAAGAGTTTGTCAGTGTTTAAATTCTGGCAGTTTCTGGCCTGACTCAGGATTGGATTAAGAAACATTTTTTTGTTTGAATGTAGCAGGTGGGCTCCTTCAATGGGAGCAATGTTCCCTCTAATTTTTCATAGGCTGTGTGCGCAAAAAATTTAATCTGTGCGCATTTTAAAGAAAATCTAAATTTGTGTGTGCTATAAAATTGATTGCCAGAGGGCCCGGAGTTTAGTTATAGGCATTTATGGGCAGGTCTTTGAGTTTAGTCTGGATTAACAATGTAATTTTAGTTACACTTTATGTATCATAAAGTCTCATTTCAATAAACATAAATTATGTTTAATTGAAATGTTTCATTGAGCGCTACATATAAATAAGGTATCATTGTACTTTATACTTAAAATTTAGAAAATAACAGCGATTTAGTTTTTAAAGTTTTTCCCTGCGATCTTTCATATTTATCCAGTCCGAATAAATTCTGTCAAGATCTGTTGAGCCTCCATCTTGAAGGTGACTCTTAACACGCATCAGCATTTCCAAATGCTCTAAATGTAAACGATTCCTTTGTTTAATCTTCAAATTGTTCATTAGACTAAAACCACGCTCACAATCTGAACTAGATGCTAAAAATGTGGCACCAATGTCCATCAATTTTGCTAAATCTGCAAATTGATCATTCTGAAATGCAAATTTTGTCATATCTGGAAAGCTGTTTATCAGATTGCTTTTGATTTTTTCTGCAACAAGGAATTTAAAGTCATTGTATTGCTGAATAATAACACTTTCCTCCGGAAGAAATTGTTTATACTTTAAACAAAGAGATCTGATATGTCCATTTCCGAAGTCAAAGTCGCATTGTGATATTGCTGTACAGTCAAAAGCAGACCATTCCTCAACTTCATTTTCAGGAAATCTTTCACCCAGATGCAAATATAGGATGTTGATGAAGGTTAATATGGAATTAGTATCCATTGAAACTTTTTCTCCAGACCTCATCCTGTTGTCAAGACTGTTGACTTAATCACTCCACTTAACCTTGTTGCCTAAGTATTGCATTTGAAGTTTGTTCAATTTACCCTGTGCAAGATGATAAGCTTCCAATGGTGTCAAACCATGTTTTTGAAATGCCATGGTTAAGGAAGCCAGTTCTGATAAGACATCATTCAAAACTTCAAGTGTAATATGAAATTGTTCACTGTTCAGCTTCTTATAGCAGTACTTTGCAATAGGATCATTATCTTTGTCTTCTTCAAAATATTTTAACAGGGGATCATAATTTCGAATAATTGCTTTAAGTGCAAAGTGTCTAGATAACCAGCGCACTTCATTCAGAGGTCTGAAAGCAATTGATTCACATTCAGATGCATCTGCTATTTCTTGAAATTTGCATCGTTTAGTAGAAGACCGACAGAACACCGTGTACACAGTTCTCATTACAGTTTCTACTTCTTTCATCAATTTTACTTCTTTCCATGAATCAGAAAGTCCCAAATCTTCCCGATGTGCAACACAATGTTGCTGCACTAAATGTGGAATGTCTTTTCTCAGCTGTGCTGCAACACCATCTATTTTGCCCGACATAACAGAGGCACCATCAGAGATGAACATAACCATTTTATTGAGGTCAAGTTCATGTTTCCTATAGAATTCCCTAATTGCTGTTACTATTGATGTAGCATCACATGCTTCCAACTGTAGCATCTCATCAAATGATGTCCTATACTCATTTGAATTGACTGGCTGATACTTAAAGTAGAGTATTAAGTACTTGTTGACAGAAATGTCTGTGCTTTCATCAACAGTTAACATATGATACGTTGCTAATTTAATGTCTGCCATACGATCATCTTGCACGATGCCATTGATAACCAGTCCCCCTCTTAAATTCGGATTTTTACTTCTGAGTTTCCTAATACTGTTGGTATGAGATTTACTTGATAGATGGCGTCTCAGAAAGTCCAGTTTCCAAACATCATCCCATATTTTTCCAGTAGAGAATTTTCCAGTTGCTTTAGCATCTTGACAATAACAACACACAACTCCATCATCTTCATCATAGGTAAATATTTCACACAGTCGAACACGCATTGTATTTCGAGATTCCGGTGTGTCCGTTTCAACAATTTCTTCAAGCCAATCAGACCTAAAAGCTGTTGCAGCTCTCTTGCGTTTTACACTTTTCACCATTCGCGGTTTAGACATTTTAAGAGTTATATCTAGTTGCAATTTAATAAACGAATATAGTTATACAACCGCAGTACCACGCTGCACACTACGATTCCATGAAATAAACAATATGGTGGAACTTCAGGAAGTCAAAGAATCGGAAGTGGGGCACGTGACGTGTCAAGTTCAACTGCCAAAGATAACGGAATCACGTGAATGACTTAAAATTTATATTATAGCACTTCAATAAATGTGATAAATGGGAAATCGGAACAACTGGTCTTCTGCAACATTTCATTTTAGCAGTGAAAATCATTTTAGGCCAAAATTTATTTTTTTGTGTGCGCTATTTTAATTTGTGTGTGCGGGTTCGGCAAGTTGTGTGCACGCACACAAGCGTACAGCTTAGAGGGAACAGTGAATGGGAGACTTCTTTTGCAGTGATTGAGGTGGGGCTAAAGCGGGATTTTTATACAGGACTCCTCCCTGGTTAGGAAATTTCTTTCCTGTTCCTTGGAGGTGTCCGGATTTTTCTGCCCACCCACATTTATAGTTTAGTGTTCTGGTTAGTGGTTAATTTATTAAATCAAGTGTATTAAATCGGCCAACACTCATTTTGGTGCCTCAAATGTTAGACCTGTTTCTGAGTATATTTGATCTGCTGATTCCAAAAATGGCACCAGTTTTCTCCTACCAGCTCTAGTTTTTGAGATATAGAACATATGCCACATACCACTCTTCACGCCCATTAAAAAATTAGGATATTTTAATGTAGTGTTTAAATTAATATCTTTAAGCATGAAGAAACATATTAAAAATTCAAAGAAAAGTGTACAACATGAACATCTACTTATTTCATACCAAAAGCACAAGTTTATAATACAAACTTTCCGGTCATTCGACACACAAGAAGCTCCTTTTGTAAGACCTACCAAGGTGGGGGGTCTTCCAGTACAATCCCGCATAAGATTCCAACAATAGTCTGCCATCTTGTGTGCATCCCATCTTCCTTGGTATCTGGCTTCCATTGTTTTTATGACTTGGTGAAATCTTTCACCTTGCTCTTCGCGTAAGTCACCAAGGTTCTCTGGAAAGCGATCTAAGTGACTGTGCAGATAATGAACTTTAATACTCATATTACAGCTAAGCCTGTTGAAACGAAAGATAGAAGCTGTGGTAAATTCTCTCCGTTCTTTATGTGAGATATATGTTACTATTTTTGTATCTATGACGCCCACCATATGAAAACTCTTTCGAAAATACTTTAGACTTTTTCGTTGGTTCCCTGAGGCAGGAATGAAATGTGGCACGTCAGAACCTGCAAGCTAAAAAGATAAGTTTGCTAAGTTCCTTAAATGATTTGACGTACACCATTTAAGTCTTCTAGCCATTCTGGCATTTCTTATAAAGTTATTGTTCATTGTTTCATATGCGATGATTGGGCGGTGAGGAGGCAATGTTGGGTTCTACCCAGTTACCACCCCCATGATTCTGAGCATATCAAAAACTTTGTTTTACACCATCTATACAGCTTATTTATGAATATCATTAGAGTGATTTATTTTTGTTGAAACGAAAGAGCATATCCTCTACTAATTGTGTGTAGTTGGCTGATTTCTTGTTGCCAAGAAAGTTTTTCACATCAAGAACAAATGTAGACCAGGCACATGATTCAATTTCATTCATTGATGCTATGAAATATGAGTCATTTATAAGTTGTCTGATCTGTGGACCATCGAAAATTCATGTCTTCAGTTTTTCCATGGGGCTCATAATCGAAACGGAAATACGTCTAAAATCCCGACAGGTCCAAGTGCCGATAATAGAAACAGGTTTTAGACGTATCTAAAAACAGCTTAGGCCTTTTCAGTGCCGCTGTACGCCCAGAGCTGAAAGGGGCATTTTAGGAGGAGTGGTGAAGGCAGGATTTGGGCGGGACGTGGGTTAACCTAGACTTAGTCGTACTGCAAGTATAACCGAAAGTTTAACGAGACTGCCTAGGTGGAACTTGTATGTAGTGACTTAGGTGATCTAAAAACAGGTCTAAATGCCCAGAAGGTATCCAAAGTGACCAGATAACCACTGCAGACACAAAGTACAGACCCCCCCCCACACTCCCCCAGTGATCACTGATTCCCCCCACCATAAAAATCAGATTAAAAACATACATACCTGCCTCCAGAACAACAGCACCTGGCATAGGAAAGCCTAGTAGAGCTGCACAGAGATGGCTTCAGTAGTCTGGGGAGTGGGCTATTGAACCATAGAGAGGAGGACCCAGGCCCATAAGCCACTTTAACCACTGCATTCATGGTGAAACGTGCACCGCCCAAAACCTCCCAAACCCTATTGTACTGACATATAGGTGCCACCTGCAGCCATAAGGGCTATTGGGGTGGTAGACATGTGGGTCTAGTAGGTTATGGGGGGGCTCACCATGACCTATAAGGGAGTTGTGGTGAGATGTTTATGTGGCACCCTTTTTATGAAGTTCGCAGCAGTGCCCTGTTAGGTGCCCCACTACTCTGTTGCCATGTCTGGGTGTTCAGTCCATTACTTTGCTGATCCCACCCACGTCCAAAAGGTCTTGTTTTGGGGGTTTTTGACTTGGATGAATTTTTGGATGAGAATGAGGCATAAAGATAGACGACTTAGCAGTCTGGACGATCAAACAGCTGGACATAGAAATAGATGATTCTCGAAGAAATAAATATTTTGGATGTATATTTTGAGCATGGCCTTATGACATGTCCGACTTTGGGCGACTAGCAACTTAGGCCCAAAACGGACGTATTTTTTTTATTATGCCCCTCTATGTATTGTGACCAGCCAGGAATTCTTCCAGCGCAGGTCCCAGTCAAGATAAAGGGAAAAGAGGTGAAACAGAAATCCCGGGTAGGAATTGGTAAAGAACAGGTTGGATCTGAAGTAAATAATTTCCTGGACCACCGGGGGAGCCCAAGAGGCCCTTGGA
Organism: Geotrypetes seraphini; assembly: GCF_902459505.1. Taxonomy (NCBI): domain Eukaryota; kingdom Metazoa; phylum Chordata; class Amphibia; order Gymnophiona; family Dermophiidae; genus Geotrypetes; species Geotrypetes seraphini. The sequence continues at coordinate 137,957,280 of NC_047091.1, read as the reverse complement.
ATACTGCCAGGGCTGATACAACAGGGCGTTTCCCCAGAGTATATAAGCCTGCCCCTGACAACAGGGAAAGAAGCCGGTTAGGGAGGAAATTTAGGCTTTGCCTCCCTAGGGACCCTGACGAGCCAAGCAGGGACAGGGAGCCCCAACCTATGGAGCTGGATGAGGTTGCACAACCAGAGGGTTTGACTCAATCTGAGGAACTTATGGACTTTCAAGAGTCTTGTGCTGGAAGAGATGTTAACCTACCTGAACCTATGCAGGTGAACTGGACTCTGAGCCACAAACAGTGAGTGAGTTTTGGAAACTGTTTGTGTGCTGTTCTTTTGTTTTTGAATGCTGATTTTTGCTGTGAAAGTTTAGAGAGAGTATTTGAGGGAGAGGTTTTGCTTCCACCTGGGAGGGAATGTGAAAGTCTGTTTGAAAGACTGAAGTTTTGCAAAACCTACTACTCTCTCCTTTGCCTGGCAACCTTGATTATTAATTGCCAGAGGCTTTCTTATTTTTTTTGTTATGGACTGCAATCTAAGTAAAACTTGAAAGCTGGACTGTATCTGTTTTTGAGTAAAGAAGAGGACTGCTTGGTAGCAGTCAGAGTGAGCTCTCTACTGAGCCCAGGTCTCAGCAATAGGGGAGACTTAAGAAGCAGGAAGAAAAAGGAAAGTTGGAGTTAATTAGCCCTGCTTCAATTACTCTGCCATTTTGACAGTATTGTATTCTTCTTTTCTTTTCTTTACTGGACTTCTGTCTGGAATGTTGAATCGATGAAAGTATTACTTACCTGTTTGGAAGGATTAAGTAAAGAGAACTATTTATATAAACTGTCCCTGTGTTGGAACTTTATTTGTGGTATTATTTTTCACTTTTGAAATCCCGATCCTGCAGGGTGACTCCAGGCCGGGTCACACGCTTAGGTGCTGTTTAGTGTAGCCATCAGAATTGCAACAAAGCCCTGTTCAGGGTTAAGCTGGTGGCCACATAATTGGTATCAGGAGTGGGATATTGCACCTCCTGCAGGACATTCAGGAACTGCAATTGAAAAAAAAAAATAAAGATTTTTTTTTTTTGCGGTGCCATTTTGGGACTTGTGCTGGAGAAGGCATACTTTGCTTTCTGGGTTTTTTTTTTTTTGTTGATTGGATCAAGTGAACTATGGACTAATTATTTGTTTAAGAAATATATCTTTTCAAAGTACTTTATCTAAAGTTTCCTGATATCCGCCTGGAGGAGGAGTCTTCAGCCGGAAGTGCGGATAAGGTTACAGCATATCCTTTGGAGGAGAGCTGTGAGGAAGCAGTTGGAGTTCGAGTGCGGAGTGAGAGAGAGTCGGACCAAGGTTCCAGAGCCAGGACGACCCAGACCCAGTTCCGGTGGATCGGAGTGCCAGACACAGTTCCCGTTCGGGACCCGAAGTCCAGAGGGGCAAGCCGTGCGGAGAACGACTGGAGGCCAAGGAGGCCTAAACACCAAAGGCGCAGACTCACCAGTGCTATCGGTAAGAGTACCTAGGCTGGGGGGTCTGGTAAAGGGGAGGAACACGGTTACCAAGCGGCCACACTTGGGTTCCTTTTCTTTTTGTTTGCTTTTCAGGCCTGTACCATGGAGCAAGCCCAGTTGCTGGCAGTGCTGGCCGAGGACCACCGGAGGCAAACTGAGGAACTGGGGAGCATCTTGAGGACCAATGAGGCACGCTGGCAAGCTCGGCAGGACGCAATGACACTACAGTACGATGAATTAAGGAGGTCCATGCAACTGCAAACGAAAGTCTTTGCCCAGATATTACAGCAGACTTTAATCCCTCCGGCAAGCCAAGCTCTACCCAGTGTTCCCGTTACAGCTCCGGTAGGACTTAACATATCTACCCCTTTAGGGTGGTTAGAGGCTGTCCCCCGGGATGTTGCGGAAGTTTGTTCTTTCCCTGGGACGCTAGATAGGAGTCTGGGAAGTATGGATAATTCCTTATACTGCCCGGATCCCTCAGGAGTAGGCCCAAGTTTAGGTCTACTGCCTGAACACCCTCCGAGGCAGAACTCCAGTGGGTTAGGGGTAATGAGGGATAGGGAACCCCTGATTAAAGTTGCCCCTACCCCTTTTTCTTGGCCCAGGATGCCAAGAAATGAAAGAAGGTGTTATAGGTGTGGAAAGGCAGGACATACCCAAAAGTTCTGTAGAGAGAGAAGAGACTTTGTGGTTCTGCGAGACTCTAAGAGAGCAGATACGTCAGTGTGCCAGGTCCCGGTATGGGTGGCTGGGAAAAGAATAATGGCATTGCTGGACACAGGGGCTGAGCAATCAGTGATTTCACGACAACTGTATAGACAGCTTGAGGCCGTTCCCTTTAAGAAGGGAAAATGGAGTGAAGTGTTGGTGAGATGTGTGCATGGAGACTCTAGACGATACCCACTGGCTAAGATAGAGTTAGAACACGACAGGAAGAAATATAATCTTCAGGTTGCGGTAGTGCATTCATGCCCTTTCCCATTGATTCTAGGCAGGGATTGGCCTGGATGGGAGAAGGGGGTGAAGTCAACTAGACCCAGGGTGAACAAAACTCCAGTAGAATTTCAACCTTCGCATAAACTAGTATTGGGAGCACAGACTAAGGGAGGTCGGTATCCAGATAGGAAAAAATGGGGAAAAAGACAATTTTCTGGTGCAACGGCTAGACCGGGGTGGCGCCCCACGCTTAGGTGGGTCCCACTCTCAGAGAATGCTAAGGCCCCCACTCAGGCATATTCTAGAGCGGCAGGCTTTGATGTCTATGCAGCGCATGGACAGGTTATTCCCGCCAAAGGCAGAGCTCTGGTAAAAACTGATTTACAGATTTCTCCACCACCAGGCTCTTACATAAGATTAGGTCCTAGGTCGGGTTTAGCCGCAGAGCATTCGTTGGATGTGGCGGCAGGCGTAATTGACCCCGATTATAGAGGGAATATCATGGTATTATTAGTGAACCATGCGAAGTCGGATTTTCAGGTTCATCCTGGAGACAAGATCGCCCAGCTAATATGTGAGCGTATTTGGCATGCTAAATTAGAACGCTGGGTACACCTTCGGGAAACTGACAGGGGAACAAAGGGATTTGGGTCCACAGAGCCAGTGTGCCCGGTTAGGTCTCAGGAACCCGGGCTAGATACTTTCCAGGGAGGAAAAGTGAACAACTTTAAGGAAGGTTCTGTTCAAAACCCTGAAAATATCAAGTCAGTTATGTCCGAAGAGAATATGACACAGCTCCAACAGGAAGTAGCATCACTTAAAGATGTATTGAATAAAAGGTCTGATATACATGGGACATTATGGAAGGAGGAAATACAAGCCCTCCGCCAGGAATGTTCGGATAATAATCAAAAGCAAGTAGCTAGAGAAGAATCTCTGTTTAAAGGTTACTTGCTGGAATTGAAAGAAATGTTAAGACAGGAGATAGCCACTCAGAGACAGCATCAGGCTGAGGCTCTGGATGGGCTATCCAGGCAAATAAAGCAGCAAATGCAGGATGTGGAGACCAAAGTAGCAGGTAGTCAAGCTCAACAAAAAAAATGGTTCGAGCAACTTAAGAAAATTCAAGCTGCACAAGAACTTTGGGCCACAGAAGGGATAGAGCCAGGCAGTTTGGCTAAACAGAGTCATAGTAACAAGACACAATTAGAACGGCAAGCCGTCCAGCTGGGGTCAGTGGAAGACTCAGTGAAACGTGTAGGTGGCAGTGTGAATGATTTGCAGGACCAAATCCAAGAGCGGGTTGAGGAAATAGCACAGGTCCTCACGGCCATCACAGAAAGGGTGGAAGGGTTAGAAGTGGTAAAATCTTGTAACCAACAAGCCGCCAAGAGCCCTGAACCCGCTGTACTCCACTGGCCAGAGGATTTTGAGAATTTATGCTCTGATCCTCGGCCAGAGGAGAAGAAGTTTCGTAATAGGAGGCACAAATGATGCTAAATTTTGTTTACTCTCTTTTGATCTTCTCTCTTTCATGAGCTTATAGGGATAAGCACCATTTAAGGGTGGGGGTATGTGACCAGCCAGGAATTCTTCCAGCGCAGGTCCCAGTCAAGATAAAGGGAAAAGAGGTGAAACAGAAATCCCGGGTAGGAATTGGTAAAGAACAGGTTGGATCTGAAGTAAATAATTTCCTGGACCACCGGGGGAGCCCAAGAGGCCCTTGGAATACTGCCAGGGCTGATACAACAGGGCGTTTCCCCAGAGTATATAAGCCTGCCCCTGACAACAGGGAAAGAAGCCGGTTAGGGAGGAAATTTAGGCTTTGCCTCCCTAGGGACCCTGACGAGCCAAGCAGGGACAGGGAGCCCCAACCTATGGAGCTGGATGAGGTTGCACAACCAGAGGGTTTGACTCAATCTGAGGAACTTATGGACTTTCAAGAGTCTTGTGCTGGAAGAGATGTTAACCTACCTGAACCTATGCAGGTGAACTGGACTCTGAGCCACAAACAGTGAGTGAGTTTTGGAAACTGTTTGTGTGCTGTTCTTTTGTTTTTGAATGCTGATTTTTGCTGTGAAAGTTTAGAGAGAGTATTTGAGGGAGAGGTTTTGCTTCCACCTGGGAGGGAATGTGAAAGTCTGTTTGAAAGACTGAAGTTTTGCAAAACCTACTACTCTCTCCTTTGCCTGGCAACCTTGATTATTAATTGCCAGAGGCTTTCTTATTTTTTTTGTTATGGACTGCAATCTAAGTAAAACTTGAAAGCTGGACTGTATCTGTTTTTGAGTAAAGAAGAGGACTGCTTGGTAGCAGTCAGAGTGAGCTCTCTACTGAGCCCAGGTCTCAGCAATAGGGGAGACTTAAGAAGCAGGAAGAAAAAGGAAAGTTGGAGTTAATTAGCCCTGCTTCAATTACTCTGCCATTTTGACAGTATTGTATTCTTCTTTTCTTTTCTTTACTGGACTTCTGTCTGGAATGTTGAATCGATGAAAGTATTACTTACCTGTTTGGAAGGATTAAGTAAAGAGAACTATTTATATAAACTGTCCCTGTGTTGGAACTTTATTTGTGGTATTATTTTTCACTTTTGAAATCCCGATCCTGCAGGGTGACTCCAGGCCGGGTCACACGCTTAGGTGCTGTTTAGTGTAGCCATCAGAATTGCAACAAAGCCCTGTTCAGGGTTAAGCTGGTGGCCACAGTATTCAATGCACAAACCATCTTTATTCAAAGCCTTTACAAATTGTTTTATCTAGCCTAGTTTTATATGTAGTAGTGGAAGTATGATTTTATCTCATGCTACCAAAGGTTTGTTGATTACATTTTGTCCTCCAACCACCCTATTACCAATTTTTTTTGCCAAAAGACATATCTAATATCCCATAAATATTTCTAAGAAACTAGAGCTGATGTGGCCTATCCAATGCAATTTTCTGAACCACTGCCCCAGATAACCCCAGGAACAGGTCAAAAGCCCAAGGTACCAAGAAAACCCTTTTAATTTTTTGGGCCTATGTTATGTATCATACCAATAAATGAAGCTGCGGCCCATTTTTATATCAAATAACTGGATGGCTGTTTTTCTTATGATAATTCTATAATATAGGATAAATGGCTGGAGGAGGTGCTAGTCTCATATCCCCTGTTACTTTAGTTAAAATAAAATTGTAGACTATGAATATACAGTAAAACTTTGGATTGCAAGTAACTTGGTTTGCAAGTGTTTTGCAAGACAAACAAAACATTTTATTAAATTTTAACTTGATATACAAGCAATGTCTTGCAATACAAGTACACACAGTATACACACATCACAACTGAGCCAATGGTTCTCTCTCTAACACTGCAAGAGTGTAGTAACTGTTCTAAACAAGAAAAGTCTTGCAATACGAGTATATACAGTATACAAGCGTCACATCATCACAACTGAGCCGATGGTTCTTCTCTCTCTGACACTGCAGGAGAGTAGTGACTGTTCTAAATGAGCGAGGTCTTGCAATATAAGTACGTATAGTATTTTGTATTAAAGTTTTTGGGTTGTGGAACGAATCGCCTTGAGTTTCCATTATTTCCTATGGGGAAATTCACTTTGATGTACGAATGCTTTGGATTACAAGCATGCTTCTGGAATGAATTATGCTTGCAAACCAAGGTTTGACTGTATTTTACAATACAGGAGAATATAAAACTTAGCTCAACTTCTACATTAACATTTTGATACAGCTGTGCTAATATTTTCTGTAACATGTTAGAATTTTTTTTCTTGTCTTTTCCAGTTTATCAAAAATGTTACCTAATTCCAGAAGGTATGCTATGCTTGTACGTTGATGTCATTGTACTGGTTTCGTTAAAGCATTATTTATTTATTTAATTTGTTTTCTACCCTGTTTTTCCCAAAGAGCTCATAATGGGTTACAGGTTAACATACATAATATACAATTAACAGGTTACAATTTACTATAGTTACAGGACAAGTTTTTATCCTAACTTGATACATACTAGGGATCTAATGCCAATATACATAATATACAGTTTATAGGTTAAATTTGCCATAGTTACAGTTCAAGATGTTTCAGTACAAGTTTTATCCTAACGTGACACATACCGAGGATCTAGTACCAATATATATTTCTTTTTTGATCCATCAGTCATGGCGGGACAGTTAGATGAAGAGGTATGTTTTTATTGCATTCCTAAAGTTGAGGAGTCTTTCAAGAGATCTGATCTGCGGGGGCAGTTGATTCCAGTGGCTCAGTATGAAGTGGGAGTAAGAACATTGTTTGGCAGTTTGCAGTTGAAGGGCATGACCAGGGGGCATTTTCAGGTATATGTATTTCATCCTGGGAGCGGAGCGGAGGGACCTGTTAATAGATATCTGATGAGAAATGTGTCCCACTGAAAAGAGATGCAAAATGTACAGATCATAGAGGACATAAGAATGTAAGAAGCTCTGTGCTGGGTCAGAACAAGAGTCCATTTAGACCACATCCTTTCTAAAAGAGGCCAATCCAGATCACTTGGAAAAAACTAGGCAGATCATAATGGGGAGATCCATTCCTTTGCACATTCCTAGAAATAAGAGGGGACAATCTATGAATTCTATCAGATCAATAATTAATGGACTTTTTAAAACCCAGCCATAGTACTTACTTTAACCATATCCTCTGGCAGTAAATTCTGTATCTTAATTAAGTGCTGCCTGAAGAAGTGGTTTTTGGTTTTTTTTGTTTTTTTTTTTGCAACAGGTAAGTTTTATGGCGTTTCCCCTTGTCATAGAATTATTCAAAAGGGATTTTGGTATGTATGACCAGGTCAGTGCCCAACTCTTGTCATACAAATCGCATCTGAGTGTAGCTGGTTTTAAGAAAGATCTGGACAAATTCCTGGAGGAAAAGTCCATAGTCTGTTACTAAGACATGGGGGAAGCTGCTGATCGCCCCGGATCGGTAGAATGGAATGTTGCTACTCTTTGGGGTTCTAGAATGTTGCTAATCTTTGAGATTCTGGAATGTTGCTACTCTTTGGGTTTTGGCCAGGTACTAGTGACCTGGATTGTTCACTGTGAGAATGGACTATTGGGCTTGATGGACCATTGGTCTAACTCAGTAAGGCTATTCTTATGTTCTTACTGTATGTTCTTATGAACTTCATTAGAGAAGGATGAGTGGCAACTATGCTTTGAAAAAGATAATCTTTTCTTCTAAAATGTTATGAACTGGGGGTTTTTCCCTGATGTAAAATATACACCCTACAGAGACCATATTTATTTGCTGACTAGAGAAATGCACTTAGCTAAGAATTTATCATGGTACTGACTCAGCTTACAATGGAGAAAAAGTGAGGAGGGAACCATACACATCAACCTGAGATAGAATTGAGCTTGTTTATTGAATATAGCATACATATATAGAAAAATATATAAAAGTGACAGTCCATCTTTAATATCCTATCAGACCTGACACGGTTCATGTTTCGGCTTCAAAACTGAAGCCTGCGTCAGGGGTGTAGGTAACAATCCACTAGATGGCGCAGAGGTACTGTGCATCACAAAGTTAGAACGCTGATAAAAACCATATCACTCGAGGAGCTGTGTAGTATAATGTGCTACCTCAGCGCCATCTAGTGGATTGCTACCTACACCCCTGATGCAGGCTTCAGTTTTGAGGCCAAAACACGGGGCTGAGAGGATATTCAAGATAGACTGTAACTCGCTCTACCAGGGCATTACACTAAAGGAAATTAGAAGGCTTCAAAAAGCACAAAATACAGCAATTAAAGTAATTTACAAAGCAAAGAAATACGATCATGTAACACCCCTCTTAAAAAACGTTCACTGGCTTCCAGTGATCACCTTTAAAACACTGTTCCTTGCATTTAAAGTTCAATCCGTTCACTCGTCCGCTATTATTGACAAACTTGGCTCTTCCCTCCCTTTCAGAATCACTCAGCTCTGGAACAGTCTCCCTTCCCCTCTCCGCAATTTGAGCCCCCTTCTACCATTCCGTAAGCATCTGAAGACCTGGCTCTTCTCCAGAACGTAACCCCGTCCCGCTCCTGGCACTCTCACACCAACCTCTCTTCTCTCATACTTATATAATTCCACTGGAGTTCCGTTCCTTCCCTAACCATGTAAACCGTGTCGAGCTCCATCTGCGGAGATGATGCGGTATATAAACCCAAGATTTAGATTAGATTAGATTAGATTTTTTTACCTCTTATATCACTTCAAGGATGCTCCACTCTACCCAGCAGTTTCTTCTTGCAATCCCCTCCATGCGCAAAATTGTGTACGACACTACACGTAAAACCGTTTTCTCCGTTATTGCACCTTCACTGTGGAATTCCCTTCCTATCAATCTGAGACAAGATCACTGGCCCAGATTTTGTATAGGACGCCCAGTCTCAGAAGCCACTTAAGTGGCTTTTTAGAATCACTCATGGACATTATATAGAGAATCGTACCTAAGCCCACCTAATAACCTGATTCTCTAACCGACGTCCATTTCACAGGTGCCGGTTAAAGAATCAGATTGCCGCTGAGCTTATCGTGGCAAGGAATCTCCCTGCCGCGATGTTTAGCAGCAACCCGTCCCCCCATCCGCGAAGACTACCAGCAGGAGGTATGCCCAGTTCCTCCTGCTGGAACCCCCATCACCCTGAACATTGCATTGCAGGAGGGATGCCCAGTCCCTCCTACTGGATCCCCCCCCCAAATATCACAAGGCAAAAGGGATGCCCAGTCCATCCTGCCCGGAACACCCCCGACCCCCCCAAACATCTTGCGGCAGTAGGGATGCCCAGTCCCTCCTTCCAGAACCTTCCTACCCCCCTCTACCTCCCAGCCCCACCCCCAGAACCCCCCTACTTTAAATCGTTGGCCGGCTGGAGTCATCTTTCCTGCCTCCAGCTGGCTGGCCTGCCATGTCACGAATGGTGGGCCTGTCCCTTCCCGGTGCATTTTGGGATGCATCGGGGAAGGGTCTTAGGTCCTGATTGGCCCAGGCGCTTAAGACCCCTCTCGTAGGAGAGACCATAGGCATCTGGGCCAACTGGAATCTTAGGCCCCATTTACAGTACATTCTGAGATGCACTGTGAGTGGCCTAAAATTCTGATTGGGATCCCTAAGGGCTGGGGGTTCCGGCCTGGGGGATGCCCGTGATGTTCTGGAGGAGGGACTGGGCATCCCTCCTGCCGTTGCTGTACGAGGAGGGGGGGATGAGCAGCTGTGACCCCTAAACGTATCGTGGCAGGGAGATCCCTTGCCACGATAAGCTCAGCGGCCGCGTCTGCTTACAATGTAGGCTAGCATTACAATGTAGTCCTTTGCAGCACCCTCTGTCCCTTCAAGTTCCTTTCCTATCCTCTTGGTTTGCCTTTCCTCCACCCAAAATTTAAATGATGTATCCTCTTACTGTTTTTCCTTTTGTATCCATCATTACCCTATTTTATGTCCTTTTTGTTTGTCTCCCTTTATTTTTTATGCTATTACCTTTGAAGCATTTGTACAAATGTTTTTCATTTTATGTAAACCGCCGAGGTACGAAGGCGGTGTATCAAATACAATAAACTTGAACTTGATGTGTCTGCTGTATTCAATAAACAAGCTCAATTCTATCTCAAGTTAATGTGTACGGTTCTCTCCTCACTTTTTTTTCCCCGTGGGGGTTATTTGTCTTGTATTTTTGGATTGTGAATCAGCTTACACATAATCAGCTCTAATCATCTGGTTGTCTGTTCAGGATACAATGCATTCAACCTTGTCATCTTTTCTTTCGTTCTTTACTGACCCAGTGCTCGGATTTTTCTCTCTGACCATCAAAGTGCGTCAGAAACTATATTGGAAAATGCAATAGGATAGTCATATTGATTTTGTTTTTAATACTTTTTCTTTTCAGTTCTTATGGTTGCTTGTACTATAACTCAAACAGAATTATTAAATAAAAGTAAATCAGATCCTTGGCTCCTTTTCTTGCTGTCATTAAGCAGCTCATGACTGAGCCTGGGTGGCCTGCTGTGCTGGTAGCAGCTACCACTGAAACAGTACAAACAATAACACAGGTGTTAATTTGTGTGTGATATTTATAGATTTTGATTTGAAAAAAATATGTGCAAGAATATAACAAGAGTACATATACTACTACTACGATTAATTATTTCTATAGCGCTACCAGATGTACGCAGCACTGCACATTCACAAAGAAGAAGAAAACAGTCCCTGCTCAAAGAGCTTACAATCTAAACAGCCAAGACAGACAAACAGGATGTCATGGATACAGTTAAGGGGAACGGTTAATCAGCTGGCTGGGTTGGAGGGCAGAGGGGAGTACAGGACAATCAAGCCATTGTGACATCAATGATGAGGTTGGCTCTTGGTGGAATGAGGCATTATGACATCACAATCTCAGCTCTGCTTCCCAAAGACAAACAGGATGTCATGGATACAGTTAAGGGGAACAGTTAATCAGCTGGCTGGGTTGAAGGGCAGAGGGGAGTACAGGACAATCAAGCCATTGTGACATCAATGATGAGGTTGGCTCTTATTGGTGGAATGAGGCATTATGACATCACAATCTCAGCTCTGCTTCCCAAAGACAAACAGGATGTCATAAATACAGTTAAGGGGAATGGATAATCAGCTGGCTGGGTTGGAGAGCAGAGGGGAGTACAGGACATTCAAGCCATTGTGACATCAATGATGAGGTTGGCTCTTATTGGTGGAATGAGGCATTATGACATCACAATCTCAGCTCTGCTTCCCAAAGACAAACAGGATGTCATGGATACAGTTAAGGGGAATGGATAATCAGCAGGCTTGGCTGAAGGGCAGAGGAGTAGGCTTAAGGATTGAAGGCTGTACTGTATACTGTAGTTGCTGACACATCTTATCATAGTGGCAAAATTGAAAGAAAGATTTTCATTTAAAAGATGTCTAGCTTGACAGACTTAACATTCTCAGCAGGTTACAGTATCATATAGATAGCACTGACACCCACATGCCATTAAAATTTTCATCACTTATCCTATACAAAGACATTGTAATACATGTAACCAATTTATTTCTTCATTGGGGATCTACAACTAAGTCTTCAGTGAACTCCTGTGAATGTATATTTTAATTTATATATAGTACTATCTGGCAAATACAAAACATAACCCCCCTAACACACACATACACATGTCATGTACTCCTTTATCTGTCATATTTGGTCTTGGAAGCTTCTTTGGTTCCTTTCATGTTGTGCTTTCATTATAAGATGCAGCTCCTGAAATAGGGCTCCTTTTATCAAGGTGCGGTAGGCGGTTAACGCACATTCAACTGCCTGCCACTCTAGTCGCTAACGCCTCCATTGATGAGGCATTAGTTTTTTGGTGTGCTGCGGGGGTTAGCATGTGATGAAATGTCCAACGCGCTAACCCCCGTAGCGCACCTTGATAAAAGGAGCCCATAGTTTTCCATTTTTCACCTGAAACAGTGCCTTGCTTTATAATTTAATTTAATTTGCTATTTATGCATCATGCACTTCCTGTGTAGGTTCAAGGTGACTTACAGAGAATAAAACGGAGTACATTAGGGCAGGGGAGGGTCATGGAGGTTGGAGGAGAAATAGCGGGAAAGATATAGGAAAAGATCAGTCATAATGGGATGAATATGCTGAATGATTCATGTAGAGTTCAGGTTTCAAAGAGAGGGGTCTTCAGTTTCTTCCAAAATATGGTGTAGCTAGGTTCATTTCTGATTGTTTCTGCGAGGTCATTCCAAGTTTTCACTCCCAGGAAGGTGAGCATCTCACGTATACTTGAGATTTTTTGTTGTGGGGAGATTTAGTTGTATCCTGTTAAGAGTTCTACGAGAGGGGGACCATGCCATTGAGAAGAGTTGGATAAGAGGAGCGGCTGAGTTTCTGTAGAGTATGTGATGTATTATGCAGGATGTTTTGAATTTTATTTGAGATGGGATAGGCAGCCAGAGCAGTTGCTTGAGGTAGGTGGAGACCGAGCCATATTTTTTCAGATTGAATATAAACCTTATAGCGGTGTTTTGAATAAGCTGCATTTTATGGACTAGGGTGGTGTTGATTCTCATATAGGTGGAGTTACAGTAATCCAGCTGGGGCAGGATCATCATCTGCACAATCAAGGCAAAATGGTGTTGATGGAAGTATGGCCTTATGAGTCTTAATTGTCTGTCTCATGGTGTGGAGGGATTTCTTCCGGAGATGGGAGATTTGTGGTTCCATAGTTAGTGTGTAATCCAGTTTGGCTGTCAGTTGCAGGGATGAGGAGAAGAATGTCATCCACATAGCGCATTATGCTCTCATCTTCAAATTTGATGTCTCTGAGTGAAATCATGAACAGGTTAAATAGAATGGGAGAGAATGGGGAGCCTTGCGGAACTCCACAGAAGACCTTCCAGCTGTTGGAGAATACCCCATTCTTTTTGACGATGTATTCTCTGTTCTGAAGAACGGTATCTGTTACTCCTATCTCTGAAAGTTTTGTTAGGAGAAGGTGGTGGTCAACGGAATCAAAAGCTGCAGAGATGTTGAACTGAAGGCGTATTGCCTGTCGGCCCGTACTTAGTAGCTGTTTGATTTTAGTGATCAGGGTAAGGATAAGGAGTTCTGTGCTGTGCTATTGTTGGAATCCAAATTGGGACTGGTGGAGGCAGCTGTAAGCTGTTTGCTTATGTGGGTTTCGAGGAGTTTGTTAACAATGGGAATGCCGGCAATGGGCCTTTAGCTTGAGGGAGTGGAGAGATCAGCATTTGATGATTTTGGTATTGGGGTGAGTGCTATTTTTTCCATTTCTTTTGGTAGATGACTGTGGTTTAGGGAATTATTTAGGAGACTGGTAATCCAGGTGATGATTTCTTCAGGTGTAGACGCGAGGAGATTTTACTTCTGACTGTTTGATTTTATTGAGAAAGAAATCTGCAAATTCCTGGGCTGTGGTTTTATTGCTGTGTCCCACAGAGTCCTGATTCGGGGTGTTGTTAGCTGTCATACCAGGAGAAATAATTTTTTGTTAGCCAGAGTTTTGGTTCCTATTTTGCTGGTGTAATATATATAATGCCTCATTCCACCAATGCCTAAGCTCTGTCCTCATCATATAACAGTGCAATTTCACTTAAAATATGTGTTTATAGTTTGGCATCACAGACGAATGATACAGGAGTTATTTCATTAATATTTTGTATTAATTTAGATGGAATGAAAGCTCATAAAAGCAGTGCCATACAGCCATGAGAGAGCCTTCAGCAAGTGAGTGATTATCCTGACCAGGGTTAGGAAGCAAATGTGAAAACAATAATTTATTATTTCTGTAGTGTTACCAGACACACGCAGCGCTGTACAAGCAAGAGATGGTCCCTGCTTCGAAGAGCTTACAATCTAATTAAAGATGATAATAGTTGATTTTCCTTAAAAATGATAATATGCATAATTTCATAATGCTATGCATTGCAACACAGCTTGTCTTATACTCCTGTGGTTCTGAAAGATTCAGAGAAACTATTTAGTTTGATCTCACCTTTTCAGTAAAGTATGTTCTTGTACTTCCTCTGAAGCATCTTCCTCTCAACTTTGTCATGAATCACTTGCTAGAAAGTTGTAAATTGGGCAAAGAACTGATTGAACAGTAGGAATTCAGAAAGTGTTGGTAAATGGAATCCATTCAAGTGAAAGCAAAGTGATCACTGGGGCATTCCAAGGTTTCATACCGAGATCAGGTTTTTTTTCAATATCTTTTTTTAGTTACTTTGCTGAAGAGCTCAAGGAAAATATGCTTGTTTTCAGATAATACAAATATCTATCACAGTAGACACGCTGGGAGAGGTGGAAAAATGAAAGGGGATCTGAAAAAATATAGAATAATAGTTAAGGATTTGGAGAAAGAGCTTCAGTGCTAAAACATAAAATCTAGGACACACAAATCTATTTGCTGCCTATTGGGGAGAAAGGATAAGACCTAAAAACTGTGAAACAAAAATGATATAGGAGTAATCATCTGAAGGGCTGTCAGGTAAGATTTGCCTCTTTGCAGATGATATCAAAATCTGCAATAGAGTAGACAACCCGGATGGAGTGAATAATGAAGAAAGACCTAGCAAAGCTTGAATAATGGTCTGAAATTTGGCAGCTAAAATTTAATGCTAAGAAATGCAAGGTCATGCATTTGGGCTGCAAAACCTCAAAGGAACAGTACAGTTTAGAGGGTGAAGAACTTATGTACACGACAGAAGAGTGGAACTTGGATATGATTGTATGTGATGATCTTAAGGTGGCCAAACAGGTTGAAAAGGTGACGGCAAAATCTAGAAGGATGCTAGGGGTATAAGAAGAGGTATGGCCAATAGGAAAAAGAAGATATTGATGCCCCTATATAAGATTATCGTGAGACTTCATTTAGTATATTGTGTACAATTCTGGAGACCGCACCTTCAAAAAGATATAAAAAGGATGGAGTCGGTCCAGAGGAAGGCTACTAAAATGGTGTGTGGTCTTCATCATAAGGTGTATGGGGACAAGATCTCAATCTGTATACTTTGGAGGAAAGGTGAGAAAGGGGAGATATGATAGAGACCTTTAAATACCTACGTGGTGTAAATGTGCATGAGTCGAGTCTCTTTCATTTGAAAGGAAGTTCTGGAATAAGAGGTCATAGAATGAAGTTAAGAGGTGATAAGCTCAGGAGTAATATAAAGAAATACTTTTTTTTACAGAAAGGGTGGTAGATGTGTTGAACAGTCTCCCAGAAAAAGTGGTGGAGATAGACTGTTTCTGAATTCAAAAAGGCATGGGATAGGCACGTGGGATCTCTTAGAGAGAGGAAGAGATAATGGGTACTGCAGATGGGTAAACTGGATGTGCCATTTGGCCTTTATCTGCCATCATGTTTCTATGTTTCTATCTTATAGGAACCTTTCAGCCTGCACAGTTCAAATGCCTAGTACACTATCTTGGATGAATCTCTTCATAAATGTAGTTAATAAAAAAATTAAAAAATCTTCAAGATTTACAGGTTAACTATTTTGCACATTTTTAAAATTGATGCTGTATTCCAAATTGATTCTTAAGTTATAAACTGAAGTATACCTGTAAGCCATTTGCAAGCTGCTTGCTTTTCTGTGTATAAATCTTTCTCTTTATATATCCCATTATGTTAGTCTCATTGATCTTTGTAAAGCATGCAGAATTATATTCAGTCTCCTGAGAGCTTTTAAGAAGAGCTCATCTTTCACAAAGACTTCTGGTTTACTGTTAACTTGCACCATAGACTTCTGTCCTACTTTTCTAAATTCTTGCTAGGCAATTAGTTGTGGTTAACAAGTAAATAATTCCTTGGGATCGGTTTTAATTCATAAATCTGCTGTTTAATCCTATATTAGGCCATGTTTACCATTGTTAAATTCTATTTGGTATAATTTAGGCTTCCGTAGGAAGAAAGCTGGAGAAAGAAGAAAAAAAGGCAAGAGATGTGGAGAAGAGCAGGGTAGGGAGGAGAACCTGGGGAGAAGAGGAGAATGAAGAGGGAAAGGAAATGGGACCTGTATACTGCCTTTTGTGCTTACACTTTCAAAGCAGTTTACATGCATACAGGTATTTATTTTGTACCCGGAGCAATGGAGGATTGAGTGACTTGCCCGGGGTCACAAGGAGCAACACTGGGATTTGATCCCACAACCTTAGGATGCAGAGGCAGCAGTAGGCCACTCCTCACCTCCAAAGAGAGCTGAGGGGTGGGGAGGAGAGGAAGGAGAGATACCTGGGAAAGCATGAGAGACAGGGATAAGTCAGCTACAACAATTCCGGAAAGATCTAAAAACTTGGCTGTTTACACTATATCTGAAAAGCTTACCTGCTGAAGTGCTTTAGTAACAGTATATCCTAATTTTTTAAATCTTAATTTTATATTTTTAATTTTAATTCCAGTGCTGTCTCTGAAATGATGCATTGATAGTACTTTCTCTCATAGGCCTATTCTTATGTCACTCTAATTTAATCAATGGTGAACCGAGTCGAGCTCCTTCGGGAGATGACCCGGTATATAAACTGAAGATTAGATTAGAGAAATGAGTCAGGGAGGAGAAACTGGAAAAGGGGGAGAAAGGAGAGCCTGTAATACAGCGCTTTGTACATCTGGCAGTGCAATATAAATGATAAGGAGGAGGAGGAGGAAATAAGATTTTTTTTAAAAATTTTTTTTACCTTACCAGTTTTTGAGCCCAAGTGGGGTGCTGAGGTACTGGCAGCTTGGCTTCCTGCTGCTGCCAGTAGATGTGTGCAAAAACAAGTATGTTTACTTGGAGATTTGCCAGATTCCAAACTTTGCCCAAAAAGTCTGATTTGTTTTGTATTCACCATGTAAAACTATTGCTTAGATATATGCAGGTACTTTATCCCTAGTGGGCTGACAATCTAAGGCAGTGGTCTCAAACTCGCGGCCCGGGGGCCACATGCGGCCCACCAGGTACTATTTTGGATTCATAGACAACGTCGTGAAAGACAAAAGCGCGCGCCGACAATTGAGCGCAGCGCGCGCCGCCACGCCGCTCTAAATTACAAGTTGTTAGGGGCTCCGATGGGGCGTTTTGTTGGGGAACCCCCCCAGTTTACTTAATAGACATCACGCCGGCGTTATGGGGGGGTTTGGGGGGTTGTAACCCTCCACATTTTACTGTAAACTGAACTTTTTCCCTAAAAACAGGGAAAAAGTGAAGTTTTCAGTAAAATGTGGGGGGTTACACCTCCCACAACGCAGCGCGATGTCTATTAAGTAAAGTCCCCCCCCCATGCCCCCCTGTCGAAGCACTAAAAACAGTAATTTAGAGCGGTGCGGCGGCGCACACTGCGCTCAATTGTCTGGGCGCGTCTTTGTCCCGGCGCGCTTTTGACCTGACACCCTATTTTGAGGCCCTCGGTATGTTTATCATAATCACAAAAGTAAAATAGAACAGTTTCTTGATCATATGCACTCATCGGCGGAGTAGGCGTGGAGCAGAAGGGACTGAGAACTCCTCCTGCTCCCAACAATATTAAGGTATGAGGAGGGAGTGGGCCTTTCCCGGTCATCATGCCGGCCTCGGAGGAGGCCTGGAGCAGGAGGGAATGAGCACCCCTCCTGCTCCCAACGATTCTTAAAGGTAGGGGGGGAGTGGGTGCGGCCTGGCCCAGGTTGAGCTACAGGCAGGCAGGCAGGGAGGGAGGAATATGGGCTGGGATGGGGTTTCACATGGCAGGAGAGAGTTGCAACCCTCCTGCCTTTTGTGGTGCATCGGTGGGGCCTCGTGTGGGGGGCATTTTGTAGGGGTTTGGGGGAGGGAGGAAGCAGTTTTTTTGGGGGGGGCTTTATTTTTTATTTTTAACCGAGCAGATATTTTGCGTATGTAAAACACGCAAAATATCTGCCCGATTAAAAAACATTACAAGCCGTGACAGCAGTGGCTGCTTCTCCTGTCACTACTGTCAGGGGCTGTGCATGAGCGGGGATCGCACATTTGCAATCCCTGCTCGCAAATGAGGGCGTTCCTCCGATTGCCCTCATTTGAATTTGACTGATTTGTGAATCAGTCGGATCTGCCCGAATCGGAAACGGATTGTTCCGATTCGGGCAGGTTAGTGAATCTAGGCCATGCTTACATCAGTAAAACTGATACAACTTGATCTTAAGATTTAAACCAGGGGTCCTCAAACTTTTTAAACAGGGGAGCCAGTTCACCGGGGCCGGACTATAGTTTGAAAAAGAAACATACCATGAACGAATTCACATGCACACTGCACATATTTTATTTGTAGTGCAAAAAATCCTTGAAAAATCAATACAATATTTAAAATGAAGAACAATTTTAACCAATACATCCTCGGCCCTAGCGCGTCACGTCACCGCATCCCCCCAGCCGACACTAATCATGCTGGAGCAGCAAAAAACTAACAGATGGACATGGGGGATCACAGCAAATCACTCTAAAACACCTGCAGAAAGAAGTAGATGGTAACGCCAGAATGAGTCTTGGAACACACAGAGAGAAGCTAGAGGCTTAAAATATACTGAGAAAAGCTATTGGAGTGCCAAAATGAGGTTTGGAATTCACAAAAAAGAGCTGAAACAGCATACTGAAGTTTGGACCATTCAGTGAAGTACTACCAAACCCCTGCAATAAAGTAGCCCAAATATCCGGCAACTCACTATTACCAAATGTTTCCCGCCTGCCGTACCAAACTTCCAAGAAACCCTCCCAGCAGCAGAAGGGCTGTGCACACCAGCTCACGTGCTCAGCAGATGGGTCACGCGGCATAGAAGCCTGACATCAGTGCTGTGTCTGGTCATCTAGCTCAAGTGAGGGGGTTATTGGTGGTGCGTAGTGAGGAGCGGTGAGAACTGCAGAATGCTATGGTGAGAAAGCCACAATGGAGCAGGTCAGCACTGGTTAGGAACATGAGCTGTAAACTCTCGAGTGGAGCCTGGGTAAATGACCTTGGAGGGCCGTATCTGGCTCGTGAGCCGTAGTTTGAGGACCCCTGATTTAAACTGTCAGGTTCTTCTGTGTTCAGCTGAAAAATCCATTCCTGTTTGCAGCATCTTAAATACATACATTTTCCTATAAGCACCAGACTGGGATAAGAACATCTCAGCTCACTGCACTAATTATTGGGGGTATTTTTCAGTAAAGATACCTGGCTTGCTGTGCAGGTTTGTTTAATCATGCATTTGCTCTACCGCCCTTAGTCCAATGTTACAAAAAAAAATTAGTAGCATATTTTCATGTTATGGTCCCTATATCTCAAGATGTTTTTGATATTTTGTTTCCACATTGGAGAACTGCATTTGATTTCCTTGAGGATTTACTATTTTTAGCCATTTCTCTATTTTGGAGGAGACATGGGATGCAGGGATTGAAAATGTTTGTTTAAAAATCTGTAAGTTACTGATTGCATTGACAAATAACTTCCTTGTTGATTGCTTAATTAAGCAATACTGAATAATATACTTCTAAAATTGGCTTGAAAATGTTTAAAGGGCTAAACGCCGTGTGATGCCCTCCTGGTCATGGCTCTGCAAGTGCTAGTTTCAGATTCCTGCATTCCTCTGTTAATGATGGGGCAGCACTAAAGGAAAACAGGAAGCAGTTTGGGGACAGCTGTCCTTGACAGCTGCTCAAACCACGTAAAGCATTAGGCTGTTGCTTGCTGGTCTGTTAAAAACTTGCATTTGGGGCTATTAGCAGCACTTTGTGCTAGAATCATTTCTTAGAAGGTCTTTGCCTGCTATGTACATTCTTCATAAAGCAGTGCTTCAGACTAGTGTCCTCTAAATAAGATAACTAAATTAATAAATGATCTTTACTAACGTGTAGCTTTCTTAGGGGCCCTTTATTAAGCTGCATTGGGTGCACATGCCTGTCTAACCAGCTTAAACTGGTGTACCCATGGATGTGCTTAGGCCTCCTGCAGTAACTGCCAATGTGCAGGTAATAACTGCATGCTAAAAATATTTTTTTGGGGTTTTTTTTTTGGGGGGGGGAGTGGAGAGTGGGTATTCCTGTACTAATTAGCACACCTACAGTAGCACATTCTAACTGGTTAGCACACAGAAATAGCATAAGCCCTTTGCCCTGATTCTTTAAATGGCGCCTAACTCATAGGTGCCATTAGGGGTTATGGGTCTTAAGCGCGCGAGACAGATGCGCGCCGACAATTCAGCGCAAGACTTCAGCGCGCCGAAGAAAAACCAAGAAAAAACTTCTTTTAAAGGGCTCCGACGGGGGTGTGTGTGGGGGGGAACCCCCCCACTCTACTTAATAGAGATCGTGCTGGCGTTGGGGGGGTGTGGGGGTGTAAACCCCCACATTATACTGAAAACAACTTTTTCCCTAAAAAATAGGGAAAAAGTTAAGTTTACAACACCAGCGCGATCACTATTATGTAAAGTTGGGGGGTTCCCCCCTACACCCCCCGTCGGAGCTCTTTAAAAGCAGTTTTTTCTTGGTTTTTCTTAGGCGCGCTGAAGTCTTGCGCTGAATTGTCGATGCTCATTTGTTGGCATGCGTCTGTCTTGCGCGCTTAAGACTATGAACCGCCATTAGGCACAGTTGTCAACCATCCATTAGGCGCCTTTTATAGAATGGCCTTAGGTAGAGTTACCAGATGTCTGGGAAAACATGGACATGTTTTCCTTTTTAGAGGATTGTCCGGGCGCCCAGAGGGTCTCCAAAATCTGGCAGTTTGTCCGAGTTTTGGAAGTCCTGAGCTCGGAGGCCGCTTCTGGAAGCCACTGCGCATGCGCGGAAGTCACCGCGCATGTGCGGAAGTCACCGTGATGATGTCTTGCGCGTGTGTATGATGTCATTGCATCAACATCTGCGCACGCACAAAGGCTTCCAAATGTGGCCTTCAAGCTTGGGGAGCTTCGTTTGGGGACGGGGCTGGGGGGAGGAATGAAGTAGAGCTGGAGGTGGGACCGGGGGCACAATGGGACGGGGCCAGACATCCTGTTTTTTCCAAAGAGGAAATCTGGCAACCCTAGTCTTAGGCATCGGTAAGCGTTGAATACGTAGGTGCACTCCATTTAGGTGCCTACTGATGCTTAAGTCAAACCACACCCCAAATCTTCCCCTAACCACTCCTACTTGCTGGTAGGCACCTCGATGTAGATGCCGACCTTGAAGTGGTAGATGCCTACCAAATTAGACTACAAAATGGGTGGTGGTAAGGAAGGCACAAAAATAAAGTGGACAATCCAAAACAGCAAAGGGCAGGGATGAAAAAATACTAGGGGAAGTGGTCTTTTATTGCATTGGGGGTATTTATCAATTAAAACTAATAATCAGAAGCTCAACACACAGGCCCTCTTTTACTAAGGTGTGCTAAACATTTTAACGCGCATTTAGTGCGTGCTAAATCAGCGTGTGCGCTAACCGCTAACACGTCCATAGGATAGCATGAATGCATTAGCATTTAGTGTGTGTTTAGCGTGCGCTAATATTTACCACGTGCTAAAAAGCATAGCGCACCTTAATAAAAGAGGGGGACGAACAGCTTAACTTCATACCTTGAAGGACAGTCAATATGCTAGCCACATTGGCATACTCCTCATTTATTAGAAACATGATGGCAGATAAAGGCCAAATGGCCCGTCCGGTCTGCCCATCTGCAGTTACCATTATCCCTTTCTCTAAGAGATCCCACCTGCCTATCCCAGAGTTTCTTGAATACAGACACAGTCTCTGTCTTCACCACCTTTTCTGGGAAACTGTTCCATGCATCTACCACCCTTTCTGTAAAAAAGTATTTCCTTAGATTACTCCTGAGCCTATCACCTCTTAACTTCATCCTATGACCTCTCATTCTAGAGTTTCCTTTCAAATGAATGAGACTCGACTCATGCACATTTACGCCATGTAAGTATTTAAAGGTCTTTATCATATCTCCCCTTTCTCACCTTACCTCCAAAGTATACAGATTGAGATCCTGTCCTCGTATGCCATATGATGAAGACCACACACCATTTTAGTAGCCTTCATCTGGACCGACTCCATTCTTTTTATATCTTTTTGAAGGTGCGGTCTCCAGAATTGTACGCAATATTCTAAATGAGGTCTCACGAGAGTCTTATACAGGGGCATCAATACCTCCTTTTTTCTACTGACCATACCTCTTCCTATGCACCCTAGCATCCTTCTAACTTCCGCTGTGACCTTTTTAACATGTTGGGCCTCCTTAAGATCATCACATACAATCACACCCAAGTTCTGCTCTTCTGTCATGCACATAAGTTCTTCACCTCTTAAACTGTTCCATTCCTTCGGGTTTTTGCAGCTCAGTTTTTGCATTTCTTAGCATTAAATTTTAGGTGCCAAATTTCAGACCATTCTTCAAGCTTCACTAGGTCTTTCTTCATGTTATTCACACCATCCAGGGTGTCTATTGCAGATTTTGGTATCATCCGCAAAGAGGCAAATCTTACCTGACGGCCCTTCAGCAATATTGCTTATAAAAATGTTAAAAAGAACAGGCTCAAGAGCAGAACCTTGAAGCACACCACTGTGTGCAAGTTAACTCAACTATTTATAGAATTTGGGGATTACTGCACACTGTTATGGAATAAGGGCAGTACGCACATTCAAATTAATATAATTAGCTGTTAATTGGACTTCTTATAGCCAATAATTAACTAATTGGAGTTAACGGGTGCTAACTGCACAGCTGCCCTTAGTTGCCATTCCATAACATGAGTGTGTAAATTCATGTTTAAAGGGGATGTTGATATAGGAGGGGCATGGGAGGATCAGGGCATGCCTAGATTATGCACATGGAGGTTACAGAATACCTGCAATTGTACATGTATTTGCACATTTAGGTTTTTACATTTACACCAGCTTTCGAGCTGGCATTAAGTGGGTGCATGTCATTGCAGATGGTCACTGTTCTATAACAGACACTATGTGCACACTCTTGTATTAGAATAGGTTTCAGGTTTATTTAAAAATTTGATATACCGCCTTATTAAAATTCAAAGCGGTTTTACATAATATAAAAACAAAGTATAATAAGAACGTACATTAAGATCAAATTACATACAATGCTACAAACGCACTGACAAACATTAACTTACCGATACAAGATGGAGAAGGGCAGAAATACAATTTGTATAAAGAGAAAGAGGGGAAGAGGGAACAAAACAAAAGGAAGGGGAACAAAGTATAAAAAGTCTAGAATAATGTAAAATAAGCTAAAATGATTAAAAGATGGCAAGGAACAGATTTCCATTACCATTCTTAAAAGGACTATTATACACCACATGCGTCTTTAAAAAGAAAAGCCTTCAAATTACTTTTAAATTTATCAAGGGATGTAATTTTTCTGATATAATTTGGTGCTGAATTCCAGATGGTAGGGGCCATGACAGAAAAAATGCTAGTGCACATAGTGTTAATGTATCATAAAGAGGGGATGGATAGCAAGTTTTGATTAGATGAATGCAATGTACGATGGGGGATTTAGGGGATTAATAGCCTGTTAATGAAATCAGGTTGGCCGGAAGTTTTGGTCTTTCCTCATGCCCCGTCCCATACAGACTTTATCTCCTAGTGCTTAACTTTTGCTAAGTTTTACAGAATTACAGGTACCTCCCATATTGAGAGAGTCTGACAGGCCATTGGGCCTTATAGAAGACAGATTTATTGAGTGCCAGCAGTGCCAGATTTATAAGGTGCCAGCAGTCTCTGATGCATTTGCTGCTTCTGTCTTGAAGTTATAGAATGACATCCAAAAATATATGAAGCCAAACAGAAATTTGGAGGGGTCAATACCAAATGCTCCAATCTAAAAGACCAACTCCTATTTCTCTAATTTGCACACAAGACCTAACGACCAATTTTAAGTCTGCTGAAAATATCAATTTCCGCTGCTTTCGACGTTGTTCACCATGATATTCTTGTTTACCAACTCTCTGAGATAGGTATCAACTCCACAGTCCTAGGTTGGTTCTCTAAATTCCTCCGCTCTCGTTCTTACATTGTTAACATGAATGGCACCTCATCCTCCCCCTGGACACCGAATTGTGGAGTCCCACAAGGCTCTCCACTATCCCCTATCCTTTTCAACATCTATATGTCCTCCCTAAAACTCCTCCACCTATCCCCCTTAGAAACAATTTACACTTATGCAGACGACATCCTCGTCCTCCTCGAGACCGATTTGAACCTCACCGACCTGTCTAAGAACATATCCTCTTGTATAATGAACCTACAATCCTGAGCCCACACTGTGCAAATGAAATTGAATGAGTCCAAAACAATGACTTCTTTGGCTCAGTCCAAAATTAGATCACCTACCCACCTCCATCCCACTACCCTCTGGCTCCTCTCTGCAGCTTGAGTTCTCGAGCAATGTCTTGGGCATCATCATTGATTCCACATTGTCCTTCAATGACCACCTCCAATCCTTGGTAAAAAAATGCTTTTTCAGCCTTCACATGCTGAGGAAAGTTAGATCCTGCTTTCATCAAAAACATTTTACCCTCCTTGCCCAATCCATCATCCTCTCCAGATTGGACTATTGCAACTCTATCTACTTAAGCCTAACTAAGAAAAACCTCCACAGACTCCAACGGATTCAGAATGCCGCGGCCAAGCTCATCTTCGCTAAAAGTAAATTTGACCATGTCTCCCCGCTCCTGGCCAAGCTCCACTGGCTTCCGATAATTGCCAGAGTCCACTATAAATGCGCCTGTTTAACTTTCAAAATCCTATATGGTATCCTCCCTCCCTTTATCCCTCTTTCTTGGAATTCCTCAAACCCTAATACCACCAGATCCTCCCACAAATTAAAACTATCCTTCCCCTCACTAAAAGGCATTTCCCACACATGAAAGCTAGAGACCTCCCTCCACTTCAAAATCACTGAGCTCTGGAACAACCTTACCTCCCCTCTTCAGAACTTGAGCTCTCTCCAAGTTTTCCGCAAACATCTGAAAACCTGGCTTTTCTCAAAAAATGTAAGTCTCCCTCCACTTAGGAATCAAGGAAACTCTTATATCTTGGCATCCCAAGTCCTCTAAATTTTCTTCACACTTCTACCTCTAACTCTCTGTTGTAGTTCCTTCCTATTTCTCCTACTGTAAACCGCGTCGAGCTCTACAAACGTGGAGATGATGCGGTATACAAACCTAAGGATTAGATTAGATTAGATTAGATTAGATCAATAATTAACCAAGGGTGATTTATCAGTTCACGGGAACCTCATATCAGAAATTAAGGAGATCACCTGGGTATGCCCACAATTATTGTGCACCCGAGAGCGCACTATAGGGGTTACCCATAAACATCACATGTCATCCACCCTGTATGTGAGTAATTATTCAAATTCAAAAGTGCTGTAAATAGAGAAATCAAAACACATTAAACCTTATAAAAGAAAGTTTCTACCATGATATAAAACAGGGGTCCTCAATCTTTTTAAACAGGGGGCCAGTTCACTGTCCCTCAGACCGTTGGGGGGGCCGGACTATAGTTAAAAAAAAATCTATGAACAAATTCCTATGCACGTCAGAAAAAAAAGGACCCCCTTAACTGCAAAAAAAAGGCCCTAATAACTGCAAAATTTTTTTTAAAAAAAATTGACCTCCTAACTTAAAAAAAATACCTCGGTTCTCAGGCGGCAGCAGGTTCTGCACAGGCAAGCTCGTGACTCATCCAATCACACCCGAGACTGAGAGGAGGAGTCGAGAGACAGAGAGAAGGAGGGGAGTCGGAGAGTGCGGCGCACATTCCACACATGTGCACTGCAGGCCCGGGACGAGTCGGCTGCTGAGCAGGACAGGCAGCGGCGGCGGCAAAAACACCCGGCGGGCCGGATAAATGTTTTCGGCGGGCCACTTGTGGTCCGCGGGCCGTAGTTTGAGGACCCCTGATATAAGAATAGTAAATATCGGCAGAGACTTATCTTAATGACATCCACAAGTGTACCAAAAAATCTCTTTGCTTCACAAGGAGGGTGCCTCAGCTGATTGCGCTACAGAGTACCCCGTTTTGTGTCCTTCTTCAGGGGCAAACCCCGATATTGTAAAATGTTAACTTCTCCATACCGTTGTAGAATGGTCTTGTGTGCAAATTAGAGAACTAGGAGTTGGTCTTTTAGATTGAAGTTATAGAATGACAACATCATACATATTATTTTAGTAAGTCAGTAAGTACATGGACAAATTTATTTTAGCTATTGATTCTTATGCAAGACTTTAGCTTATGTGCTGAGCACATTG
The DNA here is from genome assembly GCF_902459505.1 of Geotrypetes seraphini. Lineage (NCBI taxonomy): Eukaryota > Metazoa > Chordata > Amphibia > Gymnophiona > Dermophiidae > Geotrypetes > Geotrypetes seraphini. Next base: position 137,931,086 of record NC_047091.1, on the reverse strand, counting down.
TGACTGTACGACACTCTGAAATTGTCATTCTGTTTATCCAGAAATCTTAGATAATGATTTTTAGAAAGCATTTTAATCCTTGAAAGTCACAGTATTGTTACATTCTTGTTTTTGTTTTGAGCCCAGTTAATCTATGAGGGAATTTCATGACTCATGAATTAGCAGCACGAATGATGGCAAGAGTTGCTTGTTACTGCTCTCGCACCCTCTTCACTTTAATCCTGTTGGGAATCTTAATATGAACCAACTTTGAGACTGAACAATTTTTAACAGCTGGGATTACTTGGTGGGAATGAAAAGAATTTAAAAAATGATGCTATTACCCCTCCAACCCACCCCATTTGGTATTTTGACTTGCTAAATCCAGATGTGGTGACATACAAATACTTTGATCTCCAGTGGATATCCTTTAACAAAAAGCAAAATAAACCCCATATCTGAGAAATATTTATACAGTCTCTTTTTCTGGCAAACCTGGAGCCAACAGATGTCCTTATGGAAATGAAATTTGACCTACTATAGTAAACACTGTAAAATGAATATATTAGGGTAGACTGCAATTGTAACGGGGGCTTGAGATTAGTTTTATGGTAAAGAAGGACCACTGTAGTTTGCAGTTTACATTCAAATTCTGAAATTCTTTACCAGTGTTTGAACCACTTGGACCAATGTCTCTTACTGGATGATAGACAGAAATGGGAGGGGCTGTCTAGTTTTTAATCTGACTGCAAAAGCCATGTTGTTTAATTTTGTTCTGGAAGGTATGTGAAAGCGCATTTCCTTACCGTAGTAAAAGTGCCAACTGAGAGTGCTGTAAACTTAATTTAAAAAAATATATAGACAGGCACCTACAGCACAAGGCTTGGCCTCTAGTTTCTTGATTATGACTGGTTGTTATTTTAGCAGGCACTAACTTCAGTTAACATTGGTTTTGGAGATTGCATTTAAGATTTGTTCTTCTTGTGGTACTGAGAACAAACCTCTTGTAATTAGGAAAAATGCTCCTTTTAAGAAAAAAAATCATAATATTGTTCAAATGTTTTCTTATTTTTAGCCTGTTTTCTAATATCCGGGAAATTAGAAGATATTATCAGAAAAGGGCCCACTTACCCCCCTCTTTTACAAAACTACTACAGAAGTTTCTAGCGTGGGAAGCCAAGCTGAATGGCACGCGCTGCTCCTGACTCTCATTGAGTTCCTATGAGCGTCAGGAACAGCGCGGGCCATTCAGCGCGGTTCTCTGTGCTAAAAGCTGCTAGCGCAGTTTAATAGAAGAGGGGGTTAGTATCTTTTGTGGTCTCCAGAACTGACCACAGTTCTCAGTATGATCTCTCGATCAGTGGCATAGCCAGATGGCAAATTTTGGGTAAACCTGAGCCTAGGTGGGCATGAAACTTGCTCTCAGCCCTCACTCTCCATCCTTCACCCCCACTTGCAAAACAGCATCTCTTCCCTCCCCTGCTACAAATTTTTGCATGTCTCCTGGACTCTCAATCCCCCTACTTTGGAGGTTGTCAGCAGCAAGGAGACATTCACATATGCTGTTTATGCTGGCCCTGGAGCCTTCCCTGATGCAACTTCCTGTTTCCTCATAGATGGGATTGCGTCAGAGGGGAGGTTCTGGGGATGGCGTGAGCAGCATATGTGATTTCCTGCTCTGGACGTGAAGAATTTTTTATAAGGTTTACAGGGGGAGGGGGGATAGGGGTTGATAGACAGGAAGAGATGTTGGATCACCAGCAAAAGGGGGGGGGGGGGGGGGCGGAAGTTCAGCTGGCAAGGATTTGATTGCTGAATCCCCTGCCAGCCACAGCAACGATATACTGGTTAATACATACATATCAGCAACTTTCTTTTTTTTTAATTGAAGCTTTCTAAAAATTCAGGCATGTCAGTTAATTAAACAATAATGGTTGCTGGAATGGACGTTTTAAACATTCCAAGAGGGACTCAAGGCTAAAGGTGGAGCTGAGAGTCTTTAACCCTGCCAAACTATTGTTGAAAGGAAATTTCCTCTCAGATTATTTTTGTTATTATGAGCTATCCAGATTGCTTTAGAAAAAAAAAAAAGAACATTTTCTTTAAAAGTTGCCAGTGTAGCAAGGCTGCTGGGGCTACAAATCTCTCCAGTATTTTTTTTAGGCTGTTCAGGGCACTGGATTCTTGTCTCTGAGCCAGTTGGAGCACTGGGAAGGGGAAGACCTGCTATTTTTTAGTGATGGGCCTGCTGGCCAGAAGATGTATGCATCCCTCTGGCCAGACTTTCTATTCTTTGGGTGGTGGAAAGGGGTCGTGACCACTGGGGGAATAAGTGGGGGGTCATGCCTTAAACCCTTCAGTGGTCATCTTGTCAGTTTGTAGACCTTTGTGGCACTTAGACCTATTTTACATTCGTCTAAGTCCCAGTGTGTAAATTCTGCCTAGGATGTCCTGAGAAAGCTTTGATTATTGCTTCAGGACGTCCAGGTTTAAGCCCACCTAATGCCCACTCATAACACACCTCCCAACATGTCCCTTTGAGCTTTGGACGCACAGCAGCTTAGTAGTGCTGCTGGACATCCAGAAAGTTTGTTTTGATTATTGGTACTTGGACGTCCCTGCTATTAGGATGTCCAAGTGCTGACTTAGGCAGGTTTTTGGATGTTTTAAAGTTTTGATTATGCCCCTCTATGTAACACGATTTTTGTTCCTGGGCAGTAAGTGTAATTTCCTAATTGCTCATGTCAAAAAAGTTCCAAGATTCCAAGTTTATTATAAATTTGATATACCACCTTATCATATATTTCAAGGTGGTTGTACAATAACAAATGGGGTAATGCAAATAATATAATAATAATAATAATAATAACTTTATTTTTGTATACCGCAGTACCACAAACAATTCAGAGCGGTTTACAGTGTAAGAGACTGTACATATACAGCGATGGTACAATGTAAGGGAATGTACTATGCAGTTGAGAGCAAGTTACAATGCAGGGGACTGTACATAGTTTAGCATAGGTATTAATACAGCGGAAGACAAAGCAGAATTACGGTGCAGGAGTCTGTACATCTACAGCAGCGATATTTATACAGTAAAAATACTGTTTGAGAGAATTAAAGAGTAAGATAGAGGTGGTAGGGTTTGGTTATTTGGGGGGGGAGGGGTTCGAGAAATTTATCATAGAGGTAAGATTTGAGGGATTTCCTGAAGTAAGAGTAAGATGGGGCAGATGAGATGAGGGTGGTCAGGCAATCTGTCCATCTGCCAGCTTGGAATGAGAGAGTTCTGTTAAGGAATCTTTTGTAGGTGCATCCCTTTGGGGATGGGTAGGTAAACAGATAGGCATTGCGTGTGCGAGTGGTGCCTGGGAACGCAAAGTGGTGAGAGAGATATATTGGTGACAAGCCAGTTAGGGTTTTGAAGCAGAGGCAGGCGAATTTGAAGATGATTCTCGCTTCTAGTGGCAACCAGTGAAGTTTTCTGTAGTAAGGGCTGATGTGGTCTGATTTTTTGAGGCCATAGATTAGGCGGACGGCAGTGTTTTGAATGAGTCTTAGACGTTTGATGGTTTTCTTGTAGGAGCCCAAATATATAATATTACAGTAATCCAGGGTGCTTAAGATTAGGGATTGGACCGGCAGTCTGAAGGAGAGGAAGTCGAAGTAGTGTTTGATGGTGCGGAGTTTCCAGAGGGTATGAAAACATTTTTTGACCTGGGCATTGGTGTGATCTTCGAAGGTCAGGCATCGGTCTAGGATGACTCCAAGGATTTTGATGGTGGGATTAATAGGGTAAGTTAGACCGTTGAGTTGTAGGGTGGTGGCCGTTAATTTGTGGTTGGGACTTGCAAGGAAGAGTTTAGTCTTTTCTGGATTTAGTTTCAGTTTGAACCGAGTTGTCCAGTGTTCGACCATGATGAGTACTGATGAGATGTGCTGTTCTATTTCTTGTGATAATGAGGTGATGGGGATGACAATTGTAATGTCATCTGCATAAATGTAGGATTTCAGTTTTTGGTCTGACAACATGTGACCCAGTGATGCCATGTAGATATTGAATAGAGAAGGTGATAGGGGGGAGCCTTGTGGGACTCCACTGGGGTTGGACCAGGTATGGGAGTAGGCTCCCTCAGTGTGTACTTGGTAGGTGCAGTTTTTTAGGAAGCCTGTGAGCCAGGTTAGTACCTGTCCCGAAGTGCCTATAGAATCAAGGCAACTAAGCAGAATGTCATGGTCTACCAGGTCAAAGGCACTACTGAGGTCAAACTGGAGTAACAGAGCGTTGTTTCCCTGGGAGAATAGTTGGAGGAGGTAGTCGGTTAGTGATGCTATGACGGTTTCCGTGCTGTAGTTAGTGCAGAATCCAGACTGGGAGTCATGCAGGAGTCATGAATTTTTTGAGGTGTGACATGAGGTCCTGGTTGACAAGGCCTTCCATAATTTTGAGGAAGAATGGTATGTTGGCAATGGGTCTATAGTTGGTGGCTGTGGAGAGTGGTTCTTTGGGGTTTTTGATAGTTGGGGATATGAGGATGTGGACGAGTTCCAGCGGGTAGTAGCCAGTGGATAGGCAGAGAGTGACCCAGTTGAAGAGCTCCACATAGAAGGACAGGATAGTCAGATTTTGAAATTTGCCTATTTAAAATGTGAAAATGCCAAATGTTCATCTTTTCATCCTTATAAAGTCTTAAAAAGTAATATGTGAATCACAATTAACATGTATTTATATTGAAGTTATACAAAGATAACCATAGAATATTTAGAAGTGAGTAGTTTCTCAAGATTTGCGATTATATTGTAAGTCACTTTAACAAATCAGCCCCCAGATGTAGTCTCCTATCATGTTCTCTAGTGCAGTGTTCTTCAACCACCGGTCCATGGACCAGTGCCGGTCCACAGAAATTTCCTGCCGGTCCACAGAACCAGCACGTGCATCAGGCCCAAAACAGTGTTCTTCAACCGCCGGTCCACGGTGCAATCGATGTGGAGTTATCTTCGAGACAGCTCCCTCTTCCTAACTGATTCAGTGCACAAAGCCACGGGCAGTGGCTCCTACGGGCATCCTGTGCCTGAACCAGAAGCCTTCTCTCTGACGTTGCAACGTCAGAGGGAAGGCTTCTAGATGAATCACGGGACGTGCAAGGTGCAATTAGTACTATTATGGGGCGGGGTCTGGGCTAGAGATTGGGTAGAGATGGGGGGGGTCTGGGCCACGACTTAGCCCCGTGTTCTTCACCCGCCGGTCCATTGACTGATGCCGGTCCACAGAATAATTCTTTTATTTCTGCCGGTCCATAGGTGTAAAAAGGTTGAAAAACACCGCTCTAGTGCTGCCCGATTCAGGAAAAAAAATTTCGATTCAATTCGATTCAGTCTACTGAATTGGTTTTTCGATTTGATTCGATTTTCCTGCCCAATTGGGTGTTTTTTTCAAACATCCTGGTGGGTTTATTTTATAGCCTCTTCACCCCCTTTGCCTTCTCCTAACTACACTGGTGCTGTGGTGTAAACAAAATAAACAAACAAAAAACACTTTTCCTCTCTCTCTTAAATCCTAGCCCACGTTTGCAGTCTAACACCAGTTCTAGCAGGATACACGTTTCAAATTTGACATATTGTAATCACAAAATGGAAAATATAATTAGTTTTTCTACCTTTTGTTGTCTGGTCATTATTCAAATCTTGGTCCCAGGCTCTGGTTGGCTTCTGATAACTTGCTTGCCATGGTCTCCTTCTTTCTGCATGCTAACCATCCATCTGCCATCTCTGTCCTCCCCTTCCGTTTCCCTTCCCTCCCCCAGAGGTCTGGCATCTTTTCTTTTTTTTTGTCTCCCTCCACAGATCCACCTTTTCTTAACTACCGTTTCATCCAGCATCTCTCCCTCCTTCCCCACCACCCCAGGGTCCACCATCTCTCCTTTTCTTTTCCCAATTACCCTCCTATCCAGTATCTCTATCCCCCCTCCACACCATCCCTTGTGTCCAACTTCTCTCTTCTTTTCTGTTCCTTCCTTCCCTAAATCCCATTGTCCATCATCTCTCGCCCTCTCCCTCCCATTATTTCTTCCCCCCCAAAGTCTGGCATATGCACGTCTCTTTGAACCCCCTTCCCTCCCTCTGTGTACTTCTACACCAGGGCCCCCTCCCCTGAAGGTCTGTCCCCCCCTGAAGGCCTGCACCTCCCCCATGAAGGCCTGTACCCCATCCCTGAAGGCCTGTCTGTTCCCCCTAAAGGCCTATGCCACCATCCCTGGCCTGTCCCATCTTTGAAGGCCTGTCCCCCCTTAAAGGTCTGCACCACCCCTTAAAGGCCTGTTCACCACTTAAAGGCCTGCACCCCCCAAGGCCTGTCCCACCCCCTGAAGGACTGCCCCCCCCGAAGGCCTGCCTGTCCCCCCTGAAGGCCTATGCCACCATCCCTGGCCAGTTCCCCCTTTAAAGGCCTTTCCCCCCCCTTAAAGGCCTGTTTTCCCCTTGAAGGCTTGTCCCACCCCCTGAAGGACTGCTCCCAAAAGACTGCCCCACCGAAGGACTGCCCCCCCGAAAGACTGTCCCCCGAAGGACTGTCCCCCTGAAAGACTGCAACCCCCCCCCCAGGAAGGCCTCCGTATTGCTCCTGGCCTCCCTGAACCATTTACCTTATTGCTGGAGCCTGCAGCCGAATATCGCGGTTACAGGGTCTTTGTGCTCTGAGCTGTTTCCTCTGCTGCGGTCCCGCCCTCCTCTGACAGGATCGCAGTGGAGGAAACAACTCAGAGCACAAAGACGCTGTAATCGCGATCTTCGGCTGCAGGCTCCAGCAATAAGGTAAACGGTTCGGGGAGGCCAGGAGCAACATGGAGGCCTTCCTGGGAGGGGGGGTGTGCGTAGTCTTTCGGGGGGCAGTCTTTCAGGGGGGGCAGTCCTTCGGGGAGGCCAGGAGGGAAACTGGACTGCAGCACTTCCCGACTGACCCTCCCTCCTTACCCTTTAAAATAGGTGCGGCAGCAGCCAATCAGCTAGAGCAGCATTGACGCTCTTGTTTTAGGGGGCGAGGGGAGAGGGTCCAAATCGGGAAGCCAATTTTTTAAAAATTTAAATCGATTCGAATCAATTCACCCAAAGTGAATCGGTGAACCGATTCGAATCGTGAATCGGGCAGCACTAATGTTCTCATTATATTGTTCTTGACAGTGGCATTCAAAGTCCAGTATATCCTGGTGGAAGTGCTCATCTTGCTTTTCTGAGTATGCTCCCATGTTCTTCTTGGATGTCTCAAGATGAGCATCAACGACATGAACTTTGAGAGACATCCTATAGCCCATTTTACTGAAATTCTTCACTAGATTCTTAACCAACTCCACGTAGTTTTCAGCATTGTGATTGCCAAGGAAGACCCAAACCACAGTGTCAAAGCTGTTTCAAGCCACTTTTTCCTTCCTAGTTAGCTTCTTGGGAAATTCCTTGCATTCTAAGATATTTTTATTGGTGGTTCGATGAAGACACTCACAATATATTTTCAAATAACATTTAAAAATTAAAAATTTCAATATTAAAAAAAATAAAATTTCCAAGAAATTTTATAGCAGAAAATTCTGCTATTCTAGTGAGAAACAAGATTGTCTTACCTAACAAAGTTTGTTGGCAGTGCCTTTGCTTATGGGTATGCCCCTTCCTTTGCCCACAGCTACGATAAGTCTTACTGCCTGAATTGGCACATGGTAAATCTTCAAAAAAGGTAAAATTCAAAATATTAAGGTCCTGGTAACAAAGGCAAAGAGTTTCTATACATTTTTGTGGCACCTGCAATTAAGAAAAAACACGTGGAGGGGCATAATCGAAAGGATCATCTAAGTCCATTTTCGTCTAAGCCGCAAGTTGTCCAAAGTAAAAAAACAGCCTAGGATACATTTTCAAAAAATATGTCCAAATTTTTTTTATTTTGAAAATCGTCTAACTATATGTCCTGCTGATCTGATTGTCCAAGCCACTAAATCGTCTATCTTTATACCACATTTTCGTCCAACTTTTAGTCCAAGTCAAAAACGCCTAGAACAAGCCCTGTTGGACGTGGGAGGGGTCTGCAAAGTGATGGACTGAACTCCCAGACATGGCACCTAAATAGTGGGGTACTTTACAGGGCACTGCTGTGAACTTCACAAAAAGGGTGCCATGTCTTCTTCTCACTAAAGCTCCCTTATAGGTGATGGTGAGCCCCCCAAACCACCTCCAGAATCCCCTAGACCCACTTATTTACCACCCTAATAGCCCTTATGGCTGCAGGAGCCACTTATATGCCAGTAAAAAAGGGTTTTAGGGGTGTATGGAGGAGTGCACATGTTTAAGTATCAATGCAGTGATTACAGGGGCTTATGGACATGGGTCCTCCTCTCCATGAGTCCGTAACCCACCCCCAAGACGGCTTAAGCTGCCTATGTGCTGGCCGATTAGGCTTTCCAATGCCAGGCTGCCAGGTGATGAAGGTCTGGAGGCAGAATTTTAAAGGTGTGATTACGATTTTTATGGGATGGGTGGGGGGGGGGTCGGTGATCACTGGGGTAGTGTGTGGTGGTCTGTATTATGTGTTTGCAGTGCTTATCTGTTGACTTTAGGTGGGTTTTTGTGACTTAGACCATGTTTAAAATGGTCTAAGTCATAACGTCCAAGTTCCGTCTAGGCTCTGTTGTAAAACTTGCAGTTATACATGCTGTAGGACTAAGTCTAAACCTTCCCACGTCCCGCCCAAATCCTGCCCTCGACACTCCTCCTGAAACACCCCATTTAGCTATGGTCGTTCAGCGGCACTATGAAGGCCTAGGTCGTTTAGAAATACGTCCAAATCCTGGTTTGATTATTGGCACCTGGACGTCTTTTGTTTATGATCGTCCAAGTGCCGACTTAGGCCGTTTTTTGGATGTTTTTCTCTTTCGATTATGAGCCCCTTATTATCTGGGAACAAAAAAAATTGTTACATAATAAATCAGTTCTGTGGCAACAAATTGGTATTATAAGTTGCTTACTGTAACTTCAAAAAGTAAAGTAATTTGTATTCCACCTCTTAGCTTTTCGAAGATTGTTCTGTATGTCTCAGAGTTCTGATTGGTTCTTATTTTATTTCTCTCACTATAGTTTGCTTGTGACACGAACTTTGGTGTGATTGAAAGGAAGTAGAAAGGTAAGTTGACTAACCACAGTTAACTAAACCAGTTCTTCTCAACTCTCTCTAAGGGGTACACTTAGCCATCTGGGTTTTCAAGACTACCAAAATGAATATGCGTAAGATATATTTGCATAAAGTGTATCTTCAATGTATCTCATGCATTTTCATTGTGGTAGTGCTGAAAAGCTGACTAACTGTGCCTCCAGGAGAGTGATGAGAAGTGCTGAACTAAACAATTTGGTTTCCTACTGGATTAAGTATACTTCTAGGGTTTCTTTGTGTGTAACAGTCAAAATCAAAGAAGAAAATCATTCCACCCTTTTTTTTAAATTGGGTTAAAATTACATAGATATGATTTATATAATTTATAGAGGTGGTAAAATTGCCTTTCTTTGTGGAATTCTAGAGAGCTTTGTTATCAGAATCCTGAAAATCAATAAAAATGTATGTTAAAAAATATTGTCATCAGGTTAAACATTTGAAGTTAAAGATCATAAAAAAAGCAGAAGTTTTCTTTCAATTAAAGCTAATATCAAAGTTATGGTGGACCCCCCCACCAACATGCTCACACCTACAAATAACATATCAGTGCCCTATTTTGTATTTCTCTGTGGACACTATTGGGGAAAAAAATCTAAATATGGATCAAGAATGTCTAGAAAACATGGATTAGAAATTAATCTTTCCACCTCTTTCGCTAGATGAGCTCCTAGAGAACTATGATTTCTTGCCCCCCTCTTACCCTCCCCCTCTTTCAAGGCCCCTTTTAGTCCCTCCTCCTGATCCCCTTTCAACCCCTCTCTGAATGTCGCCTAGAGCCTGAATAGATTTGTGCGACACTCAAATAGAAGATTAAATTAGATTAGGGATAAATCCAGAATTCCATGGTCTAGCCATGTCTGAATAGATAGAACCAACGTTTCAGCCATCACGCTGTGGCATTCTTCAGGGGATGCTGTGAAGTCTGCAGTTTGTCTTTATATATGGTGGGTCCTCAAACCTGATTAACTGGGGCTTGAGGTGAATGAGACAGGAAAGTCTGATGGTCAACGTAATGAAATAGAAACATGAAGGCAGATAAAGGACAAATGGCCCATCCATTCTGCCCACCTGCAGTATCCACTATCTCCTCCTCTCCCTAAGAGATCTCATGTGCCTGTCCCACTCTTTCTTGAATTCAGACACAGTTTTGTCTCCACCACTTCTACTAGGAGACTATTCTACACATCTACCTCTCTTTCTGTAAAATGTATTTCCTTAGATTACTCCTGAGCCTATTACCGCTTAACTTCATCCAACTCATTCCAGAGATTTCTTTCAAAGGAAAAAGATTTGCTTCATGCGCATTTATGTCTCATAGATATTTAAATGTCTCTGTCATATCTCCCTTCTCCCGCCTTTCCTCCAAAGTATACATATTGAGATCTTTAAGTTTGTTCCCATACATCTTATGATGAAGACTACCAACCATTTTAGTTGCCTTCCTCTGGACCAACTCTATCCTATCCTGTTTTTTTGAAGGTGCGATATCCAGAATTGTACACAATATTCTAAATGAGATCTCACCAGAGTCTTATACAGGGGCATAAATACTTTCTTTTTCCTTCTGGCTATACCTCTCCCTATGCACCCTAGCATTCTTCTAGCTTAGCTTTTACCGTCGCCTTTTCAACCTATTTGGCCACCTTTAGATCACCACATACTATCACATCCAAGTCCTGTTCCTCTTTCATGCACAAAAGTTCTTCAACCACTAAACTGTACCATTCCTTTAAGTTTTTGTAGCCCAAATGCATGACCTTGCATTTCTTAGCATTAAATCTTAGCTGCCAAAGTTCAGACCCTTTCTTGGCTCATTCACCTCAAGACCCAGCATGATGGCCAGTTTCCTAGGACAAGCAGGCAGCATATTCTCACATTTGGGTGACATCGTCCATGGAGCCCCGGTACAGACAGTTTAAAAATGCATCGCCACTTAAAGTTTTTAGAAACCTCACGACTGCCCACACTGCGCATGCGTGAGTGCCTTCCCATCCGACGTAGGCTCATGGTTCCTCAGTTCTTTGTTTTCCGCGGAGTGGAGAAGTTGTTTTTGACCTGAACTCTGTTCAGTTTTGCCTTGCCTTCTCGCTATGGGTCTTTTTTTTGTTTGTTATTTTCCCTACTCTTTTTTAGAGTATACTGTATATTTTTAGAGTATACTGTATATTTTTCTTTCTTTGGTTTAAACCTCCCCCCACCAAAAAAAAAAGTTTAATTCTTTTTTCGTTATTCGTTGGCTTCGGCCTTCGTGGCTTCTTTTTTCTGTTGACTATGCCAAATCTGTAACCAGTCTGTAGTTCTGTAACACCAGCCTTACTTTATCTTTAATGTAGTCATATAGCCAAGTTACCTCAGGCTAGATGTACAGTGTACAGATGAGGACTGAACAGAGAAATGCACCAATCAAATCTTGACTGAGTTATTTATCAGGAAGAACCTGACTGGGGTGAAATTTGAAATTAATTGAGAATCAGACTCAATGTTACAAATAGCACAAATGGTTTTTTTTCTTTTTAAATTGCAAACCAATTTAAGAATTTCAACAAGTTAAATCTGTGTACATTTGTCTCCTATTTACCCAACTAACTGGATCCAGTATTATAAGTATATTCACAAATAATTTTTTACAGGTACTGTCTTTGTAAAAAGTCTCTCTTTAATCTTCGTGCACTTAGCTTTTCTTCCAGCTTTAATTTCCGTTCCTCCTTCTTTCTTGTATATTTTCACTTGTTCTTCTTCCTAAACTTATGCTAAAATAAATAAAAAAGGAGAGAAGCTATCTCCCTAATAGTGTGTGCAGCTATGGAATATGCCTGCCTAAGCACAGGAACCTAATACTGTATGCTTAGCTACATAAAATAAAATAAATATTTCTCTGTCTAATGATGCCTTCGAGTTATCATCTAGAGAGCATCTGCTATGTCAGTGGCGATGAGATGCCTAGCATGGTTGAGGGTCTCGGATATGGACATCAACCTCCAAGACAGATTAGCTAATATTCTGTTTGGGTGAAGAACTGTTCGGTGATTCCATTGAGGTGGCTACACGAAAGTTAACTGATCATGAAAAGAATTGGAATGCTTTGGTCAGAACAAAGACTAAATTTCCCTTGGTGTTTCAGTCATCTAAACCTACCTCTTCATATCAGAGGTGCTATTCTGCCAAACCTTCTGCCTTCCGTCCTTCTCAGCAGAAGAAGCAAACGCAACAGTGACCTCAAAAGTCTCAACCAACAGCTCCTTAAAAGCCTGCTCAGTCTTTCTGATATGTTCATGCTTCTCTCTCTCAGCCTCTTCCTTAGTCAATAGGAGGTCGGCTCCAATTATACCATCCACGTTGGACGCTGATAACAACCAACCTGTGGGTTCTCAAAGCCATTCAAGAAGGTTACTCTCTTCATTTCATCTCTACACCTCCAAATCATCCTCCAAGGGAGTCTTCTTTAAACCTTCAGCAGATGTCGTCTTTGGAAGATAGAATCTCTGCTTCTTCTAAATGCCATAGAGATTGTTCCCCCTGCTCAAAAGAATCAGAGTTTTTACTCCCGGTATTTTCTTATCCCAAAGAAGATAGAGGCCTACATCCAATATTAGACCTCAGAGACTTGAACAAATTCTTAGTAAAAGAAAAGTTTTGAATATTGTCCATAGCGACTCTACTGTATATCCCCTCTTAGATCAGAATGATTGGCTATGCTCTCTGGTTCTCAAAGAAGCTTATACCCACATTCCAATTCATCCTGCCCACCGGAAATTTCTCAGATTTCAAGTAGCCCATCAACACTTTCAGTACAAGTTTCTGCCCTTTGGGCTGGCATTTTCGCCCAGAGTGTTCACCAAATGCCTGGTAGTAGTGGCTCAAGGTCTCCAAGTTTTCCCTTATCTTGACAACTAGTTAATAAAAGATACCTCTCTTCAAGGGGTGCTCTCAGCAACACAGTCAGCAATCCTCTTGATTCAGGAGTTCGGTTCGAAGTCAACTTTTCAAAATGTCAACTTCAACCTCTCAAACTCTGCAATTCATAGGGGCCCTGCTCAACACCATTCAACTCAGGGATTTCCTACCTCAACAAAGACAAGACAATTTGATTCAGCTTTGCAAGCAGGTTTATCATCTTCTGTCCATCTCGGCCACGTGAATGATGATACTGTTGGGTCACATGGTGTCCACCCCCTTTGCAAGACTTCATCTTAGGACATCTCAATTTGTCTCTAGCATCTCAATGGTCTCAAGCTCTCGACCCACTATCACAGGAGATGATAGTCACATCTTCACTTTGTCAATCTCTGCAGTGGTGGATGAAGTCTTCAAATCTTTCCAAAGGGCTCTTGTTTCAAATCCCTCCACATCAGAAAGTTCTGACCACAGACTCATCCAAGTATGGTTGGGGAGCTCATCTGGATAGTCTTTGTACACAGGGTCACTGGTCCGTCCAAGATCAACAATACCACATCAATCTTTTGGAACTTAGGGCTATTCGTAATGCTCTCAAGACTTTTCAGCACATTGCAAATCAAGTCCTCCTAATATATACAGACAATCAAATGGCAATGTATTACATAAACAAGCAAGGAGGAACAGGTTCTCTCATTCTTTGTCAGGAAGCCGAGAAGATTTGGAACTGGATTATTGCTCACAACATATTCCTCAAAGAGATCTATATTCATGGAGAGAATTTTCTCACCAACAAACTCAGCAGATTTCTCCGGCCACATGAGTGGACGCTAAACTCCACAGTCTTGCATCAGATATTCTCTCTTTGGGGGACTCCTCAGATAGACCTGTTTGCGTCCCCCCACAATCCCAAGCTGCCTCAATTCTGCTCCAGACAATACTCTCCGCAAAGTCTAGAGGCAGATGCTTTTCTCCAGGATTGGACACACAAATTCCTTTATGCATTTCCACCAATTCCTCTCATTCTCAAGATGCTAGTCAAGCACAAATGAGAGTCAGCCACCATGATCCTCATAGCTCCTCAATGGACTTAAATCTTAATCTTAATGAAGAGGTTCATGCTGACCTGTGTTGGTCTACTTTTGATAAACCAGAATGGCACGATTTTTCTAACTTATTTCATAAATATGCTCAGTCATACTGCTGGCTTGATTCCTGCCCTCCAGATTTGCTGGTTGTTGCTCCTTCAAATTTTAAATTGAAGTTATTTGAATGGATTACCGACTCCCTGGATATAGGAAAATTTCCTTCATATAATAATTACCCCGATAATTAAAAATATTAAGGAATCTATTTCTCTGCTTACCAATTACAGACCAATAGCATCTATTCCCTTTTTTGTTAAAATCATGGAAGGTCTGGTTCTTATCCAATTGATCAAACATCTTGAGCAACACACTCTACTCCATGATTCACAATCAGGATTTAGATCCTACTTCAGCACCGAAACGGTGATAGTTGCATTATTGGATTATTTAATAAGCCTTCTAAGTAAAGGCAAAAGCGCACTAGTGCTTCAATTCGATCTTAGTAGCGCCTTTGATCTAGTAGATCATCCTACTTTATTAATTTGTTTGGATACTCTGGGCCTTTAAGGAAATGTTTACTCCTGGTTCAAAGGTTTTCTGGAGTCCAGATTGTACCAAGTTAGGTTTAGGACCCACCTCTCTTCAATCTAGAATAACCCATGTGGTGTTCCTCAGGGTTCTCCACTTTCACCTACACTATTCAATGTTTATCTTTCATCATTGGGCTCATGTTTGAGCAACCTGGATGTGGAACTGTTTAATTACACTGACGACATTACTATTGTCATACTTCAGCCCTATCCCAGATTACCACTAAAGTTAAAATTGTAATGAAACAGATGGATTCCTGGATGCAAAAATTTAAACTCAAACTAAACTCTGGCAAAACAAAGTTTTTCGTGGTGACTGCTAGTAATATTTCTTCTGAACCTTCTATTAGTATAAATTCAACTAAGTATATAATTCATCCAATGATTAAAATTTTGGGATTATTTTAGATCAGCATCTTACAATGCATGCTCAGATAGATGCTGTAGTGCGTAAATGCCACTTCACATTATGGAAATTGCGAACAATTAGATCTTATTTTTAATTTACTGCTTTTAGATTACTGGTGCAATTGTTACTACTGAGTCTTCTCGATTATTGTAATATTATCTATCTGACAGTCACCAAGAAAGAATTAGTAAGACTTACAATAATAAAGAATACAGTGGTGAGAATGATTTATGGCCTGAAGAAATTTGATTATGTTACACCCTTTTATCGCGAATTGCATTGGCTGTCAATGGAGGCCCGGGTATTGTTTAAACAAGGCTGTTTATGGTACAGTTCCTTCTTACTTAGTCAATAGATTTTCTTTAGCATCATACAGGCATAGTAGAAGAACTCATCCTTTGTTTAATTTTCCATCTGTCCAGGGTTGCAGGAGTAAGAAATTTCTGAATCATACTCTGGCATCTAAGGCAGCTCTTCATGACAATGAATTCCAAATATTGTTGCTTACTACCCATTCCTATGGCCATTTTAGAAAACAATTGAAGACCTATCTTTTTTCTAAATATTTGACTGTTTAACTAATCATCTTATTTCATGTAACATGTTTACTTTTATAACTTTTTGTAAACTGCGTTGAACTTCTGGTTACGTGATCAATAAGCACAATGTTATGTTATGTTCTCCCTTCTACTTCAGCTCAGTATCAAGGAACCAATACCCCTGCAGATCTTTCCATTTCTTCTCACACAGAGTCATGGATTTCTTTTATACCCCAATCATCAATCTTTGCACCTGACAGCTTGATACCTCTTGGGATGACCTCACCTGGCACCGATCTTTCCGGCTCATTTTGAGCCAGAAAACCTTCTACACAGCAGTGCTACCAACAGAGGTGGACACGGTTTTCTACATGGTATATTCTTCATCATCATTATGCTTCATCCTCCTCTATATCTTCAGTATTGGATTATCTTCTCCATCTGTCCAACTCAGGTCTTAAAACCACTTCAGTTAGAATTCATCTTAGTGCTATCAATGTTTTTGATGGACCATTCAATAGTAAACCTCTGACTGCTCATCCTCTTGTTTCCAGATTCATGAGAGGTCTTTCCAAACCATCTTTCAAACCACCTCCAGTGGTTTGGGATCTTAATGTTGTTCTCTCTAGTCTCATGAAGCCTCCTTTTTAACCAATGTCTTCGGCTCATCTTAAATATCTCACTTGGAAAGTGGTATTTCTCATCTTCATAACTTCTATTTGTTGAGTGAGCGAGCTTCAAGCGCTGGTGGTGAACCCACCTTAAACAGTGTTCCACTATGATAAAGTAGTACTTTGCACCCATCCAAAATTCCTCCCAAAAGTAGTCATTGAATTTCATCTGAATCAATCGAATGTGCTTCCAGTGTTCTTTCCCAAGCCTCATTCTCACCCTGGAGAAATGGCTCTTCATACTTTGGATTGCAAACGAGTCTTGGCTTATTACTTACAGCGAACTCAGCTACATAGAACATCTCAGCTGTTCATCTCCTTTGATCCTAACTAGTTGGGACGGCCTGTATCCAAGAGAACCATTTACACATGGTTGGCAGCCTGTATTGCCTTCTGTTGTTATGCTCAGACTGGGCTCAGGGGTCGTGTAGCAGCACACAAAGTCCAAGCTATGGCAGCTTCAGTTACTTTCTTATGTTCCGCTCCTATTGATGAGATTTGTAAAGCTGTTACTTGGTCCTCAGTTCATACATTCACATCTCACTACTGTCTGGAATCTTTTTCCAGATGGGATGGTCACTTTGGCCAAGCAGTATTGCAAATTTTATTTTCTTAGTGGCCAACACTCCCTCCATTCCATTGTAGTAAGCTAGGGAGCCCCATATGTGAGAATATGCTGCTTGTTTGTCCTGGGATAAAGCACAGTTACTTACTGTAACAGGTGTTATTCAGGGACAGCAGGCAGATATTTTCACAACCCACCCTCCTCCCCTGGTTGGCTTCTTAGCTTGCTCATGGAACTGAGGAACTGCAAGCTGTTAGGCGGGAAAGCACTCATGCATGTGACGTGCGGGCAATTGTGAAGTTTCTAAAAACTTAAAGTGGCGATACACTTTTAAAGTTTAGGACTTCATATTGGATCCCATTCTTGCCACTTCCTTTATTATGATATGAGCAAACTCCATGATCTGGAAAGACTTTATAACTTGTTTCCATCTCCCCTAACTGCATAGTGTATTATGTCTCTTTGTAAATCTGAACGTTATTTTTATTTGTTGATGTAAAGGTTTGATTCTTCATCTTTACCTATCCTTTACCCTGACATTTCTTCCTATAATATATCTGAAGAAACACCAGTGTCTGGGTCCTGTAATCTAAAAATTAAATCCTTCTTCTACAAACTGCGCTAGCAGTTTCTGCCACAGAGATCCGCACTGAATGACTCTATGAGGAACTCTATGAGTGTCAGGAGCAGTGCGGGCCATTCAGCACCGCTCCCCACACTAGAAACTACTAGTGCAGTTTCATAGAAGAGGGAGTAAATCATCACATATTTCATTTTATGGTACTCTTTGCTCTGATGGTGAAACACCATGCCATAATATTTGCAATTTTTTTTCTCTTCTGCATCATTTAAACAAAAATAGATGGCTTTAGGAAAGAGGTCAGAATGCATCCATCCTGTCTGCAGTAAAGTCTCTTAGCAGGCTATGGTTTGACCTAATGAGGTGGGTATCTTGCTGCCGTAGCTGAGTGTACACTAGGAACAGATAATCTTTCCATACTGTGGATGAATCATTACATTTCCCAACTCACTTAGTCTTGCCCCTGCTCAAGAGTTGTATCTAAATCAAAAGGAAGGAGGCTTTGAGTTAAGCATTTAGATTTCTTGCAGCTACATAAATTAGTCTGTTATTGTGATCTTTAACAAATCTGTTGGATTTGGAAAGACAAGTAATTAAATCTAAAACCCAAATCCAAAGATGCTATAGTGAACATTCTGAGACTATCAGCAAGTTTTGAATGATGGGGTTATATTGTATTTTTAAAGTTTGATTAATATTTTATGTTTCTTATCTTTAATTAATTGGACTTTGTTTGATTTTATCCCACTAGACTTTACAGATAATGGAGGATAGAAATATGGAATGATACAAAATAAATAACTAAGATGCGTAATGAACCAGGAAGAATAAGAAAGCTTTTCTTGTTTCCCTAACCAGACACATCCATTAGCAGCTCTGCATCTTCTTTATTGCTCTTACTGAATTGCCCCAAGCCTACTTTATGACCCTTCTAACTTTTACTGCCCTTAAGTGCTATAGATTTGACGTAATTAGGTCAAATGTGGAGTCTTTCCTTTTAGAAAGTCATTGTGGAATATGAAGTAAGAATAAACTAACTCGTACCAATTTGAAGTTGGAAATTATATTGACTTTATTTTAGATAGGAAAGAACAAGAGAAACAAACCAAATGGGAGGGCAGAATGGAGATAAAGAAGAAACCAATATTGACACAATCTCTTAAATCATCCAGACAGAGGCAAAGGACAGTCAGGAGCTGTGAGCTAGTAGAAACGTTATTTAGATTTAGATTAAAATCTTACCAAAGAATTCTCTAAAAGAAGATCTAATAGAAGAGGGTTTCATAAAGAAGGGCCCATAATATTCTTTGTGATTTGCTTTAGTGCTAGGCCTAGGGATGAAGCGGTGAATGGGACAGCTGCCCTATGCATCATGTCTAAGAGGTGTATCAGTCAAAGCCACTTTTCCCTATGGGTAAAAAGGGCAACTGCCCCAGAAGCATAGAGGGCTCTGTCCTTGTGACTCTTTTGGCCAGTACTCCAATCTCATAGAGAAAAAGTCTTCTGATATTTGTTTCTGCCTCTTTCTTCCTCTCCCAGGCAGCATGCAAGGAACAAGAGGAGAGGGCATGAAGCTAGAATAGGCAGCAGAATAATTTATTTGGTTTTATATCCCGTCCTCCCAGGGGAGCTCAGAACAAAGGGTAAAGGGGAAGGGACTTGACATGCTACCTTTTCTGTGTGGTTACAATCAAAGCGGTTTAGAATAAAGAAGATATTCTGGTTTTTATGAGGCCTGTGTTTTGTGTGAGGTATTCTGTTTGTATAGATTCTTTGTAGGATTCTATGACATTCTGGCTTGTTCTTTCTCCTGATAGGAGACTTATTGATGTTCCAGGGCCTGACAAAATATTTGCAGTGTTGCCTTTTCAGACAGGATTGTTGCAGTTTGATTTTTGGGAGTCAGTGTTATTTAGGTATGACAGATTTGCTGTATAAATTGAGTGACTTTTCTTAAGCCTGTTGTGTTTACACACTCAGGCCCGGATTCTATAAATGGCATCCCGATTGTAGGTGGCCAACTGCTGCCTAATCAGCCAATCGGGATGCATGTTTTCTTAAAAAAAAAAAACCCCAAAACCTCCCAAGGCAGGCCGCCTACATTGGAGGCGCCTCCGGCAGCCTAGGGAGGCACGCAAGCCCACCTAAGCTCGCCTAAGGTGTGGCATGGTGTGGCTTGGCCCGGAAGTAGCTTTAGATGACCAGGCGGCTGTATGCGTCTCCCTAGGCCAGTGATAGACGCATACAATGTAGGCCAGCAAAATGCTGGCCTACATTGTAAGCATATGCGGCCGCTGTGCTTATCGCAGCAAGGGATCTCCCTGCCACGGCCACCCGTCCCACCCATACATCGCCGGCAGGAGGGATGTCCAGTCCTTCCTGGTGGAACCCTCTCCTATATCGCCGAGGGGGGGAACTCTAGTCTGCAGGAGGAACTGGGCATCCCTCCTGCTGCACAATGTTTGGGGAGGTGTGGGTGGGTTCCTGCAGGAGGGATTGGGCAACCTTCCTTCTGGCGATATACGGGGTGTGGGGTGGGGTTCCGGTAGGATGGATTAGGCATCCCTCCTGATGGCGATGTATGGGGGGGAGGGTTTCTGCTGTGCAATGTTCAGGGAGGGTTCGTGGGTGCCGGGCAGGAGGGACTGGGGATTCCTCATGCCACACAATGTTTAGTGGGGGGTTCTGGCAGGAGGGACTGGGCATCCCTCCTGATACGCAATGTTCGGGAGAGGGTTCGCGGGTGCCGGGCAGGAGGGGCCGAGCATCCTTCCTGCCACGCGATGTTTGAGGTTTGTCGGGTTCTTGCAGGAGGGATTGGTCATTCCTCCTGCCACGATAAGCAACCCAATTTTCTTATCCGTGTCTGTAAGATGGACGTTTGTTAGAGAATCGGGTTCTTAGGCAGGCTTAGGCGCGATTCTGTATAGGATGCATGTGCAATTCTCAAAAGCTGCTCAGGTGTCTTCTGAGACCACACGTTCTATACAGAATCCGGGCCTCACTGTATACAGCGCCTTAAGCTGTGCACGCAAATTGGTACACACAGATGTTTTGCGCACATAACATAATTGACCTTGTTGGTGCTGCTAATTGATACTAATTAACACTAATTAAAAGTTACACACACAACTTGGAAAGTGCAAATCTATAAAAAGTATGTATGTGCCAGTTGCAGTTTGTGAATTTGTAAAGGGGGTGTGGCCAGGGAAAGATCGTGAACATTCCTAAAAATTATACGCATTG
Source organism: Geotrypetes seraphini (assembly GCF_902459505.1). Classification (NCBI taxonomy): domain Eukaryota; kingdom Metazoa; phylum Chordata; class Amphibia; order Gymnophiona; family Dermophiidae; genus Geotrypetes; species Geotrypetes seraphini. The sequence continues at coordinate 137,910,341 of NC_047091.1, read as the reverse complement.
TGATAGAATATGCCTGATCTGCGCACAACTTAGGTGCAGGCATTTAGGCCTGGTTTTAGTCAGCCTAAATTGGAGTGCCTAAGTTGTGTTGTACACATGCGCTAAGCATGATTCTATAAAAGATATGTACACCTTGTAAACTGTGCTAAGCACTGTTCTAGTCATCGCTGATTTTTTTGTGCACTATATGTAGAATTTGGGGGAAAGTGTGTAGTAGTAGAGGGAGTTCTGAGGTGACAATGGAATTTGAATGTATTTCTATTGTGAACAGTAGAGTGTTGTGCGGCATATGTCAACAAACAGGGAGCTTACCAGGAGTGCTGAGGTCTCCTCAAAGTTGAGTGAACTGTGCTCATGGGCAGACACCAGAGGGGGGAAATACAGATATTCAGGTTAATTGTGGAAACTGGTGGCAAAAATCCAACTGATTTCATTAAAAAATGGGGGAGGTCAGATTGTTCGTTCTTTAAAGACTGGGTCATGTTTATATTACAGTTTCTTGGATTCTACTGCCTTGACCAATGTCTGCTAGTCAGAGGGGTGACAGGTCAAATGCGCGCAAGACAACAGCGCGGACAAAAATGCAAAGACAAATCAGCGCAAAGATAATAGCGCGTGAGACAATTGAGCGCAAGGATAACTCAGCACGAGACAATTGAGCGCAAGAGTAACTCAGCGCAAGACAATTGAGCGCAAGGATAACTCAGCACAACGACAATTCAGCGCGCCTCAAAATGGTGCGTGGCGAACGAAGGGCACGCGCACGTTCAGCACGTTAACACGTGATCACATCACCACGTTATCAGTATGTTTCCCTTGCCTCTTTGCGTTTTGAATATTAGTCACGTGAATTCAGAGGGAACCAATATCAAAGTTTGTCTAATAGGCCCAGTATGAGGAAAATTTATCACTTGTGTGCTTTGGAGTTTGTATGTATATTTCTATATGGGTATATAGTACAGTATATTTTTTTTAAAAGGCTGCACATAAAAGCATATTGTTTCTCTCTCTCTTTCTCTCTGAGACTGTTATATTTATGTTCTTGGAAATGACTTTGGAATTGGTTGAGTTCTTCCCCACACACTGCTCAGCACCTTAACAAACCTTTGATTCATTCCTGTTGGCAGGACTTTTAAAGACTTGGGCTGATACAAGATTTCCGTATTTATTCTTTAAATATGAGGTTTAACTTTGCAGGAAATACCGGTGGTGGGGTTTCTTTTTAAGGCCATACTCCCCCCCTTGTTTTTCTTTCAGCCTGTGTCTGGCTGTTGGCTTCTCACGCCACCCATTTGGGGTTATGAAGTGCATTGTATAAAAGGCTCTCTGAAGAATCTGAGGGTGACACTACACTAAATTTCCTGGTAAAATTTACTGAACACGGAGCCCAACTTTAGTGTACATTTTTAAAAATTCTTAATTTATGTTCAAATATATTTTATTGAGCAAACAAAAATACCAACAGGGCAACGAAACGAAGTACAAGCAAGCTTAACAATTTTTAGTTTACAAAACCCAGACCCCACCCCATCCCTAATCAAACCCTCCCAAAACACTCCCCCCCCCCCGGGTCCTACATCCAGGTATAACAGTACCAATGAAAACATAAAAGAAAACAGGCATACCAAGTACAACAAGATGGGACAAAAAACAAAGATTCAACAGGTAAGCAAACAGCTGTGAGCCAGAGGAGTCATGGTTGTCCAAAATGGTTCCCAAGTGCGCTGAAAGATGCGGCCTGGGAGAGAAGAAAGGTCCGTCACATTCCTCCTTTCCCACATCAGGAGAGCAATCATCCAACAGCGCCATAGGGAGTAGTCCGGAGCATCAGCCTCAAGCCATTTCAACAAAATACATTTCAGAGCAACGAGGATAGTCCACTTGAGGAAAGCTGCAACCCCCTTTGTATGAGGGAAATAGTGGGGAACAGCTCCAAATAAGAGCAAAGGGGAACGACGAATGGTAATTTTCCAAATGCGCTCCACAAAAACAAAAATAGCAGTCCAAAAATCTTGAACATTAGGGCAAGTCCAAAACATGTGTCCCAAGCCCGCTTCTGGAGCCTGACAACGAAGACAGGCAGCAGTCTCACGCAATTGTGATAAATAAGCCCTTTTAGGAGAAATGTACAAACGGAAGACCAACTTATAGTGTTGCTCCAAAAAGATGGTATATTTTCGAAAGGCAGGCAGCCGACGGACAGCTTGCAAAAGCACATCAGCCGGCAACTTTACTGCAAGGTCACGAGCCCAAGCATCCCGTAATTTAGAATGGTCAAACAAGGGGGACTTATCCTTCAAATGGCGATGATGGAATTTAAGGGGGACCGGAAGTTGGGAACCAATGGTGAAAGCCGTAGACAGCAGCTCTTGGCAGGAGGCTTGCAAAGAACTAGAAGGTAAAGAAGAAATGTAATGTTGAATTTGCATGTAAGCAAAATAATCAGTGGGTGGGAGATCAAACTTGTCTTGCAACTGTGCAAAAGACTTAATTTTGCCATCATCAACCAAGTGAAATACATAGTGAATACCCCTTGTTTCCCACCGAGCAAAACTCGGCCCATCTATCCCAGGTAGGAAGGAGCTATTAAAGCGGATAGGCAGAAAGGGAGTTACAGAAACAGAAAGAGCGTGGTATTTACAGACCCAGCGCCAAACCTTCCGCAAGGGACGGTGGAGCACCTTCACAGAGAGAGACTCAGGCACAAGAGAAGGAAGAGAATGAAGATAAAAATTCTTAATTTATAAGTTTCATATGAAACAAAGAAAAATAGTATTGCAATAGTAATAAGCAGTATACATTTTAGTTAGGTTCTAGCATGCATTATTGAGTATTAATCTTACGTTTGTACAGTAATTGGGATTTTAGTGCTAAAAATAAGTGCTTTACGCTTAGTTTGCTTTTCTAATCTAGTCTAACCTAGGATTTGTGGATCGCTCTAGGGGCCAGATTCATTAACCTGCCCGATGGGGCCCGATCTGGGCAGGTCCGATGAATTTTCGAAGCTCCAATATGCAGATGGGAGCGATCAGAGGAACGCCCCCATCTGCCTGCATGAATCGCTGTTGTGCGATCCGTGCACATGCATAGACCATCTGTAGATGGTCTGCGCATGCCTGGCCAAGCCGGGGCCGTTTGGGGTTTTTTTTAACTTTAACTTTTTCTTTCTTTTTAGCCCTGCGAGCCTGTGGTTTTAACCCGCTTTAAACCTGTGGGTTAAAACCATGGGCTTGCAGACCAGGGAAGGGCAGGAGAGATTTGGGGAAGATCGGGGCAGAGCAGGGTGGCATTCAGGGGGAAGATCGAGCAGGGCGGCATTCAGGTGGAAGATTGAGCAGGGCGGCATTCAAGGGGAAGATCAGGGCGGCATTCAGGAGGAAGCAGGCAGGACAGATTGCAGGGCAGAGAGCAGGGCTTCCAGTCGGAAAGACGTTTTCGATTGGTCCCCAGCAGTCGCTTCTTCAGTTGAATGGCCAGCCCAGTCAGTTCAGATTGATTGTGTTGTGAATCGCTGCCTTCCCTACTTTTGAATGTCCCTCCCGTCATTTGCATGCGCGGATCGGAGGATGTCGGCAGAGAGGTAAGTGAATCAGGCCGGAGGGGAATTTGGTCGCAAACCGATTGGTACATTATCGGTTTGCTTTGTGAATCTAGCCTTATGTGAATCTAGCCTTATAAAGGTTCAAGGCAATGTGCAATTAACACATGTGCTCACTCAAAGATGTGGATTTTACAGAAGAAGTCACAGTAGCGGATTACAATGTAAGAAGAGGCAAAACTGGAACCGAACATGTGAGGGGAGCTTGCAGAAGAATACATTGCCACAATCTACAGTCAGAAGCATAGTATACCTGCAGATGGAATGATTTTCCAATACAAGACAGTGTGCTAAAGTTAAAGCATAGTGGGACATTTGTGAAAGAAGTTCCAAGTCAGAATTGGGATGTCCTTATAAAGTCCAAAGCAAAAGTCCATCTCACAGCCATTTTCAAACAAGAAAAAGGTCGAGATTTCCTGTTCAAAAATACATGATTAGGGCGTTTTTGCACTGAAAATATCCAAAATGAACAGCCATTTTCCGAAATGAAAGGCCCAAAATATGAATGTCAGAAAAGCAGGCTCAAAAATGTTTGACTGGCCACTTCCAGGACCCGCACCTAGGAAGTGATGTCAAAGGGTGAACCGACAATGATGTAAGTATGTTGCTCACGTCAGAGAAGTAAAAAAGGTAAGGGGAAAGGGAGGGGGGTGCACACGTGGCAGGGGGCAGGGAAGAGGGTGGGGGAGGGGCACCGCTCACCCTTACTATGCCACTCACCAGTGGCGTACATAGCATATGTGACACCCGGGGCCCATCATTTTTTTGACACCCCCCATCTGTATGAAAAACATGATTTTTAGTAATCCACATGTCACACAAGAGTGTACCTAGGAAGAGTCAGCATCGTACATATTGCAGTGAGCAGTACATCAATACATCCATTGTAAAACTAAACAAGCCAGACTAGTACAGATCAATCCTGTACAGTCAATGCTAACAGAAAACTATGTCTTTTGAACACACAGAACACAGAAAACACCTTCACCTAGTATGGAATATGTCATCACAAACTAACCCCTCCCCCTTTACAAACCTGTAGTGCGGTTTTTAGCCACGGAGGTAACAACTCAGATGCTCTTAGAATTCAGAGCGTCAGAGTTGTTACTAACACGGCCAGTGCTAAAAAACAAATAATCCCCTCCCCCCTTTTATGAAGCTGCGTTAGGTTTTTTTTTATTGCAGGCCGCGGCAGTAAAAGCTCTGGTGCTCAAAGAATTCCTATGAGCGTTGGAGCTAATATCGTCACGGCTGGTGATAAAAAAAGCCTAATGCAGCTTCATGAAAGGGGGGCCAAAGGGGGTTGGGTGGGAATAAAGCAAAAATGGAAAATAAGATAATACCATTTTATTGGACTAATACATTTTTCAATTAGCTTTCAGAAGCCAGAACCTCTTTTCTCAGGGGGTTTTGGTCTCTCAATTAGTCAAAAATGTATTATATAATTAGTACAATAAACCTTATTTTCATTTTCTATTTATAAATATTTATCAACCCAGCTATAATAATACTTTATCCTAAAGCAAAAAAATAAATAGAAACATTTTTGCTACCTTTGTCTTCTCTGGTTTCTGCTTTCCTCATCTTCTTGGCACTCTCTTCCTTCCATCCACTTTCTGCCCTCTTTCTGCCCCTTCTATATGGCATCTTCTCTCCTTCTATGCCCCTTCCAGAAACTGTATGCATCCCCCTTCCATCTCTCCCTTCACCCCATTGGTCTGGCATCCATCTTCTTCCCTTCTGTCCCCTCCTCCAATGGTCTGGCATCTCTCACACTGTTTGAACTTCTTTTCTTACTCATTAGAACCACAGTTTATTGATCCTGATTACTACTTTCAGGTAGAAGTAAGCCTAACAGGAGAAAAGCTAAGTGGTTTAACCAGTAGGAAGAAACCCCTCCCTCTCTCCCCCCCCCCCCCAAATAGACTGAATAAAGTTAATGATGCTCTACAAAGATGCTGTAGTTGGTAGGGAAGGGTCTCAGGAGCCCAACCCCTGCAGAACTGGGTTTGCTGCTCGGCCCATCCCCACTCTCTTTGGGTGATTGTTTCTGCTCCTCCTCTCCCATCAGTCTAATATTGTGATTCTCACGGAACACATTCAGCTCCCGGCCCTTGGTCTGCAGCTGCATGTTCAGAGGCTCAACAATTTTGTGGATCTGTTCCTTGTTATTTTCCAGGGCTGGGAGGACTTCTTTCACAGTTCGTTCCACCAGCACCTTCCCCCCCAACCCCCAACCAACCAAACAACCATACGGTAACACTTCCTGTTTTGATCTACCTCTTTGAGAGTGTCGATAACGAGACTGTGTTCATTCAGAACCATCTCTAGCTTTGCAGCTTATGAAACCATGACTCACTGTTCCTGCTGCAGCCGATTAAATCCTGCCACTGCTTGTTCCACGGTTTCCTGGAGCCACTCACTCCGCTGTGCGTAGCCACCATTTTGCCCCGCTGCTGCCACAACTAAATTACACTGTTAAAAGCTCAAGAGTACTCAGTAGGAAGAAATCCAAGCACCTCCGCTTGGCTGCCAGTCCACCCCCCTCTGACGTCACTTACTGTTCCAGAGCAGAGCTGGCAGACGCAGTCATCGCAAGACATTGGTGCACTTCCCCATGGTTGCCAACTCTGCTCCAGAACTAGTAAGTGACGTCAGAGGGGGGTGGAGAGGTGGAGGAAGGTCCTGCGGCAGAGAAAGACAGGGAGTGCCAGCTGTACACCCCCTTGGGGCTTGCACCCGGGGTGGACCGCCCCCCCGCCCTTGGTACGTCATTGCCACTGACCACATCAAAAGTCATCAGGTTTGTAAGTGTCTGATAAATTCAGGTATAGTAGGTATTTTAATGTTCCAAGAGGGCTCACATATTTGTACAGAAATAAGAGTTAAAGTGAAAGTTATACCTCGATCTCCTTATTCAGAGTCCACTGCACCATTTTGCGCACAAGACAGGAGCGAGCTTTTCGCACTCCAGCATGGGCCCGCACCACTCCCTTAATGGCTACCATTAGTTCTCACGGGACTCGCAAGAACTGACAGCAGCCATTCAGGAAGCAGCGCAGGGCCAGGCTGGAGCGCGAAAAGCTCGCTCCTGTCTTGTGTGCCGCTGGCCTTGACATAATGAGGAGGCAGCCATCTGTCGAGGGAGGGGCAGGAGCGCGGAAAGTTCGCTCCTGTCGATACACCACTGGAACACCAGAATTTAAAGGTACTGGGGGGGGGTATATTTGCTCCATAAGATGCACTTTTATTTCCACCCACTTTTGGGGGAGGGGGTAATGCGTCATACGGAGTGAAAAATACGGTAGGTTATTTTTGTCTCATCGCTATGTCCCAGGAGTTGCATTGGACAGTTTAGAAATGGGCTTTTATAATTACCATTACAGTTACTTCCGGAAATGCCTCAGTTTGTCTGTATCACTGGTGATTTCCTGTCAGTGTTTCCAAAACATTTCAACATTGCTGATTTCCCTTTTGGCATGAGTGAATGAGCTGCTGCATTATTTTATATTTTTGTTTGTGCTGATTGAGGGAACAGTGTACTCAGATTTTTGGAAATACATATAGAAAAATATGTTCATCATGGCAGAGAGTATGGGGGAAAGGCACTTGGATCCTGCACAGAAGGAAAAGCCAATGCAGATGCTGTTAATACATTTCACATCAGCCCTCATAAACAACCATTTTACCAACCAAATATATATACAGTATATGTCTACATTTGCCTGCTAGAATCTTTGAAATGTCTATATTTATTCCAGGTTGTGGCTGGAATAACCTTGGATCAGGGCATCATAATAGTCACTCAGCTCTTGCTACATTTGATTAGAGCAATTATGGCATATTTTAAAGCTGCTTTCATGTACAAAATTAGGGAAATTACTAACATAGAAACATGATGGCAGATAAAGGCCAAATGGCCCATCTAGTCTGCCCATCTGCAGTAACCATTATCTCTTTCTCTCTCCGATAGATCTCACGTGCCTATCCCAGGCCCTCATGAATTCAGACACAGTCTCTTGTTTTCACCACCTCTTCCGGGAGACTGTTCCATGCATCTACCACCTTTTCTGTAAAAAAGTATTTCCTCAGATTATGCCGGAGCTTATCACCTCTTAACGTCATCCTATGCCCTCGCATTGCAGAGTTTCCTTTCAAATGAAAGAGACTCGACTCATGCACATTTATATTATGTAGGTATTTAAACGTTTCTATCATATCTCCCCTCTCCCGCCTTTCCTTCAAAGAATACAGATTGAAATCTTTAAGTCTGTCCCCTTACGCCTTATAATGTAGCCTTCCTCTGGACCGTTTTCATCCTTTTTATATCTTTTTGAAGGTGCGGCCTCCAGAATTGTACACAATATTGCTCTCACCAGAGTCTTATACAGAGGCATCAATACCTCCTTTTTCCTACTGGCCATACCTCTCCCTATGCAACCTAACATCCTTCTAGCTTTTGCCGTCACCTTTTCAACCTTTTTGGCCATCTTAAGATCATCACATACAATCACACCCAAGTCCCGCTCTTCATAAGTTCTTCACCCCATTAACTGTACCATTCCCTCGGGTTTTTGCAGCCCAAATGCATGACCAATCTTTTTTTTTTTAAGCTGAAATAAAGTCTCATTTGTTTATAGTAGCCTTTCTCTACAGTTCCACTGGGAACAGCAGCACTTATCTTTAGTACATTAAGAAAACCCTGTGCTACACTTAGACAGTACAATATGATTATCATTGTACTGATCCTAATAAAAATTATTTTTTTATTGCAACTTTGATATAATCTCTCTCACTATATGCATTGATACATATTCATACAAATTCTTTTACGCATGCACTTTTTTTGGGCACTCTAACCCACCAGTAGGCAGGACAACATGGGTGATGAGGCGCATGTACTGGTTTGTAATGGCCACTTCTGTTTTAGATGGGGCTGAAGCTCCTTATTCCAAATTCTGAATCAGTAATTTCTGGAGACCTGTGCAGAAGCAGCCCTGCTTCTGTAATCTTGTGATTTCAGAGCACTGATTTCCTGCAAGACCCCATCAGGCTCCCCACACTAGACCCTCTTCACTCTGTGGTTCGAGTAGATATGGAGCTATTAGTGTTATTCAAAGGCATAAAATTCAGCCTTGATACCGTGCCAGAAAAGGGAAAGGCAGAAAAGGGAAAGGCACTGACTTTCATCACTTCTAACAGATGCCACATCACATACCTCATTTTCTATAATTTGACTAATTTAAGTAAAATATGAATGTTAATTTCATGACAGTCGGGTAGCCATGCTGACTTTCAATAGATGGTGTGCTGGAGAGAGTTCCCAGTGGCTCTTGAAACAAGAGTGGCTGAGAAAATCAGAACCCCTAAGAGCCCCTTCATAAGAAGTGACTGCAACAGTTCTTTGATCACACTGCACAGAAAGTGAATAATTTTTATGCATTGTTGGGGGAAACAGCATATGGCGGCATTGATTCATCTTATCAAGCTCACATTGGGCTTGCAGTTCAAACTCTAGATTTCCTTAGATTTCAAAAAAGAAGATAGAAACACAAAGGGCCTCTTCTATTAAACTCAGAGTTCCTATGAGCACTGGGAGTAGTTCGGGCCATTCAGCGTTCAATTCCCACTGAAACTCCTTGTGACTCTGGGCAAGTCATTTAACACTTTGTTGCCTCAGGTACAAAATAAGTACCTCTCTAAAATATGTAAATTGCTTTGATTGTAACTACACAGAAAAATTGGTATATTAAGTCCCACCCCCTTTACCTCCTAAGCAACTCCTGTACTGAAATTTGGCAGCTAAAATTTAATGCTAAGAAATGCAAGGTCATACATACATTTGGGCTGCAAAAACCCGAGGAAACGGTACAGATTAGGGAATGAAGAGCTTATGTGCACGACAGAAGAGCGGGACTTGGGTGTGATTGTATGTGATGATCTTAAGGTGGCCAACAGGTTGAAAAGGTGACGGCAATGCTAGGTTGCCAGTAGGAAAAAGGAGGTATTGATGCCCCTGTATAAGACTTTGGTGAGACCTCATTTAGAATATTATGTACAAATCTGGAGGTTGCACCTTCAAAAAGATATAAAAAGGATGGAGTCGGTCCAGAGGAAGGCTACTAAAATGGTATGTGGTCATCATCATAAGGCATATGAGGACAGAATTAAAGATCTCAATCTGTATACTTTGGAGAAAAGGCAGGAAAGAGGAGATATGATAGAGATGTTTAAATCCCAAAATTTAACTACAAAATATTACTCACCAGAGATGGGTTACACTCCCCCGATAACCATTTCACAAACCAGTGGAGAAAAAGCCTCAAAAATTTCAGGCATCAGTAAACAACTTCAATACCGTTTAAAGTCCAAGCTGCTTATGTACTATCACTGGCAAAAAAACTCCACCACCACTGAAATGTAATTATCAAAAGGGAGGATTGGGCATGGATTCTGGATTGTACATCTGAATGGTGTTTTCATCTACAGTCTGGCCAGACATTTTCTGCCAGTACAGCACGGCGTTTCAGACCATGGTCCCAAGCTAAGTAAAATGTTTTTTGCTTTTCCTGTGCACAGTGATGGGTATATTACCTTTTTGATAATTACATTTCAGTGGTGGTGGAGTTTTTTTGCCAGAGATAGTACATAAGCAGCTTGGACTTTAAACAGTATTGAAGTTGTTTACGGCTGCATTGAAATTTTTGAGGCTTTTTCTCCACTGGTTTATGAAATGGTCATCGGGGGAGTGTAACCCATCTCTGGTGAGTAATATTTTGTAGTTAAATTTTGGGATTTTTCTATTACTCTTTGTTTTTTTCTTGAGAGATGTTTAAATACCTACGTAATATAAATGCACATGAGTCGAGTCTCTTTAATTTGAAAAGAAATTCTTCAATGAGAGGGCATAGGATGAAGTTAAGAGATGATAGCGTGAGGAGTAATCTAAGGAAATACTTTTTTACAGAAAGGGTGGTAGATGCATGGAACTGTCTCCCAGAAAAGGTGGTGAAGACAGAGACTGTGTCTGAATTCAAGTGGGCCTAGGATAGGCACGTGAGATCTCTCGGAGAGAGAAAGAGATCATGGTTACTGTGGATGGGTAGAGCAGATGGGCCATTTGGCCTTTATCTGCCATCATGTTTCTAAGCAGCCATATTGCTGTAACTGTCTAATTTACTAAATTTCAGATTCTGTTACTTTTTCAGTGCCTCAGCTCTGTCTGTTCATGTATATATTGCAGAACAATTATTTTTCTCTGCAGATAGGCAGGCTATATGAGCCAAAGTGGGTGATAACTTGTGTGCATATATTTAGAGCACATCACCCACTTGCGTGACTGAATGACCTGCTCTGTACAGAGAACACCTGCTGCAGGTAAGAAACTTGGGCATGAACCCAAGATTACATGCAAAGTAATTACTAGCCACTAACAATTAATTATTGGTATTAGTAGGCACTAATTTGGATTTATGTATGGATTGGCCTTTGTACTACTGCTATTTAACATTTTTATATAGCGCTGGTAGACATATGCAGCGGTGTATATCAACACATGTGCTATGTGTTCTATAATGCTGCATGCCCAAAGTATCTCACGTGTACAGCCCAAAAGGGTGTGTGGCCATGGAAGGGTCATTCCAAAGATTTTTGCGCAGTGTTATGGAATACTGGGGCTACACATCCAACTTGCATGCCGTGATTTATACCAGGTTTCAGCTGGCATAAATCCTTGTGCCCAAAGTTGGGTGTGGGAATCTGCACATGGTGCTATTTTATAAAGGGTTCTCAACCTGGAATGCCCTTTATGGAACAGTGCTTAGCATGGATTTTTCACTGTCATCTAGAAGCTGGGACATTAGATTATTTGCTATTCTATTGTCCATTGATACTTGCTTTTTGGAAATCAATTTGGGGTCAAATAAATAGCTTGTTGGAAAATCCGGTGGCATTATCGTATGATACTGTGCTATTTGGTACATCAGTGAGAGCAGTAAGTCAAATATTCTCTAATAATAACAAGCTTTTACTCATTATGACAGGGGCTACCATACAGCATATTATGAAAAACTGGGATCGTCTGAATTATAGTTTTTGGTGGAACTCTTTATGTCACATTTTTAAAATGGAAAGGGTAATTGCCATGCAGCAGGGGAATTTTAAGAAATTTCAGGATATTTGGGAGCCATTAACAAAATATTGTAAAGAATGAATATCATTTTTTCCCCTTGAATATGCACGTCCAAAATGGGGGGAGGAGGGGGATATTTTTGTTTTCTTATGAGTGCAAATAATATGGGGAAGGGGGATTATTCTATGTTTTCTTATGTTTGAAGAAAGTTATTGATTATGGGGGAGGGAGGGATACAGGATCTGAATTAGATTTTGATAGGATATTTTAAAGTATAAAATTATGTTATATGCTGTTGCACTTATTGTTTTAAACATGAATAAAGAATATATATATATTAAAAAAAAAAGCATGGATTTTTCCCAGTGCCTGAAATAGAGCTCTTGATAGAAAGGCTCCTTATTTTTAAAGAAGTTTCTTCCTGTTTCTCACTCTTACACCCCCTTTTATGAAGCCACGTAAGGCTTTTATATTGCCGGCCACGACAGTAAAAGTTCCGATACTTATAGAATTCCTGTGAGCATCGGAGCTAATACTGCCGTGACCAGTCATAAAAAATCCTAATTTGGCTTCATAAAAGGGGGCGTTAGTTTTCTAACTTTCTCTTTGTTTTTAGAGCAGGTAAAAGAAGCAACATTTGGAATTTTCTTGTGAGACTAAAAGTATGTTCTTTAAACAGGTTTCTGAACGGTGCAGGAAAGTGATATATCTATATTACGTGGATTTATGGGCTCTGCCTGTAGTGAACTGCTTTAAAAATTGGCTTTTGTCTCTTGGCTGATGGTTTTCTAACCTTGTTATGAAGGTCATGCAGCTCGTAGGCATCAAAGGTTCACTGCTGTCTTTAAGCTATGACCTCAGTTCTGTATTATGTGATCTTGATTCATGAATCAAGTTATAGTCAAGTCAGCTGCAGGGTGATGCGGGAAACCTAATTTTACAGTGTGCCTATATCTTTACTGAAGCCAGAGTTATAGAGTGTGCTCATTATGTGCTGTGATTTTTACCTCTAGAAGAAAATCCTTCTCATCTAATACCTGCAGCACATCTCCTCACTGTGGTTTCCAGAGACAACTGTTAAAACCATACATAGATTTGTTTAATATGTGCAATGGCAGGGTCTATATGAAAAGGTCATGTTGGGGTTATCAAACTATCATTTTATTGATATGCTGAGATATTACTAATAAAGGAGCTCTTTCTTTCTGGTCAGTCAGGGTGCAGCCTTTATGGAATAAACTACAGTGTGGTGAATGTTGCAATTGAGACACTTTTGTGTTGAAAACAATTGCTGAGTTATAACTATAGTCCGGTTTCTCTACAAAAGACAGTAATAGGCCCAGATGTGTAACAATTAACAGTGATAGTGCAGCTACTACAGTCAACACCGCCACAACTAATAATTCTGTGTTTGATGAAGAGGTGGAAGGGTTGGACTAGCTTTACCATATGTGTGTGTACATTTTTTAGTATTTTTTGTAAATCAGTCTTTTTGTTTTATACATATCTTCCACATGCCCCTTTCAATCCAGTTATCCAAACCTTTTTTAAACCCTGCTAAGCTAACTTGATTTTACTTCATTCTCTGGGAACTAATTCCAGAATTGAATTACATGTTGAGTGAAGAAATATTTTTTCCGGTTTGTTTTAGTTCTACTTAGTAGCTTCATCGCATGCTCCCTAGTCCTAGTATTTGTGAAAAGAGGGACCACATACACTCTTCTCCAGTCCCACAGAATCTCTCCAGCCGCCAAGGATTTATTAAACAAATCTTTAAGAGGACCTGCCAGAATCTCTCTGAGCTCCTCAATATCCTGAGATGGATCCTGTCCAGTCTCATGGCTTTGTCCACCTTCAGTTTTTTAAAGTTGTTCATAAATACTTTTTTTTTAAATTCTTTATTGATTTTCCATACTTCAAAAGTGCAATACATGAATATATAACACATAAAACATCAATTTAAGCAAATCCACTTACAATTATATACAATAAAACATAACAACATTTTATTTGCCCAGTAACCTTACCCTCTTCATGTTAATAATATCTTCCCACTCTTCCTCCCACCCCAAGTGTAACTACTCTAGGGTCAAATTAGGACAGAAATATCCCCCCCACCCTATTTTGGATGTGTATGAAAGTAAACAAAACCTGACTTATAATTAGAGACCTGCTATAGAGAAGTAACATTCAATGCCAACGGACCCCAAACCAATTTAAAAAGAATATTGTGCCCCAGACTTTCTGCATTCATTTTCTCATATCCAAATAATAAATACTTTCTTCCGTGAATGGTGTGGGTTCTTATTCATAGTTCAGGATAGTAGAGTAGTGTTTCATTGTAGTAACAGAATATTATCACCTGTGCCTCTTTCATGGACAAATTGTGCCTCTTGCCCTCTTGTACCCATGGCTCTTGGGCAGCACTGTGATGAATAGTAGGGGAGAAGCTGAAGCAGAGATGATTCCAGTCCTTCCTTTTCTGTCCACTGGTGCAGTGTGGTTAATGTAGGGTCAGGAGGGTACAGCAGAGGTTTTTCTTTGCTCTATCTGATCTGTCCCACTCCTTCTGTCTCAGGGTCAGCAGCCTCAAAGGAGAGTTAGGTTAAGCTGGACCTGACAGAATCACAAGGACTCTCAGCTCTAGTCGATCTCATCTTTTTTCATACCCCACCCCAGTTTTGCTCTGTAACAGGATTTTTCTCATCTCTCCTGTCTCAGAGGAACAAATGGATGAATACTGTTCCCGGTTTGATGGATTACTGTGTTTCTAGGGTTTCAGTTCATCCAATAACAGAGGAAAGGTGAGAGCAATGGGCATCTTTAACAATCGCACACTAACACACTTACACACTTTGTTGAACTTTTGTCAAATGAGGAAAGACTAAAAGAGGCTAGGGCTCTTTAGCTTGGAAAAGAGATGGCTGAGGGGAGTTATGATTGAAGTCTATAAAATCCTGAATGGTGTAGAACGGGTACAGTTGGACCGATTATTTACTGCACCAAGATTTGCAAATACTAGGGGACAGTCGATGAAGTTACAGAGTAATACTTTTAAAACCAATAGGAGGAAATAATTTTTCACTCAGAGAATAGGTAAGCTCTGGAATGCGTTGCCAGAGGATATGGTAAGAGCAGTTAATAGAAACATGACAGCAGATAAAGGCCAAATGGCCCATCTAGTCTGCCCATCCACAGTAACCATTATCTCTTTCTCTCTCTGAGATATTCCATGTGCCTATCCCAGGCCTCTTGAATTCAGGCACAGCCTCTGTTTCCACCACCTCTTCCGGGAGACTGTTCCACGAATCTACCATCCTTTCCGTAAAAAAAGTATTTCCTCAGATTACTCTGAAGCCTCTTAACTTCATCCTATGCCCTCTCTTTGCAGAGTTTCCTTTCAAATGAAAGAGACTTGACTCATGCACATTTATATTACATATGCATTTAAATGTCTCTATCATAAAAGAACATAAGAAATGCCTCTGCTGGGTCAGACCTGAGGTCCATCGTGCCCAGCAGTCCGCTCATGCTGCGGCCCAACAGGTCCAGGACCTGTGCAGTAATCCTCTATCTATACCCCTCTATCCCTTTTCCAGCAGGAAATTGTCCAATCCTTTCTTGAACCCCAGTACCGTACTCTGCCCTATTACGCCCTCTGGAAGTGCATTCCAGGTGTCCACCACACGTTGGGTAAAGAAGAACTTCCTAGTATTTGTTTTGAATCTGTCCCCTTTCAACTTTTCCAAATGCCCTCTTGTTCTTTTATTTTTTGAAAGTTTGAAGAATCTGTCCTTCTCTACTCTCTCTATGCCCTTCATGATCTTCTAAGTCTCTATCATATCCCCTCTAAGTCTCCTCTTCTCCAGGGAAAAGAGTCCCAGTTTCTCCAGTCTCTCAGCGTATGAAAGGTTTTCCATCCCTTTTATCAGACGTGTCGCTCTCCTCTGAACCCTCTCAAGTAATGCCATATCCTTCTTAAGGTACGGCGACCATTATTGGACACAGTATTCCAGATGCGGACACACCATCGCCCGATACAACAGCAGGATAACTTCTTTCGTTCTGGTAGTAATACCCTTCTTGATTATACCTAGCATTCTATTCGCTCTCTTAGCGGCCGCTGTGCACTGTGCCATCGGCTTCATTGTCATGTCCAACATTACCCCCAAGTCCCTTTCTTGGGTACTCTCATTTAATAACATCCCTCCCATCGTATAGTTGTATCTCGGGTTTCTGCTTCCCACATGTAATACTTTACATTTCTCAACGTTGAACTTCATCTGCCATCTCGTCGGCCATTCCCCTAGTTTGTTCAAGTCCCTTTGAAATTTTTTGCAGTCCTCTTTAGTCCGAGCTCCACTAAATAGTTTGGTGTCGTCTGCAAATTTTATTATCTCACACTTCGTCCCTGTTTCTAGATCATTTATGAATATATTAAATAGCAGCGGCCTGAGCACTGAGCCCTGTGGGACACCACTCGTGACCCTCCTCTAGTCCGAGTACCCTCTGTTTCCTGCCCGCCAACCAGTTTCTGATCCATCCATGTACATCTCCTTCCACCCCATGGTTCTTCAGTTTCTGAAGTAGGCGTTCATGGGGTACCCTGTCAAAGGCTTTTTGGAAATCTAGATATATGATGTCTATGGGGTCTCCTCTGTCCATCCATTTGTTAATTCCTTCGAAGAAGTGCAATAAGTTTGTTAGGCACGATCTCCCCTTCCAAAAACCATGTTGGCTGGTTATCAGAAGTTTGTTTCTTTCAAGATGTTCATCGATGTTTTCTTTATCAGTGCTTCCGCGATTTTCCCTGGAACAGAGGTCAGACTCACTGGTCTGTAGTTTCCCGGGCCACCTCTTGATCCCTTTATAAAGATTGGCTATCTTTCACTCCTCCGGGATCATGCCTGTTTTCAGGGATAGATTGTAAATTTGCTGCAGTAGTTCCACTATTTCCTCCTTTAGTTCCTTCAGAATCCTTGGATGGATTCCATCCGGACCTGGGGATTTGTCAATTTTTAATTTTTCTATCTGTCTGCGTACATCTTCAAGGCTCACTTCCATGGATGTTAATTTTTCTGCTTGATCCCCCTTGAAGATTTCCTCAGGTTCCGGTATGTTGGTTGTATCTTCATTTGTAAATACAGATGAAAAGAACATGTTAAGTCTTTCTGCCACTTCTTTCTCCTCCTTCACCACTCCCTTCCTGTCTCCATCATCCAGTGGTCCCACCTCCTCCCTAGCCAGCTGCTTCCCTTTAACATATCTAAAGAATGGTTTGAAATTTCGTGCTTCCCTGGCTAGCCTCTCTTCATACTCTCTTTTAGCTTTTCGAACCACATGGTGACATTCTTTTTGATACTTCCTGTGCTCTTTCCAGTTCCCCTCAGTTTTGTCCTTTTTCCATTTCCTGAATGAATTTTTCTTATTGCCTATCGCTTCTTTCACTATTTTAGTTATCCATGCCCGGTCTTTTGTTCGACTCTTTTTGCACCCCTTTCTGAATCTGGGGATATACAGATTTTGCGCCTCGCTCACCTTGTCCCTGAAAAAAGACCAGGCATGTTCTACCTTTGCCATTTTCTGGAAGTGTTCCTAAGTTTCTTCCTTACCATTTCCCTCATTGCTTCGTAGTTTCCTTTCCTGAAGTTAAAAGTTGTCGCTATAGTTCTCCTTCCTTTCGATATTCCAACCTCAACCTTGAACTTGATCATGTTATGATCGCTATTTCCCAGCGGTCCCACTACTTCCACTTCCTTTGCAGGTCGCTCTTAACCCATTTAGGATTAGATCCAGAGTAGCATTTCCTTTCATCGGTTCTTTAACAAGCTGCTCCATGAAGCAATCTTGTGTAGCCTCCAGGAATTCTGTCTCCCTAGCGCATCTTGAGCTTCCAAGACTCCTGTCTATCCCGGGATAGTTGAAATCTCCCATAATAACCGTGTTACCGCTTTTGCATTCCTGCTTCATCTCGGCTTCCATTTCTTCATCGATATCTCCCCTCTCCCGTCTTTCCTCCAAAGTATACAGATTGAGATCTTTAAGTCTGTCCCCATACGCCTTATCATGAAGACCACGCACCATTTTAATAGCCTTCTACTGGATCAACTCCATCCTTTTTATATATTTTTGAAGGTGCGGATTTGTCTGACAAGACCTACCTCTAGTGAATCCATGTTGCCTCCGGTCCTGTAATCCATAGGATTCCAGAAACTTGACCATTCTCTGTTTTAATTTGCTTACCACAGAAGTCAGACTTACCGGCCTGTAATTCTCTACTTCTTCCTTACTTCCACTTTTGTGGAGAGGAACCACATCCACCCTTCTCTAGTACCACTCCCGACTCATTGAAAAGGTCAGTCAGCGGAGCTACCAGAACTTCCATAAGTTCCTTCAGCACCCTCAGATGTACACCATCCGGTCCCATCGCTTTGTCTACCTTTATTTTAGCTAGCTCCTCATGAACACAACCCTCTGAAAATCGATCAGGGTCTATTATTCCTCCATCCCTATTCACATTTGTCTTCTGCGGACCTGCTCCCGGTTCTTCAACCGTGAACACAAAACTGAAATATTTGTTAAGCAATTTGGCCTTTTCTTTATCAGCTTCTACATAAGAACATAAGAATAGCCTTACTGGGTCAGACCAATGGTCCATCAAGCCCAGTAGCCCATTCTCACGTCACTTATTCCTGGCCAAAACCCAAGGTGTAGCAATATTCCATGCTACCAATATAGGGCAAGCAGTGGCTTCCCCCATGTCTTTCTCAATAACAGACTATGGACTTTTCCTCCAGGAACTTGTCCAAACCTTTCTTAAAACCAGCTACGCTATCCATTCTTACCACATCCTCTGACAATGCGTTCCAGAGCTTAACTATTCTCTAAGTGAAAAAAATTTCCTCCTATTGGTTTTAAAAGTATTTCCCTGTAACTTCATCGAATGTCCCCTAATCTTTGTAATTTTTGACAGAGTGAAAAATCGATCCATTTGTACCTGTTCTACTCCACTCAGGATTTTGTAGACTTCAATCATATCTTCCCTCAGCCATCTCTTTTCCAAGCTGAAGAGCCCTAACCGTTTTAGTCTTTTCTCATACAGTTCCATCCCCTTTACCATCTTGGTCGCTCCCCTTCATCTTTGAGTCTCACAATGCCACTTTTGCACTTCTTCCTATCACTAATATATCTAAAAAATGTCTTGTCTCCCCATTTTACT
Organism: Geotrypetes seraphini; assembly: GCF_902459505.1. Classification (NCBI taxonomy): domain Eukaryota; kingdom Metazoa; phylum Chordata; class Amphibia; order Gymnophiona; family Dermophiidae; genus Geotrypetes; species Geotrypetes seraphini. Next base: position 137,891,393 of record NC_047091.1, on the reverse strand, counting down.
GTGTCAGCTATTTTTTCTTCCATTTGCATCTTTGCTTTCCTGATTACATGACCAGCCTCTCTTAACTTTTCCATATATATTTGCCTGTCTTCCTCTTTCTGCGATCTTTTGTAGCTTATGAAAGCTAACCTCTTATTCCTTACCTTCTCAGCTACTACTTTTGAGAACCAAAGCAGACTTCTTTTCCTCTTACTTTTACTTATTTGCCTCACAAAAAGGTTTGTCGTCCTTACAATCGCTCCTTTCAGTTTTGCCCACCGCATTCCCACTCCTTCCAGACGTTCAAACCCAGACAACAATTCCTTGACGTAAAACCCCATCCGAACAAAGTTAGTTTTTTTTAAAGTCTAGAACCTTTGCTTTTGAATGAACCCTCTCTATACCCATCTTAATATTAAACTGTATCATACAGTGATTACTGTATGCCAGATGATCACCCACTGTAACATCAGAAACACTTTCCCCGTTTGTAAGTACTAAGTCCAGTATGAACCAATTTCGCGTGGGTTCCATACCAACTGCTGGAACAGTTCTCCTGGTTTTAAAAAAGGTTTGGACAAGTTCCTGGAGCAAAGGTCCATGAGACAGACATGGGTTGGAAGCATGGAATTCTGCTACTATTTGGTTTTTTGCCAGGTGCTTGTGACTTGGATTGGCCTCTGTGAAGAGGAGATACTGGGCTAGATGTACCATTGGTCTGACCCATTAAGGCTATTCTTATGTTCTTAAGTATTAAAGGTCCTCAAATCCTTGTTGTGGTGACATAGAAACATAGAAAATGATGGCAAATAAAGACCATACGGCCTGTTCGGTGTGCCTGTCCATCCCAACTGATAAGCTCTACTCTCTGTTCCCTTTCTGTAGAGATCTTTTGTGTTTTCCCCAGGCTTTCTTGATTTTTAGACACTGTCTTCATCTCTATCTCTGGTGGAAGGCTGTTCTACACATCATCATCCTGTCTGTAAAGAAATATTTCCTTAGATTACTCCTGAGTCCTATTCCCTTTCTTTTTCATCCTATGCCCTGTTTGTTCGAGAGCGTCCTTCTAAAAGAAAAAGGACTACCTCCTGTGCATTTATGCACTAAAAGAAGACAACAAAGGGGGAGGGGGAAGGGGAGCCCCCCCAATGAATAAATCAAGGGAAAAAGTGGGGGAGAACAATGAACTTCCGACAGGAAAAGAAGGAAAATCCTAGGGTGTAACCAAAAACAGTTTATTAAGTCGTCAAAACAATAGCAAGTCCAAACAATTGTCTCCAAAGGATAATGAAAAGTCCAAACAATCGTCTCAGGAAACACATGTAAAAGACCTGACATGGTACCATATTTTGGTGAGAATCACGCCTGCCTCAGGGATCAAGATCATTTGTATTACAATGTGTCTCTGAGGTCATAGACAGCTCAGAAATTGTAAGTATGATATACAAGCACAAAAACTTGTCTTCATGTTTGAATTGTTTAAACTCATGTCAGTTCTTTTACATGTGTTTCTTGAGATGATTAAATTTAATAATAGGACTACTAAGAAACAGTTTCAAAAATATACTTATTAATAGCACTGAAATTCAAATATTAGAGATATAATACAATGTCAGCATAATGCTTATGAAAAACCTAATAAACACACATTAGAACATTCAAATAACATAGATATGACACTAATGCTTTCCTACAATACAGCTTATCCTATAGCCGAGGGAATAAAGTACAGATTAGAGAACGACATGGGAAAAAAATCTGTCCCAGTCACTGCCCCGTCACCGGACCACCGTCCCCTTCACCGCCACGTCCCCGAACCCGCCGTCCCCTTCACCGCCCCGTCCCCGCCGTCCCTTTCACCGCCCTGTCCCTGCAGCATCCACCCTTCCCTCTCGCCACCTCACCGCCCTTCAGCGGCCCAAGAATCTCCCTCCCTCCCCCTTACATTTGAGGCATAAATAAACTTAAGGGAGGGAAGATGCACGGTCACTGATTGCACGCGCAGCCCCTTCCCTTCCTCCCTACCTCTGGCCAAATCTATCTCCCTCCTCATTACCTTTGCGGCGCTTTAGAAAAGAAACTGATGCTGGCGAAGCCTGCCTGTGCCGCTCTGCAGTCGCGTGTGTATGGGCGGAAGCTTCTCCTCTGACAATTGTCATTTTATAAACACAAATAAAACAGAGCAAGGTTCAACAAAAAACCCATCTCCCCTCCCTTTCACAAATATCCCCTTCACTATTGTGAAAACTGAACAAACCAAATTACTACAGAATGCTACATAGAAAAATCAAGCTAACAGAATACTTTAGCCACACTTGGCAAAAATAATGTTAGGGGAGTGCAACTAGGGCAGTGGTCTCAAACTCAAACCCTTTGCGGGGGCACATTTTGGATTTGTAGGTACTTGGAGGGCCACAGAAAAAATAGTTAATGTCTTATTAAAGAAATGACAATTTTGCATGAGGTAAAACTCTTTTTAGTTTATAAAACTTTCCTTTAACAGTTAAAAGGAAAGATATATAAACTATAAAGAGTTTTACCTTATGCAAAATTGTCATCTATAATAATAAAACCCTAAGCGCGCATGTGCACTCCTACTTGCGTGTTCCGTTTTCCGTGATCAGTAGGTCCCTGGCAGGTAGTAGTGCGCATACGCGCTTAGGATTCTGTTTCCGTGTAAGCACACTCGCGGACCTCAAGGTGATGTTGTTCGGTCTGGCCTGCTCCCTGCTCCCTTAGTGCCTTACCGTAGTATATTTTTAAGTTCAAAGACAAGGCGGTGGCTCCTCTCACGATCCCCACCTGTGTCGGAAGTCCAACGCAGGCGGGGATTGTGAAAGGAGCCACCGCAGCAACTTTAAACTTACAAATAATTCTCCCAGAGTTATCCAGACAGCAGGAGATGAAGGGCGAGGGTGTAGGGGATTCTTAGAGGGCTGGAGAAATGTAATGGGGGAAGTTAAGGCGAGAGGGAGGGCCATGACAAAAACAGAGAGGGGTTGGAATTTGAATTAACATCGGGGAGGAGGCAAAGGGGAAAAGTCCAGGAAATCAGAAAATTCAGGGTAGGAAGGAAAGAAGGAAGGAGAGGGTCCGGTTAGTTCCTCGACCTGGAGGAGGGAAGTAGATAATAAGTGGTGTTGTATCGGGATTGGAAAGGGAAGGAGGAAGGCCTGGTTTGAGAATTGTGGAGGTGACGCAGCTAGCACCCGTTAATGTAACGGGATAAAAAACTAGTTTCTTTAATAAGACATTAACTATTTTTTCTGCGGCCCTCCAAGTACTCTATTTTTTCTGCAGCCCTCACATTTAAAGTTTAATATCTTTTCTTTCTCAAAACTGACACATTTCAATCACTATATTGAAAATAAAATCATTTTCCCTACCTTTGTTGGCTGGTGACTTTATTTTTCTGTGCTTTTAACTATGTTTCCAGGGCCTTCTTGTCCTTTGACTGTTTTTCTCTCCGTCTTCACTTTCTGCCTTACATCCATCTTTGGCATTAACTTAATATTCAATTTTTCTGCTTTCTTTTCAAAATCTACGTTTCCATGTCTTCCCTTCCCTTCCTCTCTCTCTCTTCTTCCGTCCTATTTCCATGGTCCGACATCTCTTTCCTTCCTTTCTCTCCTTCCCTCCTTCCTTCCTTTCCCCTGATCTGGCATCTGTCTCCTTCCCTCCCCCCATGCCCTGGCATCTCTCCCTCCCCCTCCATGGTCTGGTATCTCCTTTCCTTCCCTCCCTCCCATGAACTTGGCATCTCTTGTTCCTCTCCTCTCCCTTGTCTTCTTTCTCCTTCCTTCCCTCTCTTTCCCCAATTGGGTGCAGCAGCAACAGAAGCAGCATTTCCCTTCCTCCTTTCCTGTGCAGCAGAAGCATTTCTCTTCCCCTTTTCCTCCCCTCCCCCTCCCTTTCCCTGTGCATCAGCAGCAGCATTTCCCTTCCCTCTTTCCTGTGCAACAGAGGCATTTCTCTTCCCCCTTCCCTCCCTCTCCCTTTCCCTGTACAGCAGCAGCAGCATTTCCCTAGGGTCCCCCTTTCCTATGCAGCAGAAGCATTTCTCTTTCCCCTCCCCTTCCGTTCTGTTCCTTGTGGAGCAGCAGCGTGTCTGACCGGCTCCCTTGCTCAGTTGATCGTTCCATTCAAAGCCACGGGTGGCGGCTTCTCGCAAGATCCGCGCCTGCGTCAGAAGCCTCTCTGATGTTGTGACGTCAGAGAGGCTTCCGATGCAGGAGTGGATAGCGCGAGGAGCCACCACCCGCGGCTTTGAATGGAACGATTGACTGAGCAAGGGAGCCTGACAGACACGCTGCTAATCCACAAGGAAGGGAAGGGGGAAGAGAAATGCTGGTGTGGATGGCGCGAGGATCTGCTGCCGGCCGCAGCTTTGACCGGAACAATCAACTGCAGCAAAGGAGCAGTTGATCATCTTCTGGTGAGAAAGAGAGCCCTAAGCCAGCTGGAAGCTAAAGAAGCACAGCCTGTACTTTGCAGTCCCCAGTTATGTCTAAAACCAGCTCTAGCAGGATACATATTTCAAATCTGAAATATTCTAATCACAAAATATAAATTTTTTTTTTCTTTTTGTTGTCTGGTAATTTTATTCTTCAAATTACATTGATCCCAAGCTTTGGTTTTAGATTCCTTCTGTCTTCATCATGGCATGGCTGGCTCCTGAAGGTAAAATAGGCGCAAGAGGAGCTGGGGAGAAGATGCCGAGTCTGACATGGGAGCAATTTTTTTTACCACAGGAGTAAGAATTTTCACCGCTCCCACAGGGGCGGTAAAAGATCTTATCCCCATTCCCGCGGAGCAGTGAAAGGTCTTGTCCCTATTCCTGCGGTAAATCAGTTACAAATGTCTCCATTCTTGTGGATTTACTACGGCGACCGGTAAACGGTCCCTGTGTCATTCTCTAGTACAGATATTAGATGGGGACAAAATGGGTGGTACAGAGTCCATTAAGATAAACAGATGGGTGGCTAAACTCAAGGCAAGTTGTTTATACAGTTAAACAAGATATAATATGAGTACAGTCAGAATGTGTATTCAAAAAGTCACATTGCTTTTTTTTTTTCTTCTGTTACCAGCTGCATTTTGTAAACTTTTAATTTCTGAGTACAAACTCATCTGCTAAACTGCTATTTGTACCATTTAATAGTAAATAGTATAATTGTTTGTCATCATAACTACCAGTTCTTTTACTTCTCATTCTCAGAGAGTATTTGGGTCTGGAAACATGGAAAGTACATATTAGGCTTTTGTCTTTTGTTAGCCCTGTCTTCATTTCTTGAGGTTTTTTTTTTTTTTTTTTTACTAAGGTGTCTAACTTTATTAGCTTTTGTGTTCTGCATTTTGGAGCAGGCCCTTCAACTGACTGCATATCGGACTCAGCCTAGAGAACTCATAGCCAGTCAGGTTTTTAAGATGGATGAAAAATCACAAACTGAAACGGAACCCAGGCAAGACAAAATTCATTCTCCTCGAAAATAATAAACCCCCAACCATAACAAATCTAATAATAAACTCAATCACATACCCCATACAACCCACTCTAAAACTTCTAGGAATGACGATAGACAGATACTGTACCATGCAACCACAAATCAACAAAACAATACAAAAATCATTCGCGGTCATGAGAAACTTGAGGCAAGTTCGAAAATTTTTCAACAGAACATGATTCCAGCTCTTGGTCCAGTCCCTAGTCCTAGGTTTTCTAGACTACTGCAACATACTCTATCTCCCCTGCCCCACAACCATGATAAAACTATAAACAGTTCAAAACACAGCGCTAAGACTTATCTATTCACTGAGGAAACACAACCACATCACGGCGACATACCTCGACTCACACTAGCTCCCAATACAAGCAAGAATACAATTCAAATTCTACTGCCTACTATTTAAAACCATAAACGGAGACAGCCCAGCCTACCTAAATAATCGCCTAATCCAAACTACCTCAACCATTCAAAGAAGAACCCACAAACTGTTCATGCATCCCCCAGAGACGTCAAACGAAACTAGAATACCAACTCTCCAATTTACTGATAATGGCCCCAGATTACAAATCGTTCAGAAAAGAAATAAAAATCATGCTATTCAAGAAATCCTTGAAAACAAACTAACACTGCAAGACTCATCCCAATTCTCTGAAGCAACTTGCTCTTCTCTTCAGTTTCTCTGGAAATGGCCAGATAATTTCTTTTGTAATCCGCCTTGAACCGCAAGGTATTGGCAGAATAGAAATCACTAATGTAATGTAATGTAATTAATGAAGTGAATTTGTATGCAAATTGTGGATATTACTAAGACCCAATTGACTGTTGAGTCTCCAAGACAGGTTTGGGAAGCCCTGGTCTAATGTACAACATCCGAGTCGCAGAAAGAGACAGATTCCTAAGAAACACCCGAAGATCTTCCAGATAGTACCATACCATACAGTATATTATATACCGCAAGTTTCAACAAGTATTTAATGCGGTTTACAAGAGTTCATGAGTAATGGCATTAAGTAACAAATAGCAGGTTGGTTAAGAGCAGATCGTAAGTCTTAGGCATTTCCAAGACAATCAATTCAAGAAGAAGAGATGTGTCTTAAGCAGTTTTCTTAAATGGAAATACGAGTCAAATTGATGCAAAGGCTGTGGTAGATCGTTCCAGATTTTAGGGCCGAGGTATTCAAAGATGGATTCATAGTGACAGATTAGGTTCTTACTGAACAATATTAGGATGAAGCATGAAAGCCAGGTGAAAGGCCAAATATAGTGCTCACCAAGACACTTGCTGGCAGATCTAAGAAAAACAATGACTTGAATTCCAAAGGGATCTAGTACTGATGTGATGATATATGTAGGAAAATAAACAGGCACAGTCTACCCCAAACCCAACAACAGAGTATGAAAATATTCAAATAAAATCAGCAGAAGTGACTGAAGAGAACTTTACAGGAAGAAAGACAGGTAGGATATCCTGTTGCTGTGTCTTTTTCAGAAGTTGCTGTACCGTGTTCTTCCTTGTCCCTCCCACAAAACAAAGCACAGTATTGAGAAAGGAGACCAGGTCTGTAGGAAGGGTGTGTGAATAGGGGGCATGGCATTGGATGTCCTGGATACTGCTACCTACTGTGCACTAACAAGCTGAAGCCAGCAAAGGATATGATGTCATGTGATATATTTTTTGTCTCTCTCATTCCCTTTCCTCCTAATAAAAACTATTTTCAGTGCATGATTTATGTTAATTCATCTTTATTATCACATTTTTCAAAATGTAAACATTGAAAACTCATGTTATTCTGATATGTGGTATAGCAAGATAATTCATTTTATGTTTAGTTTTTGGAATGATCCTTAAAAGACAAAAAAGTACCACTTCTCAACCTCACAACTACAGATCCATCGCACTAATCCCACTTTTCATAAAACTGATGGAGGGAGTAGTACAAATTCAATTGATGAATCACCTGGAACACTTTCAACTACTCCATGACTCCCAATCAGGCTTCAGACAGTCATTTAGTACTGAGACAGTAATTGCATCACTTATCACTGATCTATATAATCTACTAAGCAAGGGTCTAAATGCGCTCATCCTCCAACTGGACCTCAGCAGGGCTTTCGACCTTGTGGATCATGACCTGCTGCTCTCTTGCCTAGATGCCTTTGGACTATAAAGAAATGTATGGAACTGATTCAAGGGCTTCCTGAAATATTGCAGCTACCAAGTCAAGATTGAGGACACACTATCTAGGCATGGACCTGTGACTGTGGCATCCCACAAAGTTCACTATTGTCGCCCTTGCTCTTCAACGTCTACCTTGCATCCTAACTTTAGGTGCACCCTATTTTTGCCAGGGTTTTCTTGGCCTAAATGTGTGTGCCTAAGTTCAAACAGGTGCCTACATGCAAAACACGCCCATGATCTACCCCCTAACCATGCTTTATTTGTGATAGGCACCTTAGACTAAGAACATAAGCAGTGCCTCTGCTGGGTCAGACCAGAGGTCCATCACGCCCAGTAGTCCGCTCACGCGGCGGCCCATCAGGTCCAGGACTTGTATAGTAACCCTCTATCTATACCCTTCTATCCCTTTTTCCTTCAGAAAATTGTCCAATCCCTTCTTGAACTCCAATACCGTACCCTGTCCTATCATGCCCTCTGGAAGCACATTCCAGGTGTCTACCACCCATTGGGTGAAGAAGAACTTCCTGGCATTGGTTCTGAATCTGTCCCCTTTTAATTTTTCCGAATACCCTCTTGTTCCTGTAGTTTTCGAAAGTTTGAAGAATCTGTCCCTCTCCACTCTCTCTATGCCCTTCATGATCTTGTAAGTCTCTATCATGTCCCCTCTAAGTCTCCGCTTCTCCAGGGAAAAGAGCCCCAGTTTCTCCAATCTTTCAGCATATAAAAGGTTTCCCATACCTTTTATCAAACGTGTCGCTCTCTTCTGAACCCTCTCGAGTGTCGCCATATCCTTCTTTAGGTACGGCGACAATATTGGACGCAGTACTCCAGATGCGGGCGCAGCATCGCCCGATACAACGGCAGGACTTCTTTCGTTCTGCTTGTAATACCCTTCTTGATTATACCTAGCATTCTATTCGCTTTCTTAGCGGCCACTGCGTACTGTGCCGACTAGGTGCCTACCATCCAATTAAGTGCAATTTACATCAATGAAGAGGTTCTAATTGTCAATTATCGGCACTGATTAAGTCTATTAAACAAGTTAGGTGCCTACATTGGCTAGGCGTGCTGATGTAGGCACCTAACTTTAGCTGGACTATATAGAATTGCCTTTTAGTATCTAAGTGAAAACTGGCTATTTTGAGGGCAGTCCGGAGGCAGAGTCAGCACTTGTGTGGTTATGTGCTGATATTCGAAACATAAATAGCCAGGTTTACTACATAAATGGGACCACATAAAAATCAGCCCTATCATTATGTGGTAAATCAGAGCCAGTTAAGTGCTGAATATCAAACTTAATTGGCTCTTTGTTAGCCAGCTCTGCAAAATCGGTTATTCAGCACTAAAGCCCAGACAGGGACTTGCATTGAAGGGCAAATTCTATAAGAAGTGCCCAAAAGTTAGGCGCCGATATAGGCACTGTTCAGCGTGATTCAAGTAAAATCGGGTGCTGTTTAGTGAATCACACTGAGCGGCAACTATTTTGGAGGCGCCAATTAAATAGGCCAGCTCTAGGTACAACTAAAAGTTAGGCGCCCATGAGAGCGCTTAAGCACGCTTAAGAGCAGTGATTCTGTAAGAAAGCGCCTAACACATAGCCACGCCTAACATGCATAGCGCCTATGTTTTTGAAGGCCACCTAAAATTTTAGAGGCGCCTTGTTACAGAATCGCGCTTTCTTGTTAGGCGCCTATGTTTCAATTACTGCTGATTAAAAATCTTAATTGGGCTTGTTATTCAATTTAGATAGGCGCCTATCTAGTTGGGCGCCTCCGAAATAGGAGCCTAACTTTAGGCGCTGGTTACAGAATTTGGGCCTGAATATCCAGGAATGATGCCGGCGACAGTCAGTAAAATGCTGACAGACTATCGATCCCACAGATAGAACCAAGCATTCGATTTATGGGAGTCACCTTTGTCACCTTCTCTAACTTTGGGCCTCTTCTATCAAATTGCGCTAGCAGTTTGTAGTGAGGTGAGCCGCGCCAAATGGCCCGCGCTGCTCCCGACGCTCCTATGAGCATCGGGAGCAGTGCGGGCCATCCAGCACGGCTCTCTGCACAAAAAACTGCTAGCGCGGTTTGATAGAAGAGGCCCTTTGTGTAACTTGTCCAGGGTGGATAAAAATCAATTATTATTTTGTTTTTAATTTCAGATTTTTTAAAATTGGATTTAATTTTTTTAATTTAAATCAGATTTTTAAAAATTAAATTAAATGCTTTTATGAGGAAAAATCAATCTAAAGAGAGGTTTTCTATTTAATATATGTTACAGTCCAAAAGTTATTCATCATGAAATAAGGATTAGCTTTTAATTATGTAGCATAAGGCTATATATTCATGCAATGTTTAATTTTTTTTTTTGGTTAATTCATTCATTCATAATGTTATGGGCATGATTTAAATCAAGTCTTTTTGAATAGTGATTTAAATCGTGATTTTAAATCAAATCTACCCTGAACTGGTCCATCACTGTACTCATACCAGCAAATGGACTTAAGAATTAGAGGCCACAGAAAGAGGCAACTACAAAGAAGCAACCCCAGAGGAGGGGACTTCGCAGCTGCTGAACTTTGGCTTCACAGATACTCAGTGGAACAAAAATAAAAATGAAAGACTCTAAGCAGGTGTTTCAAATCAATCCTCATTTAAATGAACATAGGAAAGACCAGTTCTTTTCTTTTAAATTTGGTAATATAGTAATTCAAACAATGAGTCAATTTAATTAGCTAATTTTGTTATTTTTCACCAGCATAAGGGCTATTTATGTGAGATCATTGCGTAGGGATACTTGAATCAACTCCTATTGCAGACTTCATTATCACAGATATCCTGCAGTGAAGGTTTGCAAACTGTTCCATGTGTTAGTTTAAGCAGCAGTATGTTGAAAGTCTATTGTTTAGGCTATCAGTTGCGCTACATCCTTATGGGCCGTTTGATTCTTGCCTTTGCTTTTAATATTATATCTGTTTTAGTTGTTTTCAGTTATCTGTTTCTTTCAATTGAAAGTATGACACTAATAAAATGTATCCTCTATAATAAAACCCTAAGCGCACATGCGCACGTACAACGGCGTGATACCTGCCTTTATGATGTGTAGCTCCGTGGCAGTGCTTGACACATTCAGCTGGAGCCTGCGGCTGTTTGTGTGCGGCGGACCCTTTTCCTTTTGGTTTAGTTTCGGCGGGTAGCAGCGGCGGACCGGGTGTGTGTGTGTATGGGGGGGGGGGGTTGAAGTGGCGGTAGGCCAGACGGTAGGTAGTAGCGGCGAGGACCGGTATGATGGGGGGGAGGCAGGCTTCGGCTTCGGCGCTGGAGGTAGGCAGGCAGGCAGGCTTTAGTGCGGCAGATAGGGAGGGAGATAGGCTGGCTAGCTTTGGGGGAGGGGGTGGGACGAAGGCTGGAAGGCATTGAGGGGGGCATAGGAAGGAGCACTGGGGCACTAAGGACATGGGAAGGGGCACTAGGGACACTAAGGACATGGGAAGGGGCACTAAGGACATAGGAAGGAGGCACTGGGGCACTAAGGACATAGGAAGGAGGCACTGGGGCACCAAGGACATGGGAAGGAGGCACTGTGGGCACTTAGGAAGGGGCACTAAGGACATAGGAAGGAGGCACTGGGAGCACTAAGGACATAGGAAGGAAGGAGATAGGGAATAGAAAGGGACAATTGTTGGGCCTGAGTGTAGAAAGCGGCCAAGGAGAGAGAGAGAGAGATAGAAAGAAATAAAGAGAGACAGTGAAAAAGGAGAGAGAAAGAAAGAAAGACAGATAGACACATCTACTCTAGCACCCGTTAATGTAACAGACTTAAACATTTGTTAACTATAAATTTATACAGGTGCCCATCGGTGCCTAAATATCACAAGGGGGAGCAGCAGGATTTGAAACAGGATTCCCTTTTTATCATCCCAGTGCTCTAACTACTAGGCTACTCCTTCAAATTACTCTTTCCACTGTGTTTTAGGGTAGATGGAAAAAGAAGGAATTAAGGGAGATTAATCCCTAATTCACTGTTAGAAAAGGCTTACTGCAAAGTACGTTAAATCCTTTTGCAATAATTTCCCTGTTGTCGTGTGCTGAGTGAGGTAACTATTTTGTAAAAATATTTTTGGAGGAGATGTGTCATGGGCAGAGAGAGGACATTCCTGTGTTATCTGGCTAGTGCATTATAATTGATGCATGCTAAGTGGATAATGCAGTTAATGTAAGAGGACCTAGTACCCCTAAAGTGAAGACAGATAAGTACTTCTGCATTAACCCCAGCAAGTAGCGTGCAAGCCATTAATAATAATAATAATTTTATTCTTATACTAGTGTTTTATCCCGTTATATGTGTTACAGTAACGAGTGCTAGAATAGCCCCACCTATACCCTGACCCCCACCCATACTCTGCTTCTTCCATGCCCGGACCCTACCTCCCACTAATCCCAGTCGCACCACCTCACCTTTCACCATTTCCGTAGTCCTCTGTACCCTTTTGGCCCTCATAGATCCTCCACTGCATTTATCACCCTTTTAGTCCCAGCTCCATTCCTATCTATCCTTCCTTCCCTTGCCTCTAAGACCATTCTTCCTTTCCCTATATTCCACCCCCAACCAGCTTCTCTTCCTTTTTTACCCTTTCTCTTGTACCCCACCCCAAAGCAGTACCCCTTCCTTCTTCCTGGGAATACCCCCTCCGCTCAGCTTCTGTCATTCTCCATGGAGTCCTGCTGCCCAGCTCATTCCTGCTCATGATTTTATTTCCAGCTTCTCTTTCCTAGGAATGTCCAGCATTCATTCATCATTTGTTTATTCCTTCCTTCCCCCTACCCCAAGCTATCTCCAGCATGTCTGTCCTTCATTCAGCACACATGTAATTTACAGCATGTCACTCCTTCTTCTCCTGCTCCCTTGATCTTCAGAATGTTCAGAAGGCCCCGGAAACAGGATGTTCCGCTGTAGGTGGCGTCTGACTCGCCACAAAGCACCCCCAGAGCCTTTCCTCACAACAACGGCACAATACCCGCATAGATCCCTCACCCTGCTGCTTCCATAGCAATGGCAACCCCGACACAGCTCTCTCCCGGCAGCAAGCGCACCCTTTCCCCCAAACCAAAGCAAGATTACATCACCGCTTCTCCTTCCAGACGGTAACGGCCACCTTCCGACCACGGCTGTCTCTTGGCAGTGGCGGTGATCAAGACAGGCTGCCGGCGTTGACGCTTTCCCTCTTCGAGTCCCGCCTCTTTTTTCAACTTCCTGTTTCAGCATAGGAGGGTCTTGCAGAGGGAAGACCCTGATGCCGGCAGCCTATCTTGATCGCCTCCATTGCGAAGTCGCCAAAGAGGGCCACGGGGAAGCACCCCTTACCTCCTTTAGCGTCTGCACTCTGCCGACAGCTGCTGCGTCCTGCAGGCGCCTCAAGCCGCCGTGGCTTGCAGGCGCTGACAGCCGCCTCGCCTCGAAGCCCTCCTCCTGCCTTAGCGTGCATGCGCACTCTGCCGGCCACATCCCGACAGATCAGGACTCAGGGAACACGGGTTAAGAGTGCGCATACGCGCTTAGCATTTTATTATTATAGATACCGCCAAAGCCGTGGTAGTTTGAGGCGGTTTACAACAGAGAAGAGCTGGACAAACAGCGAATACAGGTACAATGTAAGATCATCAAAATACAGAAGAGCATGGTACAGAGGTGAGGCAAGAGATTTTGGGAACAATTCGGTTAGGGTTGGAGAGGAGAGGCTTGAGAGGACTTGGTTACAAATTGGTTAAACAAGTTTGTTTTTACAAGTTTTCTGAAACTTAGATAGGATGAGGAGTGCGTGATAATGTTACCCAGCCAATCGTTTAGTTGACCTGCTTGGAAGGCAAGTGTTCTGTTCAGGTATCTTTTGTAATGGCAGGCCTTTAGTGTGGGTGGTTAAATAGGTGTAGTCTGCGTGTGGATCTGGATGGACATTCTAAGTTGAAATGGGGAACCAAGTATAAGGGGGCCGAACCTAGAATGGATTTGAAACAGAGGCAGGCAAATTTGAACACCACTCTAATCTAATCTAATCTAAACCTTAGGTTTGTATACCGCATCATCTCTACATTCGTAAAGCTCAACACGGTTAACAAGAGTTAGGGTAGAAAGGAACTCCAGTGGAGGGAAGAGGCAAAATGAAGAGAAAATTTAGAGGACTAGAATAACCAGAGAGGGAGGAGGAGTTACATTTTTGAGAATAACCAGATTTTCAGATGTTTACGGAAGAGTTGGAGGGAGCTCAGATTCCTAAGAGGGGAGGTAAGGTTGTTCCAGAGCTGAGTGATTCTGAAAGGGAGGGAAGAACCTAGTTTTCCTACAAGTGAAACGCCTTTTAGAAAGGGAAAGGAAAGTTTCAGTTTTTGGGTGGATCTGGCAGAATTGGGGTTAGAGGAGTTCCAAGAAAGAGGAATGAAGGGAGGGAGAATACCGTTTAGGATCTTGAAAGTAAGGCAGGCACTCTCTCTTCGAGGGGCAGCCAATGGAGCTTTTGGCAGTAGGGAGTTAGGTGTTCCCATTTTTTTAACCCAAAAATCAATCGGATTGCCAAGTTTTGGATGATTTGGAGTCTTTGAGTGATTTTTTTTTTTTTTTTGAAAGACCCCAGATAAATGATGTTACAGTAGTCGAGTTAGCTTAGAATGGAGGATTGATTGTACCAGTAAGCGGAGTGAGATAGTATCGAAGTACTTTCTGATGGTTCTCAATTTCCACAATGTTGAGAAGCCTCTTCTGACCAGCGAGTCTGTGTGCGCTTCAAGGGTAAGGTAGCGGTCCAGAGTAACTCCCAGAATTTTTATGGAATCCGCAATCGGAAAGACTAGACCATTCAAGGAAATTGATGAATCTTTGATTTTGTAGTTCGGGCTCGCCAGGAAGAATTTGTTTTTTTCTGAATTGAGTTTTAATTTGAAATCGGCCATCCATAGTTCAATTTGCTTTAAGATGGATGCCAGGTGATTCTTCGTCTCGGGTGTTAGGTTTGTTAGGGGAAAGATAATGGTGATGTCGTCGGCGTAGATGTAAAATTTGATTTTTAAACTTTGCAATAGGTTCCCTAGTGCGGCCAGGTAAATGTTGAACAGTGTGTGGGATAGGGGTGAGCCTTGTGGGACTCCGCATGAGTTTACCCAGCTGAAGGAATGAGTGTTGTCGCTGTAAACTTGTTGGTTGTAAACTTTATACAACCTGCATGAATATATTTTTAAATTGTCTAAAACGTGCTGCGTAAAATCGGGGCTTGGTGTGCTGGAAACCCCCACATTAAAATATGCTAAGTCTGGACTTCAGTGCACTTTAGTAAAACAGCTCCTAAGTTAGTTATAAAGCATGCAGGAGGAGTGACAACTGAAATGATTGTACAATAAATTTAGATATATACAGCCTAATTCTATATATGATGCTCAAAATCGTGCAAGGAAATATGGGCATGTGCCCAATTTCCATATGCAATTTAATTAAATAATACACCAATTATTGGATGCTAATAATCAATTACAGATGCTAATTGGCATTAATTGAAAATTACACCTGTTTTTTTTTAGGCACCAGGATCTGCGCGTAACTTTTACACACAAATCCAAAAATAGGCATGGCTGTAGGAGGGGAATGGGCAGATCAGGGGCATTCCCAATGACGTAGTAAGGGGGTGTGGTCTTCCTTGGGGCACCGGCACCCCCCTCCTCCTCCCCGCCCTCCTTTCCACTCCTCCCCCTGCTGCGCGCACCTGCGCCCCTTCCCGTACCTTTTTAACTTCGGCATATATATATATATATATATATAATTATTATTTTACCTTTTATTTCATTTTTATTTATTTATTTATTTATTTTAGCATTGTAAACCGGCCAGATACACGTTGATGGTCGGTATATTCAACACAATAAAACTTGAAACTTGATAAGCAGCGATGAACTTGCTACTCGCATCGACTTCGGCACTTTCTCTGATGTCACTTCAGGGAGGAAGTGAGGTCAGAGAACCCCGAAGCCGATGCAGGCAGCAAGTTCTTCAGTGCTCGTGTCAAAGTTAAAAAAAAAGGTACGGGGAAGGGGCATGGGTGCACGCATGGCAGGGAAGAAGGCGGGAGAGGGGCGCCACCGCCCCCGGACGCCGGTCACCCTTGCTACTCCATTGGGCATTCCTATTATTTATTTATTTTTAAAATGTATATTCCATATATACCTATGCGGATAACATCATAGCACAAAATTCAAAAACACCATCACATATAGCAGGAGTGTCCAACCTTTTAGCTTCTCTGGGCCACATTGGCCGAAAAAATTTTTTATGGGGCCGCGCAAACGCTGCAGCAAGACAGAGGAGGGAGCCAACAAGACGGTAAACAACCGGGGGCAGCAGAGGAAAACACTGCATTGCCCTCGACCGGGGCCGCACAAAATACTTCACAGGCCGCAGTTTGGACACCCCTGACATATAGCAACAAAACAATATAAAACCATCAGATCTCTGAAGGAGCTCACAAGCATTCAAAATACAGTCACCAGCACTCTACTAAAAGCTTGTACAAACAAATGTGTCTAGAATTTATATGCACTTATGTAGAATATGGGAGAACCGCTTGTAATTTAGGTGCAAGAATTTGTACCAGATTTCTCTTGGTGTAAATCTTTTCACCCAAAATCGGGTGAGATCCCAGCACCAAACACTATTCTATAAATGGTGCTCCACTCTGAGTGCTGTTTATAGCAGGGCGCTTAACATCAAATTTTGTTGATGCCAATTTTTCGGCACCATATAGAGAATTTGGCCAAAATGGCAACTCATGTAATTTTCCTCTATCATAACAGAAGCACAGAATGCAGAGCACCTGTGACTGGTGTAAAGGATTTCCAGCAAGGAGAACCACGCAGAAGCAAGTACAATTCTTGTGTTTCTGGGTTCTGCCTCTCCCTTTCTTCTGTGCAAAAGGGATGAGAGTCACAAGATTGGTGCAACAGCTAGATGATACTGCTAAGCTTTCTGTGCTATAATCAGAGCTAATTACAGAGCATTTTAAGATAAGCAGTTCATGGGCAAATGGCATTTCTGTGCTCAAGAGGCTCTTCTCTTTCTCTTTTGCCAAAAATGCCTTTTAATTATATAATGTTGCAGAAGCAAAACACTTAATAGGGTTTTTTTTTTTGTAATTTGCATTAGTTAAAAATAATGCTAATTATAAAATTATGAATATGGGCAGCAAGCTGTCTCTTGGCTTGTTAGCTTTCTTGTGCTGTTTCTCTGCCATTTTAGAGAGCTTTTTGGAGCTCAGGATACAGAATCACACATAATTGCAGCACACAGGATGACAGGTTAGGATTGCCATGGCAACACAGAATTTTCTAACTTTTGAGGCGTGATCAGAAAACCTTAGTGTAAGTAATTTAATTGTACAGTATATGAATTCAAACCAAAACTGAAATAGGTCATTGCCTTTAAAAACATATTTCCATATTTTTAAGAACATTTTATAATTTGAATACAGTAATGCAAAAATTGAGTGGTTAATTTAGTAATGTCACACTTTAAGGTGCTGGAGGGCTGAGAAAGATTGTTTCAAACAAATCCCATGTATACAGAGTTCATTTCATTTCACATCATTGCATGTCCCTTCTATATACACTGTAGATTATGATTTCATACTTTGGATTATTTTCCTTCATACCTGGAAAAAATTTGTAGTCAGTTGTAAGATGAGTCATTTCATGCAGTTAGAATGGTTTATATGACTTCCACGGCACTTAGAACTCTTAAAAGAGTAAATTTTTATAAAGTATGTTTTACACAAGGAAAAAGTATCTTATAAGAGCTGATTTATGGAGGTAAAAGAAAACATCATGCTATTCTTTTTTGATATCACCTCATTGACTACCATTGAATTTGTGGGGCCTGATATTTAAAACCATTTGAATGGTAAGGAAAGGCTCCTGACTGTTTAAATAATAATAATAATAATTTTATTCTTATATATCGCCAAAGCCATGATAGTTCGAGGCGGTTTACAAGATGTGCTGGACAATCAACGAAGTGGTTACACTAGAGCAGTGATCTCAAACTCAAACCCTTTGCAGGGCCACATTTTGGATTTGAAGGTACTTGGAGGGGCTCAGAAAAAAATAGTTAATGTCTTATTTAAAAAATGACAATTTTGCAGGAGGCAAAACTGTTTATAGTTTATAAATCTTTCCTTTTGGCTAAGTCTTAATAATAATATTGTAATTTATAGCTAAAGAGACATATGATCAAGAAACTTTTATTTTACTTTTGTGATTATGATAAACATTACGAGGGCCTCAAAATAGTACCTGGCGGGCAGCATGTGGCCCCCGGGCCGCGAGTTTGAGACCCACTGCACTAGAGAGTTATCAAATATAAGCCATGATGTTTCGAGGCGGTTTACAATGAAAGGTGCTGGACAAACAGCGGAGTGGTCACAATACAAAGTCATCGTATTGCCTGTCTGGGGCTAACTGGGCATTTTTCAGCTGCATTTAACCAGATAGTGCTGCTGGGAACGTCCAGTTGGCACCCAAGCTGAAACCAGCTAGTTTGTGGATGTTCAAGGAGTGGAGTCAGCACTAAGCTATCCTTTTACTAAGGCGCACGCTAAATGCTAATGCATGCTAACACGCCCAAGATATAATGGATGTGTTAGCATTTAACGTATGCTAATTTTTAGCGCGTGCTAAGACACACTAGTGCGCCTTAGTAAAAGGACCCCTTAACCAGTTAAGTGCCAATTTTCAACACTTAACTGGCCAAGATAACTGCATAAACAGAACCGCATAAAATACAGGTCTTTCTCTATATGGTTCTTAACTGGTTAAGTACTGAATATTGCATTTAACCAGCTAAGTTTTGTTGGGCCATGTATATCTGGATATTCAATGCTGGAGTCTGAACATGGCTCAGCATTGCATATTGGGGATAAAGTCTATGACTGTCAGCAAAATGCTGACTGCTGCTGGCTGAATATTGGGCCTGTGGATTATTTTTAAACATCTTAAGTTTACTTTTACAATCTGCATAATATTGGTCATAAGAACATATAGTAGTTTTGTGACCATGGCTGGCTCAAGGAATGGACCAGTTAGGGTTATCAGATGTCCGGATTTCCCCGGACATGTCCGGGGGTCCAGATGGCTTTTCAAAACCCGGCACTTTGTCCGGGATTTGAAAAGCCTCCTCTCAATTGCATCGGGCAGGAGGCCTCTTGCCCGACCAAAGCAGGCAGCAGGGGGCGGAGCTAAGGCAGGACTGGGGCGGAGATGGGCGGGTCTGGGGGAAGATCTAGGGTGTTGTAAAATCTGGCAACCCTAGGACCAGATGAGGCACTGGCGTAGGGCGCCAAATCTCAAGGGTGCCAAAAAAGCCTGCCTCACCTGATTCCCTGCATCAGCCTAAACCTCTATCCCTGGGTCTGACCATCCCCCTCTCTCTTAAACCACTGTCTCCTCCCCCCTCCTGCACTATCTTTAAATGCAGTTGTCCCCTCCTAATCACTGGTAGCATTTCACCTAACACTACCTGCACCAGCTCTGGTGTCTTCCTTCTGCCATGCCCCTGCGGAAACAATGGGGCAGGGCGAATCTGAGGGAAGACTCCAAAGCTAGTGTGGGTAACAGGTGAATATATTGCTGGTACTCGAGAGGAGACAGCTGCATTTAAAATTAGACTGGGAGGAGGGTAGCTCGAGGAAGAGATGGGGCTGCTGAAACAAAAGTTGGTCCAGGGTGCCACAGTTCCTTAAACTGGCCCTGTTTGTGACTCAACATGGCTTGATTAGATCTCTTAGTTCACAATCACATTTTAGATTGGATGTACCATCTGTGAATAAAGTACAGTTGATTTCTAGTTTCTGCTATGGATTGAACCTTTATTGGAAAAGCACCACTAAATTGGAAAGCGCCTCCTTTGGATCTCAAGCGAGATGTGAAAAACTCCCCCTCCTGATTTCCCTTCTTATTGCATATATGTCATATTGAATAGTTGCTGAACTTTAAACAAAATGTAATATTAGACAAAGGGAACCTGAGTAAACACATAAGATATCACCCAGTATTCAAAGCGATTTAAAGTATTCAAAGTGGGCAGGAGAGGCTCTTGGTTGTCCCACTGCTGGTTTTCAGTGGAACTTAATCGGCTCTGACCAGCCATTACAAAAGGGGCAAGTCAGGGCGGTAAAGGAGGTATGGTTGGGGAGGAGCAAGTAGTTACACAGGTGTCAGCGATATAAATTATTGGCACCCCACAGCTAAGTGGTCAATAAGAGGAAATCCAGCTTTTGAACCTGGGATAGATAATCCTCCTTTTTTAGATAGGGAACAGAAATGTTTAATCTTGATTGAACACCTCTTAGAAGAAGGTGGTTGATGTTCTTGCCTACTCTCAAAAGATTGTCCATCAATGGGGGAACACTTTTGCATACTGCCAAATAAAACACTATATAGAAACCTTGCCAAGGGAACAAGTAAGTCAACAACTAGGACAATACATTCAAGCCTTTTTTGCAGGGGAAGCAAACTTTGGCACATCCACCTCGGCTCTTCATAAAGCCCTTACAACAGTTTGAGAAGAGTAAATATATGCAATCTGTAAAAGCAGGATGGGAGGGAGAGCTTAAAATTGCACTAGGACATTGTGCCATATTGGGGGATGTTAAAGGTACACCCAATTAATTGGTGGTGTGATATTGAGGGAGTGCTACTTTTGGGTGATCTACTGAGCATATTTTACCCAGGCTTAGCTATATAAAGTGGGAGGAATAGATTCTCCATTGTGCCTCAAATGCCTTTTCCCATTCCTTTTGGGAATGCTAACATGTTGGGCTACTATAGTCCAGTATTTACAGAAACTGTTGGGTTGTACAATAGTGGGCAAGTGACGCAATTAGTGCTAGATATGCCAGGTATGTTCCGGTGAGTACCCAGGGGTGGGACTCTGATGTGTCGTAAGGTTGTCTCCTAGCAAGAAAATGTATAATGCAGTCATGGATTTCTTCAGACCCTCCATCCTTCTGAAGGGCCATCCTAAATGGAGGAAACACTTTTTACTTACCTGGGATGCTTTTTTGACCTCTCCAAGAGGTCAAAGTTTATTGTTGAATATGCTGTAATGGTGGGACAGCTGGAAGGGGGGAATTTGATGGCAGAGACAACTTACTAGCTTTCTAGACAGAGGGGAGATTTGGAGATAGATGTTCCTTTCTGGAGGCTATAAGAACCAAGGATCCCGGATTAGTAGTAATTTTTGGGTTCTATTCTTACCCTCGTATGATTCTCTGTTAACTGTGAGTTCACATGCCAGTGTTAAAGATGATGGATATTATCTATTGTGTTTTTGTCTTTTGAAAGTATAAGGTTGTCATTACCAAAAACATAATTGTTTAAAGGTAAAAGGGAGGGATGGGTGGGTTGGGGAAGAATAAAGAAAGAATTAGAAGTTGATTGTTTAGAAAGACAAAAAATATTGGACCAATGCACAACTTTCTTGACTGTTTATTGAATTCTGTTTTTCAATAAAAAAAGATTCAGCATAAATACCTATGCTGCATAAAAACACAAGGCGAGTCTCTTTCAATTGAAAGGAAACTCCAGAGTGAGAGGGCATAGCATGAGGTTAAGAGGTGAGAGGCTCAGGAGTAATCTAGGGAAATACTCTTTTACAAAAAGGGTGGTAGATGCGTGGAATAGTCTCCTGGTAGAGATGGTGGAGACAAAGACTGTGTCTGAATTCAAGAAAGCGTGGAACAGGCACATAGAATCTCTTAGGGAGAGAAGGAGATAGTGGATGCTGCAGATGGGCAAACAGGATGGACCATTTGGTTTTAAGAAAGGTTTGGACAAATTCCTGGAGGAAAAGTCCATAGTATGTTATTGAGAAAGACAAGGGGGAAGCCACTGCTTGCCCTGTATCAGTAGCATGGAATATTGCTTCACTTTGGGTTTTGGCCAGGTACTAGTGACCTGGATTGGCCACCTTGAGAACGGGCTACTGGGCTTGATGGACCATTGGTCTGATTGGTCTGATCC
This sequence comes from Geotrypetes seraphini, assembly GCF_902459505.1. Lineage (NCBI taxonomy): Eukaryota > Metazoa > Chordata > Amphibia > Gymnophiona > Dermophiidae > Geotrypetes > Geotrypetes seraphini. Next base: position 137,869,683 of record NC_047091.1, on the reverse strand, counting down.
AATAAGGCTATTCTTATGTTCTTATGCATATTTCTATGAAACACACTTAAGAGATTGTTTGCAGTTACTGTATCAAGTAGGCAAGATTGAAATGAACACATTTGCAGGATTTGAAGAGCATTTCAGTCAACTGTTTCAGGGCCACAATGGAGGACTTTGGGGAACCACGCATTGGAGACCACTAGCCTATAAGGTCCCAAGAAAGCTTGGGATAAGTACGTTGGATCTCTAAGGGAGAGGAAGGAATAGTACAGTAGGTGGCATGGATAGGCAGATCAGATAGGCCATATGGTCTTTTATCCGCTTTCATTTTTTGATGTTTATTTTTCTTTGTTTCTAGGTTTGGAAAATCCTGGTGCAGGATATCTTTATTTTCAGTGAGTTTGCATTAGCATCTTGCTGAAGACCTTAATGAAGGATGATAGCACTTGCTGGGACTAGCGCAGGAACAATCCAGGTGAATTTAATATCTAAGCTTTCAAGGAGAGCACTTTTAACCTTCAGCCTCAAGAGCTTCGTGACTGTAGAAAGCACGTGCGCTCCTGCAGAGCTAATAGGAGGCTTCTGTTCACAGCAATCCACTCTGATAACACATTTGTCTTCCATTCTTTCTTCAGTCCATGGCAATTCTGAGTATAACTGGAGGTCACATTGAAGCTTTGGGAAATAGAAAGTTCTCCTAGGGTTTTGTATTTTTCCGTAATATTCATAGAACGGTGGTGTTAGTAACAGAGTTGCTTATTAGTATTCGTTCTGGTGGATTGCAGTTGGCCTGTTCCATGCTCAGTTGCAGCTGTTCGGTGACAAACTGAGACAGAACAAGTAGTGTTTGTGGTCCAGCTGTCGTTTTTGGAGATTGGTTCATTTTTTGTAACTGCTGAATTGCAAAGGTAAGAAAAAAGAAGCCTGTTGAGAGAACTTGGAAGTTAGTGAGTGGTGCACTTGTCATTTTGCTTCTTTTATTTCTCCACATTGTTTAATGATGCATTTATATATGTATGTGTCATTAAAAAATCTTGCTTACCCCTAGCCTTCACTTTTGCTACATATCAGATTATTGCTGTGAGACAAACATTTTAAGGTGGTAGTTGCTAAACAAGATGTGTGTTCTGATTTGTGCTTATTAGATGCTTCATAACTATTATGTCTCCTTTTTCGTATGCATTATACAGTATATCTCTTATTTGAATTTCAGTGCTGTTAATAAGTATACAGATTTTGACTTTATCTCATTCATTGTATTTATGTTTAAACGAGGATCATTTCATAATAATGCACAGGTTGGCAACATTGGGGAGTGGATGATGCAATTGCAATAAACCTTGTTTCACTTTCACTTCAGTGCTTGAAGCAGCAGGACGTGTGCTTAGGAGCTCTGTAGTGTACATAGTGTGGCTGTGACAAGTGTGGGAAATGGAGGCTGTAGGTGTCTCGGGTACTGTGTCTGTTGACGATCATGGGTCGTACATTAAGATTGAAACTCTACGTTGTAAAAACCTGACAGAAATCCACAGTGCGTTACATAAAGTTTGTGGTGGGTTAACATTGGACTGTAGTACAATTTCTTGGTGGGCAACTCAATTTTGGAGTGGTCGTGTGAGCATAGATGATGATGTAAGACCATGAAGGCCAAAAGCAAAAACTGATGAACGATGTGTGAAACTCGTGGCTGATGCTCTTGAACAAGACAAAGTTCTACGTGGAAGAAGTGTCACCACAGTGTATTATCATGACTTTTTGCAGAAAAATGCACAAAACTCGACCTCAGTTGCTCTTGGCTGGGCCACTCATTCTTCACGACAATGCTCGCCCGCACATAGGGAATGTCTTCATTGAAAAACTACGTGAATATGGCTAGAAGGTGTTACCTCATGCTCCCTACAGTCCAGACATGAGTTCACCAGACTTTGACCTTTTTCCAAAGTTGAAACAACCTATGCGTGGACATTGTTTTGCATCTTTGGAAGAGTTTTCTTCTGCCGTTACCCGAGCCATTCTGCAACTGAACAAAAATGGTATCTTGGATGGAATAATGAAGCTTCCCAGATGTTGGGACTTGGTCATTGCAAGCAGGGAGACTATATTAAAGGATTGTAAAGAAACACTTTAAATAAATTAAACATGTAAATTAAAAAAAAAATAAAAAAAATAGAAACATAGAAACATAGAAAAAGCGGCAGAAAAGGGCTACAGCCCACCAAGTCTGCCCATTCCAAGTATCCCCCCCCTGAATTTACTTCCTTAAAGATCCCACAAGAGTATCCCATTTATTCTTAAAATCCGTCACGCTGCTGGCCTTTACCACCTGGAGTGGGAGTCTGTTCCAATGATCCACCACTCTTTCGGTGAAGAAGTACTTCCTGGAGTCGCCGTGAAACTTCCCTCCCCTGATTTTCAGCGGATGTCCTCTGGTGGTCGAGGGTCCCATGAGCCAGAAGATATCATCTTCTGACTCGATGCGTCCCGTGATGTACTTATACGTTTCGATCATATCTCCCCGTTCTCTTCTTTCCTCGAGTGAGTACAGTCGCAACTTCATAAATAATAGTGTGCATTATTTATGAAATGACCCTCGTTCATATTTGGTCTTTTTATACTGTTATGCTGTTAACAAAATTGTAAGTTTGACGTTGAATTGTATTTGCTGTACACTTCATAAAGGCAGTTAATAAATTCTAATACAGAAAAGAGTTCAATTCACGGTTTTGACTATTGTACACCAGACTCTATACCAGACATGGGCAACTCCAGTCTTCGAGGGCCGGAATACAATCGGGTTTTCAGGATTCCCCCATTGAATATGCATTGAAAGCAGTGCATGCAAATAGATCTCATGCATATTCATTAGGGAAATCCTGAAAACCCGATTGAATTCCAGCCCTCGAGGACCGGAGTTGCCCATGTTTGCTCTATACCATAAGGCTCCTGATTGTTTTCAAGACATGTTGAATTTATACTCTCCTATATGAGTTATGGTCAGAATATGGTATGAGATTGGCCTTGGATAGGGTGTGTACTATATCACATGCAAGAATTGGGATGTCAATGCTTTCTGTTATGGGTGTGAAGTTCTGGAATCCTTTGACTGGGCAGCAGCACTTGTGTAAGCCGCAAGATGTTTTCAAAAAATTATTGAAAACATATTTGCGTGTGTCATCTTTTATGTACTGTAGATTACGAGGAGTACTCTATGTATTGTACTCTGTTTGAACACAATGCTTGATGTATTGTCTTACTTATTGCATTTGTATGTTGATTGTACACTGCTTTGGTATAAAGCAGTATATAAATTTTTAAATAAATAAATAAAATAGGTCTCAGCCTAGAATAATGCATAACATTACAGGTAACATTCTAAATTTACCATTGGCAGATACAGATCAGGAGGTTTTATTTGTAGTAGTTACTGTTAATATTATGGACAAAATTCTATATATGACATTGAAAAAACATAAACACAAAAAAAATGCCCAAACGAGTGGAAGAGTAGCATAATAGTTAGTGCAGTGGCCAGAAAACAGGGTTCAGTTCCCACTTCAGCTTCTTATTACTCTGGGCAAGTAACATAGTAACATAGTAGATGACAGCAGATAAAGACCCGAATGGTCCATCCAGTCTGCCCAACCTGATTCAATTAAAATTTAAAAAAAAAAAAATATTTTTTTTCTTAGCTATTTCTGGGCAAGAATCCAAAGCTTTACCTGGTGCTGTGCTTGGGTTCCAACTGCCGAAATCTCTGTTAAGACTTACTCCAGCCCATCTACACCCTCCCAGCCATTGAAGCCCTCCCCTGCCCATCCTCCACCAAACGGCCATACACAGACACAGACCGTGCAAGTCTGCCCAGTAACTGGCCTAGTTCAATATTTAATATTATTTTCTGATTCTAAATCTTCTGTGTTCATCCCACGCTTCTTTGAACTCAGTCACAGTTTTACTCTCCACCACCTCTCTCGGGAGCGCATTCCAGGCATCCACTACCCTCTCTGTAAAGTAGAATTTCCTAACATTGCCCCTGAATCTACCACCCCTCAACCTCAAATTATGTCCTCTGGTTTTACCCTTTTCCTTTCTCTGGAAAAGATTTTGTTCTACGTTAATACCCTTCAAGTATTTGAACGTCTGAATCATATCTCCCCTGTCTCTCCTTTCCTCTAGGGTATACATATTCAGGGCTTCCAGTCTCTCCTCATACGTCTTCTGGCGCAAGCCTCCTATCATTTTCGTCGCCCTCCTCTGGACCACCTCAAGTCTTCTTACGTCTTTCGACAGATACGGTCTCTAAAACTGAACACAATACTCCAAGTGGGGCCTCACCAATGACCTGTACAGAGGCATCAACACCTTCTTCCTTCTACTGACTACGCCTCTCTTTATACAGCCCAGCATCCTTCTGGCAGCAGCCACTGCCTTGTCACACTATTTTTTTGCCTTTAGATCTTCGGACACTATAACCCCAAGGTCCCTCTCCCCGTCAGTGCATATCAGCAAACTGTGCTCTGAGTTGGACATCATTTATAGACTAGCATCTAGTGCCAGGATCAGCACCTAGGTTTTAGGCGGGAGGATTTACACTAGAGAATGACACGGGGAAAAAATCTGTCCCCTGTCACTGCCCTGTATTTGGGATTGCTAAAGGTATTTATCTATAATATTGCAATAATATATGCATATGCAGTGTAATAGTGAGGAAGGGAGGGAGAAAAGGATTGGTAATGTATTAATTTTGTGTATTTTAAGTGCGTTATGTATAACGCTCATGTTTAATATAGTTGTATTGCACTGTCAAAATTTGTAAATCAAAAAAGAATTAAACAAACAGATTCATCTGAAAAAGCCAGGAATGTTTCTTCACTTTTTTCACTCTCTATCTGCTATATCTTGTAATAGAAATTTGAAGCTACAGTGTTCATGCTGTGAAGATTTCCGTTTATCCTGATTTTTTATTTTAACTGAAAGAGAAAATCATATGCTGTGTGTGCAGGTTTAATTCCCTTCAGTTTCTTAACTGTGCTTATCTGACTTGACATACTCAGAAGACCCAATTAACTGAATGAAGAATGACTTAATGATTTTCACTTGCTAAAACGATAAAAAGAAACAAGATTTTTGTTTTTCAGAAATCTTTAACACTGTTTTAACACTTGTCGCTAATCCAAATAATGTAGTGCTGCATAGTGCAATGTTAGTTTTCTGCAGGTGAGGCACCAAGCTGTGGGCCGGGTACTTTTAATTGTAATGTGTAGCTTTATGATAGCCATCCATGTTCAATTTGTTTTGCAGAAACTCAAGGATTAAATATAAAATGAATATTTAAAAATTAAAAAAACTCAAAAAATCCCCCCTATGATATTTTTTGTGACAACTAAGTGACAATTGACTGTGATTTATAGAGTGCATGTTTTTAATAGTATCATCCCTTCAGATTACTTATCAAATTAATTTTCAATAAAGAGTGACAAGACTGCTACCTAATTTACGGTGATCATTAAGGAAGAATATGTTAAATAGGTAATTTTGGAATTAACTTTCCTTAGCTGTTAAAGGTTGTTTTTAATACTTATGAACTTGTTCAAACTCTTTGGGCTCCTTTTACTAAGCTGCGTTAGCGTTTTTAGTGCACGCTAAACCCACGCTATGCGGCTAGAACTAACACCAGCTCAATGCTGGCGTTAGCGTCTAGTTCGCGCGGCAAATTAGCGCGCGCTATTCCGCGCGTTAATGCCCTAACGCAGCTTAGTAAAAAGAGCCTTTTGTTTTGGGGGTGGGAAGTGGAGGAATGCACATGATGGCTCATTCTCTTGACCAAATCAGCCTGATTGAGACTAGATCCAAGCAGCTTATCTCTTTTGTAGTTATAAGAACATAAGCAATGCCTCTGCCGGGTCAGACCTGAGGTCCATCATGCCCAGCATTCCGCTCACGCGGCGGCCCAACAGATCCAGGACCTGTGCAGTAATCCTCTATCTATACCCCTCCATCCCCTTTTCCAACAGGAAATTGTCCAATCCTTTCTTAAACCCCAGTACCGTACTCTGCCCTATTACGTCCTCTGGAAGCGCATTCCGGGTGTCCACCACCCGCTGAGTAAAGAAAAACTTCCTAGCATTTGTTTTGAATCTATCCCCTTCCAATTTTTCCGAATGCCCTCTTGTTCTTTTATGTTTTGAAAATTTGAAGAATCTATCTCTCTCTACTTTCTCTATGCCCTTCATGATCTTGTAGGTTTCTATCATGTCTCCTCTGAGTCTCCGCTTTTCCAGGGTGAAAAGTCACCCCCCCCAAAAAAAATGACAATATAGTGTCTTTAATCTGAGACTCTAAATCTTTTCTAGAATTAAATATTCCTTTTGAATATGTTTACAAATATCCAAATTCTATTATACTGTTAATATTTTTGTCCAAAGTTTTATAGAATGCTCAATGAAAAACGTGAAAATACAAGAAATAAAATGCTATCAAGGAATAAGAAAGGGAACCTCAGATTAAAAACTAATGCTAGGGTTTACTAAATGGCGATAGAAGTTTCTACCCTGGGTCGGCGAGGTAAATGTTCCATTGCTCATAGAATTACTATGAGCGTTGGAGCATGTTCCTCGCTGGCCTGCGCTAGAAACCTCTATGGCTGTTTAGTAAAAGGAGCCCTAAATAAGATCTGATTAGCTATGGGGGGATGATCTAGGACAGGGGTCAGCAACATGTGACTCGCAAGCCACATGCAGCTTTTCTTGCATGTGGCTACAGCTCTCCAGGCCCTGACCCTTTACTTTCCCTCCCAACCCCACAATCCTCCCCCCCCCAGGCCTACCGAGGTACCTGGTGGTCCAGCGGGAAGGGGGAGGTTTTTGTGGCAGGAATGCAGCTCTCTCACTCCTGCCATCTCGTGGCTGCCTTCTAAAATAGCTGCTGTGACCTCTTGCAGCTGCTCATAGCATTTCCTGTAGTACCATGAGCTGCCATGAGAGGTCATGGCAGCCATTTTAGAAGGCAGCTGTGTTCCTGTCACAAAGACTCCCACTGAACTACCAGGTACCTTGGTAGTCCCATGGGTGAGAATCATGGGGTTGGGAGGAGATTAAAGGGTTGGGGCCTGGAGAGGGGAGAGAACCTTGGCTATGGGTTGGGGGAGTGGCAAGGAAGGGAGGGAGGTATGAAAGGTACAGAGACCTGCAAGGAGTTGGAGGGGAGAGAAGCTACAGCTTGTGGCTCTTTGTAAATCTTGGGTCAAACGGTGAGCCGTTTTGTGCATCAGTCGGGAAATCCGATCGTCAAACTAGTCAAAACCAGTTTAGTGATGACCGCTAGACGATCACTGACTTTAGTGCATCTGGACCTATGTGTTTTTTCAGAATGTTAAAGTGTTTTCTTTCTATGTAGTTGACATTGAGTTGTTTGGCTTTTGTTTGCACTATAGAAAAGGACTGTTGGGTCATTTTATTTATTTTGCCATGAAAGGGGCCTAAACTGACCTTTTTTTAAAGCCAAAAAGTATAAATCCAAAACATGTTTATTTGGCATTATGATAACTTCACAAAAAGCATTTAAACATGGGTGACCCGGGCCTACATAGAGTGGTGGTCACCTTGTTGGGCAGACTGGTTGGATCTTGAGGGTATTCTTTTGCCGTCATTTACTGTGTGTTAATGTTTGTTATTTAGACTGAAGAAACTTTGATTCCAAACATTTCTGCAGGTCTGATCTTTGTTTCTTAATGACAGCTTCTCATTCCACTTTATTACTCATGTTTATTTATCACCTTTCTATTCAACTCTCTAAGCAGTTTACAGATATATTCCATAAAATTATATAAAACATTAAACACCATATAAGGGACTGAAGACTGAATACAAAGGGCTTAATATCTGCCAGGCTGTTCTGATGCACTAAAAAAAAAAACACTTTCAGAAGCAGAATCAACTTGGGATGAACAAACTATTTAGTATGTGTAACAAGGGGAGAAGATCTCTTTGTCTTTGTTTTGTCAAGGCAGGAAGCCTTTGAGTTGTGGCTAGCCTGGCTCTTCCCACATTATGCAACATTAGGATACCATGCAGGTCTTATTTGTAGCAGGCACAATTAAGTTAGGCAGAAATAAACTTTTTTTTTTTTTAATTGTTAAGAACAGAAGAATTAAAATTCATTCACCAGTGATATCCTTGGGGCAGGATTTAGATGCTTTGAAAGAGAGCAATGTGCCATCTAATGAACTCAGCTCTATTGTATTGTGTGGTTGTCTAAAGGAACAGCAGCTGACACCAGCTGTTTGTCCTAGTATTGTAATGTAGAATCATATTACAGATCAATAGGAAAGTGATGAGACATTTTTCTATCACTGTGGAGTTTAATACACTGCTGTGACTGAAAGAGTCTTTAGTGTGTTTAATCTGGGTATTTGCAGCAGTAGAAGGGGGTTTTTCTGAGGACAAGCAGGCCTAATATTCTCACATGTGGGTGACGTCATCCACAGAACCCGGTATAGACCCTACTGAGTGCACTGCCACTTTAAATCTTTAGGCAGTGCCCATAATGCGCATATGCCAGTGCTTTGCCTCGCGACGTTGGGTTGCAGGACCATCAGCTCTTCATTTCCCATGGATCTGAGAAGCTGTGTCTTCTGTTTCTTTTTCAAACTTTTGCCTTCGTTATTTGTGCCTTCCTGTACTTATTATTCATTTTTTTCCATTCTGAGCCCTTTTTTCCTCCTAGGTGTGTCGACCATTTTTGGCATCCTAGTTACCCAACCTCCCTGGGCCATTGAACCTTTTGACTTTGTCAGCCATTTTCCTCTCCCTATCAAAGAAGTTACCGAATGGCTTTAAGAAATGTTCTTAATGTAATCGGACCGTTTCACACTCTGATCCACATAATTGATGTGTCCAGTGTCTGGGTCCTAAACATTGAAACATTCACTGCCTCTGCATGCAAAAGAGGTAATTGAAAGCCCCAAAACTTCAGTTTGAAAAATCTTTTTGGTACCATGTCAGAATCGACATCAAGAATGGTGGGGGACTTGGAACCTGACACCCAGCCTCCTATGACTCAGGCATCATCATGAGCACCGAGTTCACTGACACCGCATCCAGAGCATTGGGCTTTTTACAGAGACAGGACTCTACTTTCTCTTCATCTATGCCTGAGCACTGAGGGATTTGGCACATAAGAAAGTTAAGAGGCACATTCTTCCCATTCTAGGCGTGGCACTGCATCCTCCTAAGTGTTGACTTCTTCAACACATAGTTAGCACTAACGCACTGAGGATCGCTCTCCTTCTATCCAACTGATGTCTCCTCATGGGTGTGCCTTGACATCGAGGTCTCCCACACTCTGACATCTGGTGCAGCAGACTGCTTTAATGCCAATATCTCTTCCGGTTCCAGCACCGTCTCTCCAGGAGGAGATCTAGGCTATGCTCAGACAAGAGCTTTCAGGACTACTGCATACACATGCTTCACAGATGTTAACGGCTTCCATGCCTGCCTCAGACCAGCCTAAGGATACAGAGAAGCTTTGATTGAGGACAAGGCCATGCACCCCTGCTCAACATCGAGTATCGGGGTCGGCACAGACACATCTGACACATTGGCAGAGGAGTTATCTCCTTGATCAGACCATCAGCCTACACTTTGAAACACCTCAAAACATAGCTGACCTCTCAACACCTGTTCCCTGATTCACCTAATAGGGAGTACTCTGAGGTATTTGACTCAGGTATCTCCAGCCATTCAAACAAGGATTTGCCAGAATATTCAGCAGAAGAATCCTGTGGTATACCTTCTGATCCTTCCTCTCCTCAATGATGCAAGTCTCCACCAGAGAGTATATCTTTTACTGGCTTCGTGAAGCAGATGGGTCAGGCTTTGCCTATCAAAATGAAAACAGAGGAGGAATCTCGCTCTGAACTTTTTGAACTCTCTGACTTTGAGGCATCACCAAACGAACGCATTAAGGTACCTTTGCTTAAGGTTATAAAATAAGCTTCATTTAAGAACTGGGAGAATACCTTGTTAGTCCAGGTAGCCCCTAAAAACATAGACACAATATATAGAATTCAAAAGTATCCAGGCTTTGACAGAACTCAACTTCAACATCATTCATTAGTTGTGGAATCTGCCCTCAAATGATCATGCAGTTCACAGTCTAATTCTTTTGCTTCTCCAGGCAGAGAAGCCAAAACATTGGACTCTTTTGGCAAACGTGTTATCCAATCATTTGTGCTCATTGTAGAATTATGGACTACCAATTCTACATGTCCATTTATTTTAAATCCTTACTTAAACAATTGTCAGAATTTGAGGAATTCCTCCCTCCAGACAAACTAAAACAAATTTAACTATCATCTAAGCACTTGTTCACTGTGAGAAAATATATGGCTAGGGGAACTTTTATGCATTTGATGTCTCTTCCAGAACATCTGCAGTGGCAATTGCCGTGCGCCACTTGACTGCTTGGCCTGGCTTAGAGTATCTGATCTGGAAACTTCAGTTCAAAAATGCCTTTCCAATGTTCCTTGTAAAGGCAGCGACAACCTGTTATGGGGATAAAATTGAGGCGGTGGCAGATAAGATTAAAAAACAACAACACACAGATGCTATGACCACTTTATCTAAACTACAAACCTCTCAATCCTCTTCATTGTCTAGAAGATATTTTGCCTCATTCAGACATTCATATTATTATAACACCAAACGGTGTTACAATTGGCAATCTTCATCACCTTCTAGGCCTTCTGCTCAGCCACTCTGTGGAAAACAACAAAGGACACAAAAATAACAAAAGCAATCTCAACCCAAACAGCAGTCCTCCTTTAGACTCCTTTCTAGAGAACATTGCCAACACTTCCCTGCTTCTTATCCCAATCTCCCCGTTGGAGTCAAAATGTAATGGAACAGAATCAAATTTGGCATGGGAGTAAAACTGGTGAAAAGCCACCTTGAATTAAAAAAATGGACCAGATCAGACTGGGAGTTCTAGAGAAATAAGATTCTCAAAAAAAATAAATAGCCTAATACATTTGTATGGAAGAAGCAGTTCCACCTTCTATGGCACACAAACTTTCATATGCTGAAAGACAGCAATTAGGGAATTGCTCCTTAATAACCGAATCATACAGTTTTCTTACTGGTTGCTCAGTTTACTGCCAACTAATACCGTACCTATAGGCCAGTGTTTTTCAACCTTTTTTGGGCAAAGGCACACTTGTTTCATGAAAAAAATCACGAGGCACACCACCATTAGAAAATGTTAAAAAATTTAACTCTGTGCCTATTGACTATATATAAAGTAATTCTCTTGAATAGGAATCAAATAAACACAAAGAAAGTATTTTATAATTACTTTATTATGAAATATTAAGTAAACAGAATAGTGAAAAATTATAAAATACTTTATTCAGTGCGAAACCTGGGCCTGTTTGGCTGAACACAAAGCTGATATTCTGGCTGGAATCGAAGAAAGACACACACGTAGCTCTTCGTCAACAGCTCTCAGTCTCTCTCTGTATTTGGTTTTTATAGCATACAAAAATAGACAAATATACCCTCCATCCTTTTTATTAAACCACAATAGCAGTTTTTAGCGCAGGGAGCTGCGCTGAATGCCCAGCGCTGCTCTTGACGCTCATAGGCTCCCTGCGCTAAAAACCACTATTGCGGTTTAGTAAAAGGTGACCATATTGTAAAATATAGACAGCAGATATAAATTCAGAACTGTGCATAGTAAGTGAAGGGAAGTTTTCATCTCTGGGAATTTACCCAGTTAACTATTAAGTTATTTGGGCAAATTCCTTTGAAAACTGTGGTAATACTGCCTCCACTTTGCTAAATTTAAAATAAAATCATTTTTCCTACCTTGTCTGGTGATTTCTAGTTGCACTTTCTTCTTCTGACTGTGCATCCAATCTTTCTTCCCTTCTATCAGCCTGTATGCTTTCTCTCCTCCACACCTCATTCCCTCCCCCAACTTTTTCTTCCTCTCTCCCTGACCTTTCTGTCTTTTTTTCTGTTTCTCTGCTTTCTTTCTGTTTCCCTGCCTGCCCCTTTTCTTTCTTTCTCCCTGCCGTTCACCAAGCCACTGCCACTGCCGCTGCCATCGGGGAACAGGACCCACCAATGGATAACAGGCCCCAAAGCCGACGCCGACGCATGTTCTCCCTGACGTCAATTCTGCAATCGGAGAGGAAGTTCCGCCCAGCCAGGCAGCGATTGGCTGGCCCGAACTTCCTCTCCGACTGTAGAATTGACGTCGGGGAGAAGAAGACTTATCGGCTCGATAGATTAGATCGCCAAGACAAAGTGAGTCCTGGGTGATCGACTCACTTTGCCTTGGCGAGCTACTGGCGCCCCTGCCTCGGGCCCCCTGTGAGCTCCGGGCCCCTGAATGCAGGACTGGTAGTACTGCCCTGATGGCGGCCCTGCGGCACACCAGGCAACATCTCGCGGCACACTAGTGTGCCACGGAACAGCGGTTGAAAAACACTGCTATAGGCAAGGCTGTGGACAGAGTGAGATTAAGGCATTGGCAAACTAAGCACATACAGGGGCAGTGTTCTTCAATGCAAAGCCCTTGAGTCTTAGATGACTTCCACAATCTTTCTAATTTTTGTTTTTGCTGCAAAAATGTTGAGCATCTCACCCTCTCACCCCCTTCCCCCATCTCCTGTAGTTGAAAGAAGAGGTAAATTGGATTATGGCATCTTGGTATATGCGGGAATAACAATAGGGCAACTGAAACGTTTACAAACAGTTCAAAATGCGGCAATTCGGCTGTTAGGTCGCGCACACATCTATGATCAAGTAAGTCCATTATATTTGAAATTCCACTGGTTACCAATCGAATTTAGAATTAAATTTAAAATCCTGATGCTGGCACATAGGGCATAATTTGAGTTACAACTATTATATCTCTCTAATCTAGTATTATTTTACACACCTAGTCGCTCGTTGAGATCTATAAATGACAATAGAGTAGCTGTTCCCCATATCTCAAAGGCTCACCTTGCCTCAACCAGAAATGGTGCATTTTTCTACTTGGTTCCAATATTGTGGAACAACTTACCAGTAGAGTTAAGGAAGGAAGAATCATTTCAAAATGTTAAGAGACATGTAAAAACACATTTTTTTTTCAAATGGCTCTCCTGAATTGAATAATGGAATGGGGACCGCAATCTGTCTTAATTTGTATTAATTTGTACTGATTCGTGTTGATTTGGGTTTATTTATTTCATATAACAGTTTTAGTGGATATGTTTTAAAAATGTTAATTTCTTTGATGCTCTCAAGCTCTGCCAGTGACAGATCTGTGAAGTGGGCTGGGCCGGGAGTTGTATTAAGACCTGCACTAAAACATGACTGTTTGCTATCAGGCCGCTTCAGAGACTTTTCTATCTCTTAAATTTGTTTTAGTTTATTTTTAATTTTTATCTTCTTTCATTATTTCTATTTTCTATCTCTTGGATTTTTGATCTTGGAAATGTATTATATGTTGTTATAAAAATAAATAAATGCAAGCTGAATATCCAATTCATTAAATATGTTGTTATTATATATTTTTAGTTTATCAGGTACTTTAGCTAGATCGTGAGCCTTCGGGACAGATAGGGTAGTTTTTCTCAAGTACCTAATTTCATTTTAGTTTGATACATTGTAAACCGCTTAGGTCAGTAAAATGCAGGAGCGGTAGATCAAATCTTAAATAAACATAAACATAAATAGGAGTCTGTGGTAGGGTCCCACAAATTTATGTTTGCCTAGGACTCAATATAGTGTTAATCCAGCCTGTAGGACAGTGGTGTCTCGTGGTTAAACTGTAAAATCCAACCTTTCAAATTTGTTGTCTATGATATTTAGGCCCTGATTCTAGTAATGGCTCTCTAAGTTAGGCGGCGGTAGGCATCCTGCCATCGCCTAACTTCTTTTAATTGGTGATAAACAGCGCAGTAATTGACTGTGTCATTTAAAACCAGTTAAAAACTGATTTAAAAAAATGGAGGTGCCTAAGGTTGCCTCCAAAATGGCTGCCATTTTACCATCTACAGATGCACTTTATGATGCCCAATGCCACTGTAGGTGTGGTTAACGCCCGAAGTGGCATTAGGCGTTATAAAATGCCTCCATAGCCGCGATACATGTGAAAGATAGGTGGCAGAAATGTAGGCCTTTAAAACCCTGGCCTACATTTCCGGCACCTACCATTCATGAAGCCATGATTCTAGAAACAGTGCTGTTACATGACTGACACATGATCAGTGGCCATTTTTTAGACAGTCACCGACAACGGCACTGTTTACAGAATATGGCCCTTAATGTTTTCTTTTGTTATTTCTCATACATTTGGGGTTTGTTTGTTTTTTGTAAATATCTTTATTGAAACACCAAACCAGCAACCATACATAGCAAATGGTCATACTCAGCAGACAAAAATAAACACACATAAAATGTCTCAACACCTAAAACTTTGTCTTTCCAAGCGTAGAATAATATTTAGTTTACTTTTTCTTTTTCCTTCCAAATCACCTTCCTTCTATTCACTGGATAGAGTTAGTCCAGGGATCTCAAAGTCCCTCCTTGAGGGCCGCAATCCAGTCGGGTTTTCAGGATTTCCCCAATGAATATGCATTGAAAGCAGTGCATACACGTAGATCTCATGCATATTCATTGGGGAAATCCTGAAAACCCGACTGGATTAGGGCCCTCAAGGAGGGACTTTGAGACCCCTGAATTAGTCAATCTGGTGAGAAAGTTAAACAAGAAATTGTAGTAGGAAATAAAAGAACATGATCATGTTGTAGTCTTACTGCCTTCCTTTCTTTCTGCTGCTGCCTTTTGTAAGCCATTTAGATGGTATTTGATAAACGGGAAGTGATAAGGGAAGGCAGTTTTATCACAGCTTGGATTACTTGAACAAGGAAGATGCTTGTGCTACAGCCATAGTAAGAGGGATGGAAGAGGAAGTTCCACTGTTGCCAGTCTGCTGGGTTGGGTGCGTCAAAAGAAAGGCCTTATGCTGGTCTGTATGGCCATGTCGACTGCTAGCTTTGATCTAGATGGTGGGCTGGCATGGGGGAGAATAGGGGGCATTGATTAGAGTAAGGCTGCCAAATGGATCCAGATTAGCAGGACGGAGTTGCATGCCGGGACTTGTAGTTCAGATTTCCCCGTTACATTCCATAAGAAAAGCAAGACTACAAATCCTAGCGTGTACTGGGGTAAACTCAGGACTGGATCAACCCTGTCCTGCCAATTTGGACCCAGTTGGCAGCCTTAGATTAGAGAGATGTGGGGCCTGGCATGGGTGTGTGATGTCACATGTTGTATATAATAAAGGTGTGACCCTATAGTAACACTAAACAAATGTGTGCTTTGCTGTTACATGGTACGCAGAAGGAAGAAAATGGGAGGGTTGGATTAGGAAAATGAAGTAGGGGGTAGGGGGAAGCTTAGGGCTGCCTTAGTTGATCATCTTACTGGTTTTAACATTAGTGATAAGTCAGATACCAAAATAACACTGGAAGAACATGGAAATTAGCACAGCTGGAACTTGTTTCCCTACTTCCTGGAGGACTCTAGCTAGTTGAATTTTCAGGATATTTATTACTTGGATTTATTAACTGCCTTTTCATGAAGAGAATCACCCAAAGCGCTTTATAATACTTTGAATACTACTACTACTTATCACTTATATAGTGTTGAAGGGCGTATGCAGTGCTGTACATTTTTACATTTATAGAAGTCCCTGTTCAGAAGAGCTTACAGTCTATAGACAGACAGACAGACATGAGATAGGGTTGGGGATGCAGAACCCAAGATGAGAATAGTAATTTTTCTCTATCTGTCCCAGCAGGCTCAGAATCTTAACTGTGGTACCTGGGGCAATGGAAGATTATGTGACTTTCCTATAGTTACCATACAGCGCCAGATAAAGGAGTATGGATTGAGATATCCAGATTTTACTTCCATTGAAAGCAGTGGAAGTAAGGAGGACAGATAAGAGACTTCTGGGTTTTACTTCCAATGAAGGCAATGAAAGTAAAATCCGGATGTCTCAATCCATCCTCCTTTTTCTGGAGCCCTAAGATTGTGACATCTGGGTTTTACTTATATTGCTTTCATGGAAGTAAAACCTGGTTGTCTTAATCCATCCTCCATTTTCTGGAGCCATATGGTAACCCTAGGCATGCCCTGAGTCACAAAGAACACTGCTGGGATTGAACTTGCAACCTCAGGGTGCTGAGGCAGCAGCTCTAACCACTTGGCCACACCTCCACTCTACTTCTGTCATGAATATACATGAGATAGATTTACATTCTCTTTTTCCAGTACAGTATATGCAGGTTTATCGCATGCATGCACATTGTAACTATCCTGCAAACTCTAGTGGCTGGAGGTCTCGCAGTATGAATGTCTCACTGTATAATGACTGCTGGAGCCTTCTGTGAATGTTCCTTTCACTCTTGTTCTAAATTCCCTGTTTCATTACATGAATGAAAGAGTTAGGGATACGAGATAAGATTCCTGCAGTGAGAAAATCATTAATTTATTGTTTTATTTTTATACTGTTATTTCAATTCCCTTCTCCTCCCTCTTCTCACCTCTAGGTGAATAGATGATCAGCTTTACCTGAATACCTTTAGAATATGTCAATGCGGCTAGGGCTCTTCAGCTTGAAGAAGAGATGGCTCAGGGGTGATATGATAGAGGTCTATAGAATAATGAGTGGAGTGGAAAGGGTAGATTTGAATCTCTTGTTCACTTTTTACAAAAATACTAAAAGTAGGGGGCATGCAATGAAGCTACTAAGTAGTAGATTTAAAACAAATTGGAGAAAAAATTTCTTCATACAACATGAAATTAAACTCTGGAATTCATTTCCAAAGAATGTGGATGAAATCAGTTAGCTTAGCAGGGTTTAAAAAAGGTTTGGCCAATTTCCTAAAAGAGAAGTCTATAGGCCATTATTGAGAAGTCTATAGCCTTGGGGAAATCCACTACTTATTCCTGGGTTGGCCACTGGATTTGATGGACCTTCGGTCTGTCCCAGTATGGCAATTCTTATGTTCTTAATCTAATGATGTAAGAGTAAAGGTTCATGGATTTGATATACTGCCTTTCTATGATATAACTAAAGAAGTTTATATGCAAGTACTTTCTGAGGGTTAAATGACTTGCCCAGGGTCACAAGGAGTTGCAGTGGGAATTGGACCTGGTTCCCTAAGTTTGTAGCTCATGTTCTTAGTATCTGAAGTCTTGATTAGTTTCATTCTTTACATCTCATAAAATGAATTAAATAAACCAAGAGATATATTACAGAATCACAGTGTTCAAAAAGCAAGTGTTCTTAAATGGTGGTGGTGTTTTAATTCTGTTTTCTATTACTGTGGAAGGGAGAGAGGTTTTGCTGGACAGGAGGTGTGCAAAAAGGGAGATGAGCTGCCACTGGTTCCTTGGGGAGCGGGGGGACTGAATAAGAGGCAGAGGTACTGTTGGACCTGGAGGAATGAGAAGGGGACGAATACTGCTGGACAGAGGGGGTGGGAGAGGGAGAAGACTGTGGGGGAGGTAGTGGAGAGGGAAACTGAATTGGGGAGACACTGGACTCAGGAACGGAGATATTCCTGGCTTTTGAAATATACGAAAAACTGAGCTATATTATTATACATGAAAACCAGAAATTTTGTAAAAAAATGTTGACTGAAAAAATGTCTTTATCTGATTTTTCACTGCTTATACATTTATCACTGTAAACTTGTAGTCAGCAATTATGAATTTGCCCTTAAGAAGACTAAACAGAGGGCAGTGACACAGATGTAGGGAAACCCCCACTGTGGCTCCTTATGATCTCAGGCAACTCATTTAATCCTCATTGCCAGCTGGTAAGATCTCCAGGGACAGGAAAATACCTACTATATGTGAATGCAACTCACCTAGAATTATTGAGAGAAGGCATGAGCTAAATCCAAAATCCCTAATTCATCATCGTTCCTGTCCCCACAGGAAACCATCTCCATGTCATTCTTTAAGGAGAGGGAAGAATCAGAGTATGAATGGGCTCAACCACTGACCCTCAAGCCTTACATTGAAGAATGCTAGTGTAGAAGGACTGAAGTTGAGATAGACACTAAAGAATGACAGTCTTTGGTATCCAGAGCAGATATTGTGACATCATAACGCCTCATTCCACCAACGCCTAAGAGCCAACCTCATCAGTGATGTCACAATGGGTTCATTATCCTTTACTTGGCTCACATAAGAATCAGAGTATGAATGGGCACAGCCACTGACCCTCAAGCCTTGCATTGAAGAATGCTGGTGTAGAAGGACTGAGATAGATACTAAAGAATGACATGGGATTGTTTCCTGCGGGGACAGGAATGGTGATGAATTTTGTCACTGTGTCATTCTCTAAGTTGGGAGATGGATAAAGTTGCTTTTATAGCTGCAAGTCTGGAGTAGCCCCCATACCCTGGAATGCACTCCCTGAAAGGCTTCACTTAACACAAGACTATCTCCACTTCAGGAAGCAGGTGAAAGCTTGGCTCTTCACCAGGTTTTTAATGGAAGAAGTAACTGACTTGCTAGTCACACGCACCAACAAAAAGTGACACCAGCTGCATATACTATAGCAGCAGTGGCACCTCCCCCTCCCCCGCTGTCTTCTCTACCCCCCACACCGCGTGCGCCCTTCCCTTCTGCACCTCTTTAACTTCCCCGGCATGAGCAGCATCTCCAACTTGCTGCCCACGCCATCCTTGGCTTGCCCTCTGATGTTAATTCCTAGTCCCGCAATCAGGAAGTGACATCAGAGGGAGAGTTGAGGCTGGTGCGAGCAGCAGGTTGGAGCTGCTGCTTGTGCCAGCGAAGAGATAGATATACAAGGGGGGGGGGGGGAGTGAAGGCGCACGCATGGCGTGGGATGGGTGGAATGGAGTGGGGGATGGGGTGGAGACGAGGAGAGGTTCTGGTGCCCAGGGCGGTCCACCCCCCTTACTATGCCACTGTATAGCAGAACATGCTTATCCACTCCTACACTAGCTGAGATCATTTTCAAGCATCAGTCTGACCTCATTAGCAACTTTCTTTAAACTAGTCCCCTTATTTTCTTACTTCTGCTATTCTATCTTATCTACATATGCTCCATCTTTGCTTAAACCCTATGCTGCCTATTAAAATGTTTTATTGCGTATTGTGTTGACATTATAATGTACTGTAGTATACTATGTAATGCAATTTGAAAATTTTTACTGCTGTAATTGTTTATTACTTAGGTTTGACTTATTCTTGCTGTACACCACCTTGAGTGAATTCCTTCAAAAAGGCGGTAAATACAGCAAATCCTAATAAATAATAAGTGTACTGGAGATAAGGACTGTTTAGCAGCTCCTTTTTTTTTTTTTTTTTTTTACCAGAGGAAGAGCTTAAACTTGGAACTCCTGCAAGACAGTGCAGGGTGGGGATTAATAATAATCAGCCCTTCCTTTATTGGTTTTGGAAGATTATCTGAAGCACTTTATAAATTGACCTTCATTCTCTGTGAGCCCAATGGATGCCTGGGCTGGGCATAATGCCTCAATCTATCTCCAGTTGCTGTCCTGCGGTGCATTGCAGGCTTACCTACAGCAGATAGGAGGGAGCATAATTGGATGCATCACAGAGGAGGTATTCTGTAAGCTTTGGCACAGTCCCTTCTTGTTATAAACACCCCTCCTCTCCTCCCCCTCCTCCCTCGTCACCCCACAATGACTGAAAGCCTTGAAATTTCCATTTATCAGTGCTGTTTCCTGAAGATGTAAATTCAGATTGACACATACTGCTGACGGAAAGTTCTCATGGTAATTTTTAATTTGTGTTATTTATTTGCAAATATAAATGGTACAGTGTATCATTTTTTTTCTGCATTCCAGACCGCCTCAAGATCAACCAGAGGACAAATGTTTGTTTTTCTTGAGGACTATGCAGTTCATGAACAGATTCTTCTGCCATGAAATTTCCTTATTTGATTATAGCATTTTTGGAGCAGGCTTCTTAAGAACCTCAGTTCCCCTGCCTGCTTCTGTAGCGATGTCGCAGCACACCCCAGATGTGAAGGAAGTGCTGTGCTGCATTAATTATGCATGAAAAACATAATTAAAGCACTTGACATTTTTCCCAGACCCAGTTTTTATTGCTTTACTGGATTTTTTTTTTTTGTTTGTAATATCTTATTGCTTAGAAATTCAGTGCTTGATACTGTAACATTTCTGAATAAGCTGGTAGTTTTATCCCTCAGCATTTAGCACACCAATCTCCCTGCCTTGGTTGTTTTAATATTTTCTGGGGTAAATAACTGCAGTGTTGAATAATGTACTAAATATATGGCCCTACTATTACTACTGTTTATCACGGTTCATAGACAACGGCGCGAAAGACAAAAGCGTGCGCCGACAATTGAGCGCAGCACGCGCCGCTCTAAATTACAGTTGTTAGGGGCTCCGGGGGGTTTTGTTGGGGAACCCCCCCAGTTTACTTAATAGACATCGCGCCGCATTGTGGGGACGTTGTGGGGGGTGTGGGGGGTTGTAACCCTCCACATTTTACTGTAAACTGAACTTTTTCCCTAAAAACAGGGAAAAAGTGAAGTTTTCAGTAAAATGTGGGGGGTTACAACCCCCCACACCCCCCACAACGCCCCCACAACGCGGCACAATGTCTATTAAGTAAAGTGGGGGGGTGCCCCCCCACGCCCCCCCCGTTGGAGCAGTAAAAACAATAATTTAGAGCGGCGCGGTGGCACGCACTGCGCTCAATTGTCTGGGCGCGCCTTTGTCCCGGCGCGCTTTTTACCTGACACCATTTATCACTTATATAGCACTGAGAGGCACACACAGTGCTGTACATTTTGACATTTAATAGACAGACCCTACTCGGATGAGCTTACAATCTAACTTGGACAGACAGGCAGACAGGGCAGGATTAATTCTTTGGCAGGCCCTAGGCAAACAAGCCCATTGGGCCCCTTATCATAATCTAAATGCATTTCAAAAGTTTCAGAATGGGGTCCCCTTGGTCCTCGCTACAGAGGAAAACCAGCAAAGGATTGCACAGCAGGGAACTGCTGCTTGCTGATTCCCCTGCTGCCTGAAGAATGACGTCAGAAGATGGGAAGAGTACACACTGTTTTGGCCTCCCTCAGCCAACCTTTCTTTCTGCATGCAACTTTCTTACCAGGACCTTGGCAGAAATTGAGAGGGCCCCTCCTAAACATTTGGGCCCTAGGCACATGCCTGGTTTGCCTATGCATTAATCCTGCCCTGCAGACAGACATGCCATATATTGTAGGGTTGGGGATGCAGAACCCAAGGTGAGAGGAGTTAGGTGTTGAAAGCACTCTTGAAGGGATGGGCTTTTAACTGGGTCTTGAACACTGTCAGAAACGGAGCCCGCCCGAGTTTGGGCAGCTTGTTGCGAGCATACGGCGCAGCAAGGTAGAAGGGATAGAGTCTGGAATTGGCAGAGGAAGGGCACAGATATAGGAGGGACTTACCAGCTGAGCAGAGCTTGTGAGGGGGTGGGGAACATAGTGGGAGATAAGTGAAAAGAGTTAGGGAGGGGTAGCTGAGTGAGAGCATTTGTAGGTCAGTAAAAGGAGTTTAAATTGTATTCGGAAATGGATGGGAAGCCAATTAAGTGACTTTAGGAGAGGGGTAACGTGAGTATAGCGGCTCTCCCTGAGTATGAGTCATGCATCCGAATTCTGGACGGATTGGAGGGGAGCGAAATGGCTAAGCGGAAGGCTTGAGCCCTCTGTTTTTTGCTCAGTATACATGGTGGACACCTGGAACGCTTCTTCCAGAGGGAGTGATAGGACAGGGTACGATATTGGAGTTCAAGAAGGGATTGGACAATTTTCTGAAGGAAAAGGGGATAGAAGGGTATAGATAGAGGGCTAGTATACAGGTCCTGGACCTGATGGGCTGCCACGTGAGCGGACTGCTGGGCATGATGGACCTCAGGTCTGACCCAGCAGAGGCACGGCTTATGTTCTTATGTTCCTTCCCACTCTCATGTACGCACAACTGTTGTAAAATTAGGGTAGTGCTGTGAGCCAGTCATTTTCACATGCTTATAGTTTAACCTTCCATAAACAGCAGTCCTGTTTCAAATAGCTTGCCTGCAGAGGAATTCTGTGTTTTGGGCAGATAGAGACTGGTGGGAAGAGCAAGCAAGGGAGATGAAGGAATCTCTGTGATCTTGAAAGGTTATATGTAATATCTTTAGTTAATTCTTACATTGATCAAATGATGTTGCCACAACATGAAGAGAATCCAGGTTTTTTTCAGGGCCCATATGTCTGATGTAGTGTGTCTGGATTTTGGAAAGGGCAGGCTGCTTGATAAAGCTTTTGATAAAGTTCCTTATGAAAGGCTCCTGAGAAAATTAAAGAGTCATGGGATAGGTGGCAAAGTTCAGTTGTGGCTTAGGATCTGGTCATCGGTTAGAAAACAGAGGGTAGGGTTAAATGGTCATTTTTCTCAATGGAGGACAGTAAACAGTGGAGTAATGCAGGGGTCTGTACTGGGATCGGTGCTATTTAACTTATTTATAAATGATCTGGAAATTGGAACGACGAGTGAGGTGATTAAATTTGCAGTTTAAAGTGCTTTCTTTTTAAAGATGCCTTTAATTGTTAATGCACTGCTTTTAACAGTTTTCAACACTGATATATATCTATGCCAGCAATTCTCCAATGCCATCCCTTATGTGTTTTCCATCTATGTACCTTTTTTCTTTTAAAAAAAATTGTAGTTCTTCCCCTCTTTCCTATTGTTTCTCATGGCTAATAAAGTAGTCACCCAAGTATGTCTTATTAAGAATTATGTATGTTTAATTTTTTTTTTAAATGTAATGTCCTTGTTATTTTTTAAAATCTTTGTACAACGCTTAGTACCTCTAGATAAGCGTTTAATCAAAAACATGAATAAACTTGAAACTTGAAACTTAAACTGTTCAAAGTTATTAAAAGGCATGCAGATTGTGGACCTTAGGAAATTGGAAGACTGGGCGTCCAAATAGCAGATGAAATTTAATGTGGACAAATGCAAAGTGATGCACATTGGGAAGAATAACCAGAATTACAGCTCCATTTGATTGATGACCCAGTCTATAAAACTAACCCCCTCTTTTACTAAGGTGTGCTAACCGATTAGCATGCGCAAACTGATTTAGTGTGCGCTAAATCAGTTTGCATGTACTAATCGGTTAGCACACCTTAGTAAAAGAGGGGGTAAATTTTAGTTTAGTTACCGGATGCTACCTTGGGGGTTAGCACCCAAGAAAAGGATCTGGGTATCATCATAGACAATACGATGAAACCTTCCGCCCAATGTGTGATGGCGGCGGCCAAAAAAGTAAACAGGATGGTTAACAAGACTAAGTATGTTATAATGCCCCTGTGTAGCTCCATGGGGCAACCTCATCTGGAGTAGTGTATTAAATTCTGGTCTCCTTATCTCAAGAAAGATATAGTGGTGCTATAAAAGGTTCAAAGGGAGCGGATATCTTCTGGGATCGAGTGCAGGAGACTTTGTCTTGAGGCCCCGAGCTTCCTGCAGCAGTGGCAGTGATTCCTTGGCGGCCCCATGGGCAGGCACTACAAGAGATGGACCCCTGACGTCACTGGGTCTATCTCCACCAATTTCCTTAAATTGAAGCCGCTGCTGCGGCTTTTCGGAGCAGATATCTTCTGGGATCGAGTGCAGGAGACTTTGTCTTGAGGCCCCGAGCTTCCTGCAGCAGCGGCAGCGATTCCTTGGCGGCCCCACGGGCAGGCACTTCAAGAGACGGACCCCTGACATCACTGGGTCCATCTCCACCAATTTCCTTAAATTGAAGCCGCTGTTGCGGCTTTTCGGAGCGGATATCTTCTGGGATCGAGTGCCTGCCCGTGACACTTTGTCTTGAGACCCCGAGCTTCCCGCAGAAGCAGCAGCGATTCCTTGGCGGCCCCATGTGCAGGCACTACAAGAGACGGACCCCTGATGTCACTGGGTCCGTCTCCACCAATTTCCTTAAATTGAAGCCGCGGTTGCGGCCACAGGGTGTGGCCGAAGGGGTGTGCCCAAAGGGGCACGTTCTGCCCCTTGGGTGCCTTTTGGAGCCCTGAGGAGCTGCAGACAAGGTCATATTGTTATTTCTATGTTTTTGTGTTTTATAGACTTAGGACATGGGGAAAAGGAAAATTAAACCTAAAAGTTCTACCCCAGCTGTTTCTGGCCCTATGGACAGACACTTGAAAATATCAACTGTTAATTTCTCTCAGATACCACTTAACATGGACTCTCCTAGCTCAGGAGCTTCAATTAGTCCCCTTCATAGGACTTCTCCCCTTCATCCAATATCAAGTGATAATGGGAATATAAATCCCATTACTTCCCCCGAACAAGTGGTATCCCCCACTCATACAAATAAACTAGTTTATACTGGGATACCTAAATCACTTGATTTTGTAGGAGTAGTGGAGGATCAACCACCATCGAAGGAAACACAAGATATTACCCTTAAAGATTTGTGGTTAGGTATCTCTAGAGTTGAAGAGTTTCTCAGGTTAACTGTGAAACAAACAGTAGATTTTTCACAGTCTGTTTCTCAAAAGCTTGATAATGTGGATACCAATTTAGGCTGTTTGGATAAAAGGTTAAATGTGGTAGAAGCTCAATGTAATACACTCCAATCTGTCTCAGTATCTGCTGTTAAGGATTCTATGGTCATATATTCAAAAATGGAAATTATGGAAAATATGTATAGAGGGAGGAATCTTCGCTTGGTTAACTTCCCAGTAACTCATTTATTATCTTCAGAAATTTTGTTAAGAAAATTTCTTAAAGAAATACTGGGGTTACCCAATGTGGAAAATTTCCCAATTAATTATTATTATTACATTCCTCAAAAAAAAAAAAAAAAGAATCCGCCCAGGGGGTGGACCACTTAGTGACACATGATATTAACTTGACTGAATTTCTTGAAGATAGTCAGGATGTGATTCAGAGTAGGTCCACCCTGGTGATAACATGCATGAGTGAGATGGACAAAATGTTAATTATGAAACTTTATTTTAAAAATAGATTAACAAAATTTTGTGGAGATGTGGTTAGAATTTTTCCAGATGTCTCTAGAGCTACGCAATTGTGAAGGAAAGAATTTTTGAAATTAAAAGTTAGAGTTTTAGCTCTAGAGGCATCTTTTTATCTAAAATTTCCATGTAAATGTCTTTTTAAGTTACAAGACATTGAATATGTATTTTGGGATCTCATTCAACTACAACAATTTCTGAGTGCTAGAGAACAGAAGTGAATTAATAATAAAGTGGCTTTTTAGTTTTACACTGAGAAACAAGAGGATAAGATTAAAATCCAAGATAGAATAGGAAATGGCTTAGGACTCGCGAGGATAAATCGTGAGTCGTTAATCATTTCTTTAGTTCTTTCCTATAAATGTGTATATTTGAAATCGTATCATGTCTCCCTTTTCTTGTGGGCTTTGAAAGGAATATGTATGAAAGTATGATTATTGTAAATTTGTGGAAACACCTTTTTTATTTGATATTGTAACTATTTGATATTGTAACTATTAAAATTATAAATAAAAATAAATAAAATAAAAATAAAAAAGGTTCAAAGAAGAGCGACCAAGATGATAAAGGGGATGGACCTCCTCTCGTATGAGGAAAGACTAAAAAGGTTAGGACTCTTCAGCTTGGAAAAGAGAGGCTGAGGAGAGATATGATTGAAGTCTACAAAATCCTGAGTGGAGTAGAACAGGTACAAATGGATTGATTTTTCACTCCGTCAAAAATTACAAAGACTAGGAGAACTCGATTAAGTTACAGGGAAATAATTTTTAAACCAATAGGAGGAAATTTTTTTCACTCAGAGAATAGTTAAGCTGTAGAACGCATTGCCAGAGGTTGTGGTAAAAGCGGATAGTGTAGCTGGTTTTAAGAAAGGTTTGGACAATTTCCTGGAGGAAAAATTCATAGTCTGTTATTGAGAAAGACATGGGGGAAGCCACTGCTTACCCTGGATCGGTAGCATGGAATATTCCTGGACTCCTTGGGTTTTGGCCAGGTACTAGTGACCTGGATTGGCCACCATGAGAATGGGCTACTGGGCTTGATGGACCATTGGTCTGACCCAGTAAGGCTATTTTTATGTTCTTATGTTCTTAGGAATTTAGACTGCTCATCTGAGAAATGTAATTAAATCCAATTGGGTTGAGAGTGAGACTGAGGTACCGTATGACAAACCCTCACTGATCATTCTCATTCATTCCCTAGTTATATCATGTCTAGATTACGGTAACTCATTATGTAAGGGAATCACCAAGAAAGAAATAAGACGTTTTCAAATCATCCAAAACACTGCGGTAAAAATAATTTCAAAAGCACGTAAATATGAACACATAACCCCTCTTCTGATCAAAGCTCACTGACTTCCAATTGAGCATCGAATCACTTTTAAAAACATCTTACTGACTTTTAAAACAAGAATTGCAGGCTAACCGGAGTACATTAACAGGCTACTGATCCCGCACACTAGTGCTGCCCGATTCGCGATTCAAATCGATTCACCGATTCACTTCAGGTGAATCGATTTGAATCAATTTGTTTTGGCAAAAAAATTGAACTTACCGATTCGTTGGCCCCCTTGCTAGAGACCCGTTCGGGCTTTCCCTCTGCCACCAGAGTCCTTACTTCTAATATAACTTCCAGTTTTGCGAAACCGGAAGATACATCAGAAGCAAGGACTCTAGTGGCAGAAGGAAAGCCCGAACGGGTCTCTGCATGCAGATTGGCGGCAGCAAGGCTCTCTTCTTCTCGGCCAGAAGTATTTTTCCTCTCCTCCCCAGCCAGGCAAAAGCGGCGGTAGCGAATGCGATTCACTACCCTGCTGCTACTCCGGGCGTCTTCTCTCCATTCGGTCGCCCAAGCGGAAACAGGAAGTTTTCACTGAGGGCAGGCTGCAGTGGAGAGAAGATGCAAGGAGTAACAGCAGGAGTGGATCGCTAAATCACTACTGCCACCAGCAATATGTTGTAACGTCAAAATAAAGATAGATGGGGTAGAGGGGAGATGGACTTGGGGGAGTTGGTGGACTGGATAAGGAGAGATGGGGAGAAGATGGATGGGAGAGGTGAACTTGGTGGAGGGTGGGAAGATGGATGGTGGAGGGGGAGATAGACTTGGGGGAGATCATGGAGAAGGGAGATGGATTTGGGGGAGTTGGTGGCCTGGAGAAGGAGAGATGGGGAGAAGATGGATGCAAGAGATGAACTTGTGGAGGGGGAGATGTACGGGGAGATGGACTTGGGGGAGGGAGAGATGAACTTGGACAGGGGAGATGGGTGGAGGGAAAGAAGAAATAATGGATCTAAAAACAGGAGAGGGAGAGAGATGATAATGGGATTTAGGGAGGGAAGGAACAAAGGGAGAGAAGTTGGACACAAGGGATGGTTTCTGGGGGAGGTAGAGATACTGTATAGGAAGGTAGTTAGAAAGAGAAAGGGAGAGCTGGTGGGGAAGGAGGGAGAGATACTGGATGAAAGGGTAGTTGAGAAAAGGAGAGATGGTGGATCTGGGGATGGTGGGGTTCATCGCTGCAGCTACGGGAATAGAGATGAAAAAAAGAAAAGATGTCAGACCTCCAAAGGAGGGAAAGGGAGGACAGAGAAGGAAGATGGATGGTTAGCATGGAGAAAGAAGAAAATGACAAATGGACAGAGACCCTGTCAAGCGAGTTATCAGAAGACTTTTGTCGCCGAGCCTAGGACCAAAATGATTTGAATAGTGACCAGACAACAAAAGGTAGACAAAATAATTTTATTTTCTGTTTTGTGATTACAATGTGTCAGATTTGAAATGTGTATCCTGCCAGAGCTGGTATTAGACTGCAAACTTGAGCTAGGATTTAACAGAGAGAGGATAAGTCTTTTTTGTTGTTTATTTTGTTTACACCACAGCCCCGGTGTGGGTGGGAGAGGGCAAAGGAGGTGGAGTGGGTGAGAGGCTATAAAATAAACTCACCAGGATGTTTGAAAAAAAACACCCAATTGGGTAGAAAAATCGAATCGAATCGAAAAATCGATTCAATAGGCTGAATCAAATCGAATTGAATTTTTTTTCCTGAATCGGGCAGCACTACCGCACACTATTCAACGTTCCTTACATTCCTCGAATCAAAATCTGTTGACTATCCCCTCATTAAGATACATCAACTCAACAGTATTATTTCAGTTATGGCTTCTACACTCTGGATTTCAGCCCCCAAACATTTAAGAGAAATTATGTCCCTTCATAAACTTAAAACTAACCTAAAAGCTTTTCTTTTTAAAAATGTGTATTTGACAGTCTTATTTGACAGTCTTCTTACAAGCAGTTAGTTACTGGATGTTTGCTAATCATTAAAAGATTAATATCAGCAAGACACAGATTTTGCGAAGAATTAGCACAATCTCCATCTGAGGTTCCTTTTGTAATGTTCAAATTCCCATACTTGATCATTGCAAGTATTTGGGAATATTCTCAACTCTTTTAAACTACAGATAAAAGCAGTAATATCTAATGCCTTCTTCCACTTGAAACTTCTGAGGAGGCTAAAAGATTATTTGTCTGTGGATAATTTTCATTCTGTGATGGTTGCAATATTGATGCCAATTCTGGATTACTGCAATTCCCTGTATTTTGATTTGCCAAAATGTACAATACAGGCTTTGCAACTAACACCAATTGAATTAGGCGATGGTAGGTGGCCTACTGCTGCCTCTTACAGTACCATTTAGAGATTTTGGACCTCAGTCTTTGCTTGTCCTAAAAACAATTATTGGGAAAGTAAAAAAAAGTTCAAATTATTTCTCTTCTCTGTGATTTGGTGCAAACGTGGTCATTAGGACTAGCATTCTGTTGCTGGATGTACAGTACATAAAAAACATAGAAACATGATTCCAGATAAAGGCCAAATGGCCCATCCAGTCTGCCCATCCGCAGTAACCATTATCTCTTCCTCTCTCTTAAGAGATTCCATGTGCCTCTCCCATGCTTTCTTGAATTCAGACACAGTCTCTGTCTCCACCACCTGTTCCAGGAGACTGTTCCACGCATCTATCACCCTTTCTGTAAAAAATTATTTCCTTAAATTACTCCTATGCCCTCTCATTCCAGAGCTTCCTTTCAAATGAAATAGATTCGACTCATACGCATTTATATCACGTAGATATTTAAACATCTCTCAAGAAAAAACAAAGAGTAATAGAAAAAAATCCCAAAACTTAACTGTAAAATATTACTCACCAGAGATGGGTTACACTCCCCTGAGTGTAGAAAAAGACTCAAAAATTTCAATGAAGCAGTAAACAACTTCAATACTGTTTAAAGTCCAAGCTGCTTATGTACTATTACTGGCAAAAAACTCCACCACCACTGAAATGTAATTATCAAAAGGGTAATATACCCATCATTGTGCACAGAAAAAGCAAAAAAAGTTTTACTTAGCTTAGGACCATGGTCTGAAACGCCGTGCTGTACTGGTAGAAAATGTCTGGCCAGACTGTTGATGAAAACACCACGGCACCATTTAGATGTGCAGTCCAGAATCCATGTCCAATCCTCCAAGTGCCTTGTTTTGCCTCTCAAAGGGTTCCTTAGGGAATGTATCAGCTGGAAAACTTCACTCCTCTTCCGTGCACACCGGCACAAGAAACGCCCATTGCTAAAAAGGAACTGCAGGATCCAACTTCCGGTAGCACTTCCGGGTTACAGCGTCATAGCAACAGCCAAAAAACGGCTGCCATTCATCCATACAACTGCCATTCATTCTTCAAACTTTCACTCATCCAAAAAATGCCACCCACTCCACCCGCTGATTAAGGCCATGAGGCCAAATAGTATCCAAAAAGAAAATCCAGCGCTGTTCATGCTAGTACAAAAGCCTTTTCACATTGCTCCTCCGTGGGGTAACAGGAATGTGTTCTAACACAAAATCATCAAAATCATGCTGTTCTTTGGCACAGTTGGGAGTCAGGATGTCAACTTCTTTTTTGTGACCGATATTGGACCGGTGTTCAAATAACCGAGTCTTGAAACATCTGGCAGTGTGACCAATATAGGTTAACCCGCAAGGGCACGCCATCCCATACACCACTCCTCTTGTTTTCGTTGTGGAAAATGTGCAGCTTGTGGCGTTATGCAAGAGGGCACGGCTGCACAAGTTCCTGGTAGAAGAGTGGTGAAATTGCGCTCTTTTACAACATGTGAAACAAGAGGAGCCTATTGAATAAGTTCCTTGTATTTTGCAAAAGATTTTCAACCCACATTCATTTCTCTGTTGTGTAAGAACAGTAAAGTCCTGGATTCATTTGTCAAATCCATTGCAATCATAATTCTCTGCAAAGCATTCTCATTCTTATTAGTGTCTGTGATTTGAATGATCCAGAGCTGTGAAGCCTAGAAACTGACTGGGTGTGATATATCTGATGTTTTATAGAGTTATATTGGGCTATGATCTCCATTTAGCAAGGAAAGGATAGGAAGAAATGATGGAAAAATGTTGCTATGTATTTAAAAAAAATAATATTAAACAGAACTCTAGGGTTTATGAAGCAAGTAGGAGGCATTGTAGATTAACCTGGAAAGAGGGAATGGAATACCCATATATATTGGTATAAAATTCAGACATCTCTCAAGGGCAGAAGAAATAGAGATTTAATTGAAAACATTCACAAAATTGCTAGGATAGGAGAGGTGCTATTTCAAGGCAACTTCAATGTTGAGTGGTTCATCCTGACTGTGCTATCTAGAAGTAAGGTGATCTTAGATTCTCTACAGGGAAAACCCTTGTTTGGCAACAGGTAACAGAACTTACATAGAAGGATCAATACTAGACCTGGTGCTTATGGTGTTGTAATGGGTGATCACCTAAGATCTGGTGATCAAAGATGCTATAGGTTAGTATTAGGGCACAGGTATTGACAGTTTATTTAAGAGCAAGGGTCCTAGACTTCAGGAAAACCAACTTCTTCAAAGAGTCATTAATGGGTTAGGAACATCTAAGGAAAGTGGATATGCAGTGGCCAAAATGGAAAGAAAGGATTGTAAAAGCAATGAACCCATTTGCTAGGAAAGTAAATAAAAATAAAAGGAAAAAGAGGCTCCTATATTTTTAGAAGAAATAGTTGAAAAGTTAGGGAAAAGAGTTAGCAATTATTTATTTATTTAATGCACTTATACTGTTGTAAATCCACAGCAGCTTACAATAAAACATACACAAAGAGGCTAATTTTCAAAGCACATAGACTTACAAAGTTCCATATGTTACTATGAAACTTCGTAAGTCTGTGCTTTGAAAATGAGCACCAAAATTCATAAACCACAAGAGGTGAAAAACTAAAAGAAATAAAGAAAGTAATTAGCTATTTTCTGTCTCTCTTTTTCTTTTTTTTTTTCATCTTTGCTTTTCAAATACAATAAGTCTTGGTGGAGGGGGGAGAATTTTATTTAGATCTGTTTGTGTCTAGAGGGCATGCAAAAGAGAAATATGTGGATGAGGAAAAAGCAAAATTGCTTAACAAATATTTCCTTGTCATCAGCAGCAGATGAATCCAGAGACAAGTGGGTTGTGTCCACCCACCAGAAGGCAGATATAAAGAATACCAGAGTTGAGCTCTGTCATATATAGAATGGTAGGCTCACTGGCCAGCTAGAATTCTCTATCTCCATCAGGCAAATGGATGGTTTCTCTCCTGCTTCTGGTTTCATCTGCTCCTTGGTGTGGCCTGTTGCTTGGTCCGGCTCCAGGCTCAGATAAGTTCCTGTTTTGGCTCTGCTAGCAAGGGGATTAGACCTCCTGGATACCTATTTAGTGTATTGCTGGTGGTGTCAGTTCCCTGCCCATCCCCTGTAGATCCATCTGGATTGGCCTACACTCCTAACTCCCTCCTCACTTTGAAAAGAAAAAGAAGAGCAAAATAACATTCGAGCTCCAGAGTTTCTATAACGATGGCCAGGCTAGAGAGGCATGTGAGCCTGGAAGAGAGGCAGGTAGACGGATTCCAGAAACGCATGCTGATACGGAGCTGCATCCGACTGCATAGTGAGGGAGTGGGGCAAGCTCTGTGAGACCGGGATGATCGTTCAGGCCTGCCAGCAAGTATTGCATGTTTTACAGTCTGTGTGATTGCCACATTTTTGGCAATTATTTGGATGCCTCATTCTGGTTTGGTCTAAAGCATGCAAAGCTGCACTTACTGTGATTGAACTGATCACAGTTTACACAATCGACGTTTGCTGTAGATTTAACAAGAAGCCTGTGGTTTTGAGTACTGTACCTAAATTAGGTGCCCAGAGGGTGCCTGGTAGGAGCCTATTCTACAAAGGAATGTAGGCGTCTACTTCACTTCATAGAGTACTAGCCTAACTGGATACACATGCATGTAGCATTTATGAGTAGGTATGAGCTCTTAAACCAGTCATACAGCTGATGCATTAGCAGCTAGGTGCTACAGATACCCACATAACTTACAGTATTCTATAAGTTAAGTGCACAAGTTTGAGCCCCACCCTTGAAATTACACGTTGTCCCCTGGATTTCATAAATGGAGCCCAGATTTACATTTGCAAAATTATGCATTCACAACTAAATTGGCTAATGAGCCAATTAGCACCAATAATTGTTGACTCAAAAGGGGTTACTAAGTAGCAGATCTAAAACAAACTAGAGAAATTATTTCTTCATACAACGTGTAATTAAACTCTGGAATTCGTTGCTGGAGATTGTGGTGAAATCAGTTAGCTTAGCAGGGTTTAAAAAAAGGTTAAGATAATTTCCTAAAAGCGAAGTCCATAGGCCATTATTTGAGATGGCATGGGTTAGCCATTGCTTATTCCTAGGATAAGCGGCATAAAATCTGTTTTACTACTTAGGATCTAGCTAGGTACTTGGGACCTGGATTGGCTACGGTTGGAAACAGGATACCAGGCTTGATGGACCTTCGGTCTGTCCCAGTTTGGAAATTCTTATGTTCTTGGCCATGGTTGAGTCAGAGCATTCACTAAAGAAGTGTGCTCTTTCCTATTGATTACAGCACTTCCTCCCACTTTCCCATCTTCTATTTCCCTATTACCTCTCTTCTCTGATTTCATCTTTCTCCCCCATTTTATATGTTTAGATGGACGGTAAATGAAGAAAGGAATAAACCTGAAACTTGCATATTACTACTGAATACCAGGAATCTGTGTCTAACTTTGTGCCAGGAATCATACCTGATTTCAGTTGGTAGGGTACCCATAATTTGGCGCAGAAATTGGCTCTAAGTGCTGTTCTGTAAACAGCGTGCCAATTTTTTTTTTTGTGCTATTTACTGAATATAGTCCTATACAACTTATGCAGGTATTCACAGAATAGCACTTAGGTGGAATTTTGGCAGTTCTACGTGAATGTGCACACATATGCATATAAATGTCAACATTCTAAATTTATGTACTTTGTGGCAGGGAGTCTGGGCAAGGTGATAGAAAGCCTGTGCTAAGCACCCGGCAGGTCCCCCCTATTCCCTCCACAGAACCTAGGTTTAAACCAGAAACATTGCAGTACAGAAAACTACACTACCCAAGAGCCTCTAGTTTGCTTCCTGTGCCAAGATGGTGTCTTTAAGGTTTCCCCTCAAGCCTAGAGCAGTGCAGCTGGGGAAAGTTAGATAGACTTGTGCTGCAACTTTTAATCCTGTCCCTTTAAGGAGAGACAGAGAATTACCTTGGCTTCAAGCCAGGAAGCCTCTGCTGTGCTCATTGATTGTAATTAGGGGGAGGGGCCTGACACATGTGAGCCCTTATCCTCCAGCAAAGCAGGGACAGAGAGGAGAGCCAGAGGGGCCTAGGAGGAACAGCTGAAAGAAAAGCCAAGCCGATGAGGCAAGGAGGAAAATAGTTCTCTTGCTTTCCAACCCCAGCTGGGAGACTGGGAAATGGAAGAGGTTAGCTCAGAGGCAGGGAGACCTGAGGAAGAAACTCCCTTATAGGATTCCATGCAGTGGGATAGCAGCTCACCTTCAGAGCTGGCAGCTGAGGATCCCATGGAAATGTAGCTTGCACTACAGGTGGGAGAGTTCTGGCATTCAAGGTTATATTTTTGCCTTTTGTTTTTCTTTCTATGTTTCTCTGCGGTGAAAGTGTGTGACCTAAAAGGGATTACAAAATCTGGACTGGACTTTTTAAACTAAGAGCCCTGTGGAAAAGGGAACCCTGTAGAAGGCTCCAGAGGAAGAAAAAAGCCTTTTTTTTTTTTTTTTTTTGCTGTATTGTTTGCTAAGGTTAAGAACTGTTTGTCGCAATAATGCCTAGGTTGCTGAAGTGTTTATAAAAGACTGTAGCCCTGAGACCTCCAGGATTGGAGGGAGAGTTGCTTTATTCAGCCTAACATATTCTTCTGGGAGAAACAGCCTGGCCAGTTGGACTAGGTCGGGGCTGCTCTCCCCGCCCAGCTCTAAGGACAAATGAAGTTTGGAAATTGAAAGTCCTTTTTTGTTGTTTTCTTATTCTAATTTGGTGCAGTTATGAGAAGTGCCACAGCTTTAAATATTGGTTTTTTGTTTAAGGACTGGGTTTAACCTGGAGGCATCAACTGTTTTGTACAATTGCTCAATTATGTCATCTGACCTGACTATGAATGCAATTATCTTTATCAATTAAATCCAGCACTGGCTGTGTTTTAGGAAAACTCAGTGTGGCTTATTTCTTTCTGGGCTAAGTGGAAAAACTTGGCAGGAGTACACCAGTGGGCCTGGGAGCCACTGGCATGATCCGGGTCACAAACAATCATTATTCCTTGTGGCACGGGACCCCGGGTAGGTCACACTGGCCTAGCCCAAGCGTCCCTGCCACAACATGTAATGGGCATTGTGACAAACGGACGTCTTTCCCAAGGTTTGCCACAGGGAAAGGAAGGAAAGTATACAAACCCCAGTGCAGAAGGGCTGACCAGGTCAGTGCCCAGGTCAATAAATTAGCTGACTACCCGGTGAGTGACAATGAAGAAATGGAAATAGAACAGGAAGGCTTAGACTTACCTGAAGCAGTCCCAAAGCCAGGCAGGAAGAATCTGCCTTGCTACTGTCCGATGCCTGTAAGACAGAAAACTCACAAGCAGTTTCCCCTCAGAGAAATGGCATGGGCTGAGGAAGGAATTCCCTTCCCCATCCAAAGCCAAGGGGGAGTGGTTCTTTTCCTCAGCTTAAAGCCAGGCTCATCAGAGAACAAGGGGAGGAAGGAGGAGGAGCAGCACGAGGCTTGGCAGAAGAGCAGAGGCAGAACGGGGCTGAGCTTGCCTCAGGCCCTGCAGGACAGTTCCTCAGCACTGACTGGGAGATGACTGAGGAACAGGCTGGTAATTTGGCTACAGAATTCCTTCCCCCAGAGCCAATGGTGTTGGAGGAAAGTAGGGCTATGCAGGAAAGCTGGCCAGCGGAAATGGAGAGCTGAACATACTGGGAAAAGGTCTGTGAAAAGGGTTTTCTTTCTGGCTGTATTTTTCTGTTTGCTCTTTGAGCTAATGACTGTGGGAGTTATCAAGGAAAGTAATCCTGTACTGTAGTTTCACATGCTGGTTTGCTGCAATTTGTGAAAGACACAGTAATCTCCTCTTCAGGACATTCTCACAGCTGAACCAAACGCTAGGCTGTAATTCTAGCCAGTTTAAACCCAGAGTTTCCTGGTTTCAGGACTCCGTGCAAGTGCCCAGCTATGAGGTGATTGCCATAGCAACTAAGTAACTAAATTAGCCTGTATGCCTCGAAGGGAAAAGGAGATTAACTCTCTCAGGGTAAAGCCTGCTCGTGTCCAGGTAGAAAGTCCAGCCCAGCTGGAGAGAATGAGTACACTGTAGGAAGACACAGAATGTCTCTCAGGCATGAATAAGAATGTCTCCTCTGTAGCTCTACAGTGAAAAGTTATTTTTGTCAACTGTTTCACTTCCAAGCCTCATAAAGAGCTAAATGACTGTATATGGTTTACCAAGCAAGCCCAGAGCTGATTACTGAATGATGAGTGAAATGAACTTTTTCTTTTGGTTTTGTATTATGTTCATGCTACCAGGAAAACCTGGAGTGGCATAGTGATTCTACGGCCGGGGGCCGAATAAAAGCTTATATTTTTTGCACCAAGGCCATTCTGACAAGGGTGGTTTCTTCAAAGCCCTTGGGAATAAGCTTAGTTAGGCATTTGCCTAGTGGCGGCCAACTTGAAAGGATACCCTAATTCTAAAGGGACCACGCCAGTAGCAAACATCGTGTCACTACCCGACGGCTCAGGGTGTTCACAGAGAGCACGGGTGTGACAGCATATAAATATTAGCACCAGTTTTATAATGTTGTCTCTTCACTCCCAGATATACCTTATGTAAGGACCTGAAATGCTGGTTTAATAAGATGTTAAAATTCTGTTTAAAAAGCTATTGTTTCATACAAATTTCAGATGGGAATTAATCATACTAAAGGTGGTTTATTCAATTTACATAGTCACATAGTAAATGACAGCAGATAAAGACCTAAACGGTCCATCCAGTCTGCCCATTAGTTATACCCATTAAATACATGATTAATTTAACTTGTCTCTTTAGTATTTTTGGATCATAGACTATAAAGTCCTGGTTTAATATTTTGAAATAATAGATTTAGGTGGGTAGTTATTAAGGTATGTTATGCCTAATGCTTATTATTTTCCCCTCAACAAGTGTTAAAAGGCACTAATACAACATATTACTATGTTAATATGAGCAGTGTTCTCCCCGGGGCCTTTTAGCCGGGCACACCGCCCAGCTAATTTAGATGACTGCCTGGCGAATCCTTCTGCTACCGGCGATGCTCCTTCCCGGGCTGACTCTCCGCCGAAAATTTTGTTTGACGCCTGCCTTTTTTTTTTTGCCAGCATGCTTTTACTTGCTTCGGGCCTTCCTTGTTGCCGGGTCCTGCCTACTTTCTGTTTCCGCGAAGGCAGGACCCGGCAGCGAGGAAGGCCCGAAGCAAGTAAAATCAGTAAGTTGTAAGCTTCCCTCTGGGGCTCTAACGTTTGCGTGCCGGCTTCACTTCTCTTCCCTCCCCCCCACGGGGCGCAACTTCCGGTTTCAGAGAGAAGAGAAGGGAAGCTGGCATGCACACGATAGAACCCCGGAGGGAAGACTACAACTTACTGCTTTTACTTGCTTCAGGCCTTCCTCGCTGCCGGGTCCTGCCTTCACGGAAACAGAAAATAGGCAGGACCCGGCATCGAGGAAGGCCCGAAGCAAGTAAAAGTAGCAAGTTGTAAGCTTCCCTCCATCGCTGACCTATGAAAGATAGGTCAGTGATGGAGGGAAGCTTACAACTTGCCTAGCGACTCTATCGACGGGTTTGTGAGCTGGGAGGGATGGGAAGAGAAATGCTGCTGCTGCACCGAATTGCAAAGGCAATGTCAGTCGATTGCGTTGCCTTTGCAATCTTTTTCTTCCTGCCTCCCCGAGCCAGGTCAGGCGCATACAAGTGTCAGACTCACAAGACTTCACCTCCGATGTCAATTCTGACGTCGGAGAGGTAGTTCTGGGCCAGCCAATCGCTGCCTGGCTGGCCTGGAACTTCCTCTCCGACGTTAGAATTGATGTCATAGGTGAAGTCTTGTGAGTCCGGTGCTTGTACGTGCCTGGCCTACCTCAGGGAAGCAGCAGAGAGAAATTGGTGTGGTGGCTTAGGGGGTAGGGAAAGAATCGGGGAAGTGGAGAAATTGGCGTGATGGCTTGGGGGCAGGGGGAGAGAGAAAGAAAGACAGGCAAGGGGAGAGAAAGAGAGAAAGAAAGGCAGAAATAAAGAGGGGGCAGGGGGAGAGAGAAACAGGCAGTCAGGGGGGGAGAGAGAAAGAAATAGAGACAGAAAGAAAAGGGAAGTGGCAGAAATAAATAAATATTGGATTTACAGTCAGAAGAAGGAAATGCAACCAGAGACTCATGAAATCACCAGACAAAAAGGTAGGAAAAATGATTTTATTTTAAATTTAGTGTCCGTTTTGAGAATTTATATCTGCTGTCTATATTTTGCACTATGGCCCCCTTTTACTAAACCGCAATAGCAGTTTTTAGCGCAGGGAGCCTATGAGCATCGAGAGCAGCGCAGGGCATTCAGCGCATCTCCCTGTGCTAAAAACCGTTATTGTGGTTTAGTAAAAAGGGAGGGGGTATATTTGTCTATTTTTGTATAGTTGTTCCTGAGGTGACATTGCATAAAGTCATCTGCCTTGACCTCTTTGAAAATCCATGGAATATAAATGATAATTAACATTTTCTCTGTGTACAGTGTGCTTTGTGTTTTTAAAATTTTATTGTTGGTAGATCATTTTGACTTTGTCATTTTAAAAGTAACTCGCAAGCCCAAAAAGTGTGGGCACTCCTGCTGTAGAGCCATTCTTGTATGACTGGATGAGCTATATGTATCTTTTTTTTTTAGTTGTTTAAATTTATGCATAAATAAATGGCTAGATTGAACCTAATGACTTCATTAACGCCTTTCCCTTTTTTAAACCTCTATACCATTTGAAAGAGGGCAAATATCTAATTATTCCCTGGATGCTTCTTAAATTTAGTAAAAATATTCTGGCACAAGTGTCAAACCTTAAAAAAGGAAGTCATATTGAGCATTGGAAAATAATAATTAACTAATAAAAATAGTACACATTTAGGGCTCCTTTTACTAAGTTGCAAAAATGGTTTTAGTGTGTGCTTAGCGCGCGCAGAATTACCACGCGCGCTAGACGCTAATGCCAGCATTGAGCTGCCATTAGTTTTCCCACATAGCGCGGGAGTTTGCACGTGCTAAAAATGTTAGCGCACCTTAGTAAAAGAGGGAGCTAATTTTCCCCACCACCAAATTTCCCCATCCTAGTAAAAGAGGGAGTTATTTTCCCCACCACCAAATTTCCCCATCCTGCCCCACCCGGCTACTTTTTCATGCCACCCGGCTGGAAAAGTAGCCGGGTGGGGCAGGATGGGGAAATTTGGTGGTGGGGAAAATAACTCCCTCTTTTACTAGGATGGGGAAATTTGGTGGTGGGGAAAATTAGCTCCCTCTTTTACTAAGGTGCGCTAACATTTTTAGCTACTTTTTCATGCCACCCGGCTGGAAAATATTTTTGGGGAGAACACTGATAAGATACTGTAGGTTGCACAGTAATGAGCTGCAAAGCATGCAAATTATGCAAAACAACTTGTTACTATGTTTGTTCTTTAACACAGCTTATGGGTGACACCTCAAGTTGCATTATTCCTGGAAAAATACAGCCAGCAAAGATGGCAGTGCTTTTCCATCCTGGTGCATCAGACCACACAACTGAGACCTGATACATCTAGGTGCTTCTTAAAGGAGCCAGAACTAGCAAACCAGAAGCTGCTCCCTCTGCAATGACATCCCCCTGGCCCTTTTCTGGTGTGACGCTCAAAATGGGTCCAGGTTCCAGTGTGTTTTTGTTGTATTACTTGACAGAGACTGCTTATTTTATATTCAATAAACTATTTTTAATCTTACCTCCTGGTTCCAAGTTCTGGTTCCACTTTGAGTGCTTGTGGACACTCCTGTCTGTGTTGTGGAATCTTGGCCCTTTGCCTCTGATTTTGGGCTTGCTGCTCTTGCCGCGCACCCTCACAGGGGACTTGTGGATTACGCTCAAAATGACACTAGTGAACCTACCTTACACAGCAGCGTGGCCCCTAGCAGTAGTACCATAAGATTACCACTAGGGGTTGCGAGCATCATTTTGAACCTGGCCTGTGGCGAGAGCTGCAGGAGTGGCAAGTTTTTGCACTGATCATGTCACCAGGTGGATGGGGGTTCATGCTAGTTAAGTTCACAATGAAGAGGCAGAGGAACATGCTGCATTAGCAGCAGTCTAATGCAGAAGGTAGGCAGTACTTTTGTCTACAGGATTATTTTTTTATTTATTTATTAGAAAGCAAACCCCACCCTTTCGTGTCTTTCCTATCCCCCATCATCGCTTCTTTTTTTTTTTTTTTGTATCTCGATGTGTAATTATAACCCCCAATGTTCTGTCCCTTAAACTCTGTCTGTTATTGTATGTTTTTAACCATAGTTTTATTATATTATACCCATTAATGTTTTTAGTTTCTTTTTTCTTTTATCTTTTTTTTCCTATTGTAAACCGTTTAGCTATTGCCTGTTAGACGGTATATCGAATGTTAAATAAGCTTGGAAACTTTACCACCTTTTTGAAGAAATTCACCCAAGGCAGTGTGCAACAACATTATACATTGTTAGCTGCTTGAAGTACTCTTCATTAAGTTTATATCATGGGTGGGATTTTTTTCTGGAACTTTTGAAATGCAGTGGAAGAATAAATGGATGATATATGAATCCTTGTCTATCTTCTCTTTACTACTATTTATTATTTCTATAGTCCTACCAGATGCACGCAGTGCTGTACATTAAACACGCAAGAGACAGTCCCTGTTTGAAAGAGCTTACAATCTAATTATGACAAACACGCAAGATACAGGACAAAGGGTGAATCAATATATGCCATGTTATTTATATTCCCTGTGGATGCTCTGACTGTAGCTGTTTGAATCCAATAAAAATTCATGATTAATCTGATTTCATCTTCAGGTACACCTGTTCTATGATTTACTTTATCAAATGCCTTTGTATAGTCAATAAAACACAGGTATTGATCTGTACCTTCTTATGAATTATTTGCTCAGCTATCATGTGTAGTAAGTAAGTACCATCTGTTGTGCTTCCTGTTCAGAATCTCAGTTTCATTTAAATGCTGAGTGCTACATGTTATGAAATAAAATAAAGATTGGCCCGAGTTCTCATCTATACATAGCCCTCCCCCACCCCACCATTATTGGATTCTACATTCATAGAGAGATGAGCAAACAATTAGTTCTTTGGCATGTTTTATTTTTGGAATAAGAGGCAATGACACTTTCTTAAAACATTTTTGAACCAACTATTCAAAATACTGCATTAGAGTTATACTCTCGATTCCCAAATATGAAAGGATTACTGTATTTCCCCATATATAAGCCACGGCCTATATATGGGTTTTGCAATCCAAACAGTGGGTGCGGCTTCCTTATATGGGGTGGCCAATCTAACGACATCGTAGCTAAGCCGCCCCATTAGTAGACCCCCGTACCTTTTAAAATAATGCAGCTCCCTCGCTGGCCTCCTGCAATGTTGTGGCCGCAGGGCAGGAGCAATCTTTTCAGCGTCCAGCGGCCACCACGCTGCTTCCTCAATACCTGCGTCAGTTTTCACTGATGCAGGCATTGAGGAAGCAGTGTGGTGGCGGCTGGATGCTGAAAAGATCGCTCCTGCCCTGCACCACGGCTGCGACATTGTAGGAGGCAGCAGGCGGAGGTACAATATTTACCGGGGAGAGGGGAGAGATGTATAGGTCACCCCCATGTAGTTTTAAAACTCATAGATAAGCTGCAGCTTGTAACATGGGGCGGCTTATCTAAGAGTTTTAAAACATGTATAGGCATTATTTGTGGCCTATACACTAGGGTGGCCTATATGCAGGGAAATACGATAAACCTTACTTTGTTCAATTACATTGGTTACCAACTTCTGCTGGGATAACTTATACGC
The DNA here is from genome assembly GCF_902459505.1 of Geotrypetes seraphini. Lineage (NCBI taxonomy): Eukaryota > Metazoa > Chordata > Amphibia > Gymnophiona > Dermophiidae > Geotrypetes > Geotrypetes seraphini. The sequence continues at coordinate 137,828,041 of NC_047091.1, read as the reverse complement.
TCTGTGTATTGATTTTTAATATTTGACATGGCCTAGCTCCTTCTTATATGCAGGATTTAGTTTCCTTAATAATTGGTAGAGAGGGTCATATACAACAAAATCAATTCTGTTTACATTTTCTATCACCTAAATCAATTAAGCTATTTCGTCAACTTAGTGCTTCTTTTAGTTATCAAGCTCTGACTATTTAGAATAAACTTCCCCTTATTGTTAGATCAGAAACTAATTATTTAGTTTTTAGAGAGCTTTTAAAAACAGTTTTATTCAAGAAATTTTTGAACTGATTGTTTTTATGATTTTTTTCCATATTGCCTGTTTAACTGGGTTTGTTTCCAGTCATCTGCTTTATTCTAATCCACCTGGAACTCATAAGGGCTATGGCGGAATATAAAAAGCTTTGTAATCCTCTATAATCCTCTACAATCTGGCTTCATAACCAACTTCAGCACAGAGACATTACTAGGTTCCCTTATGGACAAAGTCAGACAACACCTCAGCACTGGAAAAAGAATTCTTCTCATACAACTGGACCTAACTGCAGCATTTGACCAGGTAGACCATAACATACTACTGCAAATTTTGTACACAATAGGTATCTCAGACAAAGTACTCTCATGGTTTGAGGGTTTCCTAAAATCCAGAACATACAGAGTTAAATCAGATAAAGAAAAATCTGAACCTTGGTCCAACCCCTGTGGAGTACCACAAGGATCCCCTCTATCTCCTACTCTATTCAATCTATATACTGCCTCCTTTGGAACATAAATGGAAAAACTAGGCATAACTTCTTACAGTTATGCAGACGACTTCACCATCCTCATACCTTTTGATCAACCAAAGACCACCATAACAGACACTACACTAAACTCTGGAAACAGTAGTGAACTGGATGGAAGACCACAAACTGAAACTCAACCCAGACAAAACAAAATTCATCCTCCTCGAAAATAACAAAACCCCAACTATTACCAACATAAAAATCAACTCGATCAATTACCCCATTCAAAACACCCTAAAACTACTAGGCGTGACAATAGACAGATGTTGCACCATGCAATCGCAAATAAACATAACAATACAGAAATCTTTCCCCGTTATGAGGAACCTAAGACAAATACGCAAATTCTTCGAAAGAGCACAATTCCAGCTCATAGTTCAATCCCTTATCCTGGGTATACGGGATTATTGCAATATCCTCTATCTCCCCTGCCCTGCAACAATGATCAAACAACTGCAAACAGTCCAAAATACAGCAGTAAGACTCGTCTACTCCCTAAAGAAACACGACCACATTACTGAAGCATTCATGATGTCACACTGGCTTCCAATCCAGGAAAGAATACTATTCAAATTTTACTGCATGCTATTTAAAACCATAAACGGAGACAGCCCAACCTACCTGAACAACCGACTCATCCATAATATCTCAACCAGACATAGAAAAACTCACACCCCATTCACACACTCGCAAATCAAAGAAGTTAAACGAAAAAATTTTTACGATGGCCTCCTAGCCACCCAAGCAGCAAAACTAGATAACCAAATCTCCTCATACATAAATAAATACATACATACATAAATAACCTCATACAGCGAAGGTCTACACTTCATTGAAGTGAATCATATTATTCAAATGTATCCAAATGTGTAAACCTATGCTGTATGAGGCTACTAGATTCATTGTTTGTCAGCTTAGAACATTTTGCTGCCATTTTGCATTTTGGAATAAACTCATTTGATCTAGAACATGGGTTCCACTTCTTATGGTGTTTTGGATCCAGCCCTGAATAATGAGTCTTACTCCATTCAATGTACTGTATATCATGACTATTATGTTGTATATTCAATGTGAGGATGAATACAAGCGTGGTTTATATTGGGTTGGCTATGGTAAATTTTGAGCTAACAGTGAAAAACAAGGTACCGTTCATTCTGTTCTTAAGAAGTTTCATTAAAATCATATTGTGTGGGAAAAAGGATTTGTTCCATTTGTCACAGATACAGATGCTTGCAAATGTGAAAACAGCTGACTGTTTTCATCTCCATACGTGCTTCTTGCCAGAGAACTTTGAGGCACTCTTTTCCACTTCTTAAATTCTGCAGTTTTTTCTTTTGCTTAGCCTTGATGAGATTGATATAATTGATCAGCACTTTTCTCCAATAAACAAAACTAAAGGACCTCTATATTAAAGTTACCATGCAGGCAAGATAGTATCCGCCCAATATTCAGCACTATTTAACCGGTCAGGAATGTCTCCTGGCTGGTTAAATAGTGTTTGTGTGCTGCGTCTGCCGAATAGTGGCTCTTAGCAGCCAAAATTTAGCTGTCTATATTGTGCAATTAGCTGCCAATTTTTAACCCTGATTGGCCAGGTTTTTAGGCTAAATTGGGCCGCCCAAATAGCTGGTCTATCTTATAAGTTAACCGGCCAATGCTTATAATTAACTTAGCCTGCTAAGTTTGAGCCAGTCAAAAATAGATTGGATATTCAGTGCTGGTCACCAGAAATGACCCGGCATTGAATATACAGGTAGAGGTCTGCACGGGAACGGGGATCCCCGTGGGTCCCGCGGGGTTCCCGCAGGAATCCCCCCCCTAACCCACGGGGACCTCCCTCTGGCTCATGGGACTCCCACGGGGATGGAAGGCTTTGGAAGCAGGGTTCGTCCATATAATATAATGGCCACGTCAGCCTTAGTAAAAGAGGGGGTTTATAAGTTAATTACCTGAACAGAAAACAAAAAAAGGGTTCCACCAAACAGATTCTACAAGGAAAACAGCAGCGCAAACACAAAAGAAACGGTGGAATTGATGATCCTGTCAGAAGTAATTGCTGCTTTTTATGGGGACGGGCGGGGATGGAGGTAATTCCTTGCGGGGACGGGTGGGGACGGAGAGGATCCTGACGGGGACGGGTGGGGACGGAGAGGATCCTGACGGGGACGGGTGGGGACGGAGAGGATCCTGGCGGGGATGGGTGGGATTTCTGTCCCCGTGCAACTCTCTATATCCAGGCTCAGCGTTGACCATGGGAGTTAGCTGGCCTGTTTCCCATGGTCTCAATATCGATCGGTTTCTATGTGCTAATTCTCACGCCAATGAGATGCTATGTTATGGAATGAGAAGTGGGTGAAGGAAACATATTCTGTTAATTTATCTGCTCAAGTGGCATGTAAATATAGGCACTGTCTATATTTACAATGTCTACACATTGCACAGGGTCTCAGAAATTGTCGCTTGTACACAGGCTAGTTTATATGGCCATATAATGTGGTTCAACAAATTGGGATGCTCATTGCCTCTCAGGTGTTAATGTAAAGGGTGGATTTTTATATGGGAGAAAAATGATGACCAGGTGTATAAATTGTATTATCTTTATCTTCATTTCTATGTATTTTTATTATTGGGGAGGGGGGGGTGTTATTGTTCCCTGTTTAATTCATAGGCAGGTTATAAATGTATTAAACAATGTGGACAAAACAAAGGGCAGGGAAAGGAAGCATGAGATAATAGGATAGTCAGATTTGTACCAGCAGATGGCAACTCCTCACAAATCAACCAGGTTCATGAGTCCCAGATACTGTCCTGCAAGGGCCAGGGGGTTTTCTAAGATGCCTGAATTGAATGAGTAGCGAGCTCACTAGTTTTGGCAGTAATTTCCATTGCTGCAGGGTTTCGTGGTGGGACATGGAGAAGATGCAAGGTGTTGGATTAAATATGACATTTTGTATACTTATATGTGCTATGTCTTGCTGTAATTTTGAAAGTTTTTTGTAATATCACTGTCTGTATACAGTCTCTTCCTCTGTAAACTGCTCTGAACTGTTTGTGGTATTGCGGTATATAAAAATAAAGTTATTATTATTATTACTGTATATTTACAATGTCTTGTGAACTGTGCTCCTTGTTTGTAGTCTCTTAACTACTTGAATTTTTTGTGACTTTTATGTTTTTATATTGAAGACAGCCAAGGACCCTAAAAGACCCCTGAGGAAGGCATTTTTATTTTGCTGAGACGCAGCCCATGTTGGGTCATTTTTATTTTATATATTATTTGGTTTCTATCCTATGGGTCATTTGTGACTGTATACACCCTTTATGGATTGTTTTTAAGTTATTTGGATGCTTATTAAACTACAAACTGGTACATCCAATCTTCTGTTCCACAATCTTTTGTTGTTTTCTATGTAAATATAGACACCCTGTTATAGAATTGCCCTATAACCCTCTCATTCAATAACAGGCTGCCTAAATTTAAGCACCTTTTGTGCACTTAAATTTGTAGGGTTGATATTCAACGTGAGTTTACTGACCAGAAACAGCTCCTGGCATATTAAATCGCCTGTTCTGGACTAACCGGTTATTTTCAGCAGCATTTAACCAGTTAGTACTGCTGAAAATAACCAGTTAGTGGTAAACTCAAAACCAACTATTTTGAGGGTGTTCTAGAAGCATAGTCAGTACTTGGCTGCTTAAGTGCTGATGTTCAGAACTTAACCAGCCATGTTAACTGCATAAAAGTCAGTCCTATCTTTATGCGATAACCCATAGCTGGTTAAGTGCTGAATATTGCGCTTAACTCGTTATGTTTTAACTCGATCTGCAAACCCGGAAATTCAGTACCAGCGCTTGGTTATGACCCGGCATTGAAGCTGCAGCTTGACTATCTGGCCCATAAAATACTGCCGTTCACTCAGGTAAGTGCACACTTACGCTGCAAATGACAGTGGGGCACACTATTCTATTACACCAGGGGTAGGCAATTCCGGTCCTCAAGAGCCGGAGCCAGGTCAGGTTTTCAGGATATCCACAATAAATATGCATGAGATAGATTTGCAACTCAAGGAGGCACTGCATGCAAATCCATCTCATACATATTCATTGTGGATATCCTGAAAACCTGACCTGGCGCCGGCTCTCTCGGACTGGAATTGCCTACCCCTGTATTACACAGTTCAATGGCATAGGCCCAGGTTCTATAAACAGTGCCTGAAGTTAGGTGCCTAGATCGGCATGCTTAGCTGACCTAGGCACCTAACTTCAGGGGGGGAGGGGGAGAGTGTAGTACAGTGGTTAAAGCTACAGCCTCAGCACCCTGAGGTTGTGGGTTCAAACCCACACTACTCCTTGTGACCCTGGGCAAGTCACTTAATCCCCCCATTGGCCCAGGTACATTAGATAGATTGTGAGCCTGCAGGGACAGACAGGGAAAAATGCATCAGTACCTGAATAAATTCATGTAAACCATTCTGAGCTCCCCTGGGAGAACAGCATAGAAAACTTAATAAATAGTGTGAAAAGTTTCAGCCTCTGATAACCAGAGCTGGTATTGTGACATCATAATGCCTCATTCCACCAGTGCCTAAGAGCCAACTTCATCAGTGATGTCACAATGGCTTGATTGTCCTATACTTGGCTCACTTTTACTACATTTTGATTTCTAGAGTGGCGCAGTGGTTAAAGCTACAGCCTCAGCACCCTGAGGTTGTGAGTTCAGACCCACACTGCTCCTTGTGACCCTGGGCAAGTCACTTAATCCCCCCATTGCCCCAGGTACATTAGATAGATTGTGAGCCTGCTGGGACAGACAAGGAAAAAATGCTTGTACCTGAATAAACTCATATAAACCATTCTGAGCTCCCTTGGGAGAACAGTATAGAAAATTGAATGAATAAATAAATTAAAAATCCGTTAAAAAAAATTAATTAGCTGGTAGATGCCTACCAGCAAGTAGGCAAGTTAAGGGGCAGATTTTGGGTGTGGTTTTTCTTAGGTGCCGGTAGGCGCCTAACTTAAACCCTGGCCTAAATGGGAGTGCGCCTTAGGTTTTAATGCCTACCATTGTCTTAAGACTGCTTAGGCACCACTAGGTGTGTTTCTATAAATGGTGCCTAGTGAATGATTGACAATTGTGTTCAATGGCACCTAGGAGTTAGGTGCCATTTATAGAATCAGGGCCAGTATCTATTTATTAGAGGGGCATTACCAGGGGTGGGGCAACATGCAGAATACTTTATGTTGCACATGTAGATATTGCATTTAGGCATTACCATTTATACATGTTGTAGAGCTGTTAAAATGCACATGCTTATGTTTTAGGGCACTGATGCTGGTATTCTAGATAGTTACGTGAATAAGTAAACCTGCCTCTAAGCTAATTAATATTCAGAAGAAGTGTAGTCTTAGGTTTGTGCCATAGCCGTGTAACAGACAGAGAAAATGACCACAGTTAAGGAGAGCAAGATTTACCTGCCTGCCTATCCCTGATGCTGTATTTCATAGTGTATTAATGCATTTATTTCTGAAATAGAATTATCTTGAGACCCATCAGAAAGCCTGACATCATTCTTGTAATAAATAAAATATATCTCAGTAGTTCTTATGTTTTATGTTATAGGCCACATTTCGAAAGTAAATATGAACATTTCCATTACTTCTGTCTCAGACAGTACATGCAGGTTTGTAAAACCAAACAATGGAGCTCTATAAATCACATAAGTAAATCTTTGCTCTATATTCTAAATTAGTTTACATTAAATGTGAAATTTTAGTACACACTTGATGGAAACTCTCATTTGCACAATGGATTTAGATTCTTTCAATCTCAAATTGCACCCGTGAGAACATTTTGTGAGCTATTGCCTCTCACACATCATCACTGATTATTTAGAAGGAATCTTATCTTCTTTCATTCATTCTGCTGTCAACAGCCAGCAATCATGTGAGGGCCTGTGCTACACTATTTTGGCTATGATCTAAGTATAAGCGTAAGGATATAAGAGTTGCCATACTGGGTCAGAGCATAGGTTCATCAAACCCAGCATCCTATTGGAGTTATGAGCCTTGTGTGCTGTTGTCTGTCTTGTTTTGACAGAGATTGAGAAGCTTTGCAATATGGTATGGGGGCCAAGGGGTTAATGCCCTATTGCCCTATCTCATTAGGAACATGCCCATTACCAAAAAAGTTTATGACTAACACATGGGTCAAAGCCCTGAATCTTCCTAGCCTCTGGAGACTTGCTCTTGTACCTAAGGAAAGGATATTGCTTTTGTGTGGATAGGCTGTAAATTTATATTGTTTTATAATTGGAAGTATTTGTGAGGATTCTGTACTGATTATTGCATCCTTCTCATACTGGTCTCCTCTGCCAATTGAGAATGTACATTTAATTCACAGCTCATCATTTTATTGTGTTTTAGAGCTTTGTGCTAATGACTTCCTGTTTTGTGCTGAATTAATTTCAGAACAAAGCAAATATCCACACACTTTCCTTGAAACAAGAAGTGTGTGTGTGTGTGTGTGTGTGGGGGGGGGTTAAATAAATGGGCTAGGCTTTTTGTACAAAGCTGAATGCCATACTAGAACCTATGCTGGGATGGAATGTTTAATAGAAGCAGAGAAACAGGAATCTAGTTGGCATGTGTGACTAAAGAGATGAAGATCCAAAGCTTTTATGGCTGAGTGATGTTAACATGCAAATGGCTTACTGCATCTTCCACTCTCTTGATGAATGTTTTCTGTGTGGTACCATAAATTAGCCATGAGTGTGATGCCCAGGTCCATTTGCACTAGTCCACAGCAAAGAAGGGAATAAGAATTAGATGACAGACTGCATCCCTCTTGTGCAGTATCTCCTAAGCAGTTTACAACTGTATCCATTGTAGGGCAGGTACAGATTTTATAAGATAGATAAATTAGGGATGTATTTTGATAAGTAGGGGAGTATATTACAAGTTCAAGTTCAAGTTCAGGTTTATTTTGATAAATCGCCTATAAAAACTTTCTAGGCGATGTACAATGAAATACAAGTTATAAAAACATATTATCATACTAGTAATATAAGACATCTGATACCTCAACATAAACAATTATTATTAATTAAATTAAATAAAATGAAGAGAATTTTCTCTTTACCTAGCCCTAAACAAAACATAACAGGGGGAGGGAAGGAAAGGATTACATTGTTTCTCTTATTAAAGGAAAGAACATAAGGAAGGGAAAGACAATAAAAAGAGGGAGAAAAGGAAAGAAATTGGTCATTAAAAACATCATTATATACATGTATGACAAAAAAGGAATAGCAATTTTTTTTTGTGGTCACAAAATGAGAGGTGCCTGTGTATACCTTCAGGGCGATCTCTACTTTTCGAAACTGCTCGCAAGCATACTCTCATGGTATGACAAAATTGTGGAATCAGTTTCCTTCTACTATCAGAGCACTGGATGGGATGTTAATTTCCCGAAAGACTGTGAAAACATACCTTTCTAATAGGAATCATGATTTTATATTATTTTACTGATGTATGTTATATGGTACTATGAATGTAATCATTTGTAACCTGCTTTGGGCTTTTTGGGAGGATGGGCTAAAGAACCAAGAAAATAAAGAGAGAAATATTTTGAGTGACTTTTTTTATTTTTTTAGAGCACTAACCGTGGAATCTGTTTTTTGATGGGAAATTTAGATTTGTGAAGAATTTAGATTTTCAGGAATAAACTCGTCACAGTGGTTGTGTCCTTGCACCCAAGCTGGGTGCTCAAATTTGGGTGCACAGGGTAAATGCTCTGCACACACAAATTCATGAGTGAACGAAATGCCAACAATCAGCTATTCTCCTTCATTGGCATTAATTTGGATTTTTTTGCGCATTTACTTGTGCGCTATTCTGTAACCCTATGCATGGGCATCGGAACAGGGGAGGCTAGATGTTGATTGGGATATCCCTATTGTGAGGACTTCTAGAAGTAGGGAGATACTGGATTCTCTACTAGGAGAACTGTTCCAGCAGTTAGTAATGGAACCCATGTGGGATGGGGCCATACTGGACTTAGTACTTACAAATGGGGAAAGTGTTTCTGGTATTACAGTGGGTGGTCATCTGGCAACCAGTGATCACCGCATGGTGTGGTTTAATATAGAGAGTTGCAGGGAGACAGAAATCCCACCCATCCCCGCCTGTCCCCGCCAGGATCCTCTCCGTCCCCACCCATCCACGCAAGGAATTACCTCCATCCCCGCCTGTCCCCATAAAAAGCAGCAATTACTTCTGACAGGATCAATTCCATAGTTTCTTTTGTGTTTGTGCTGCTATTTTCCTTGTGGAATCTCTTTGGTGGAACCCTTTTTTTGTTTTCTGTTCAGGTAATTAACTTATAAACCCCCCTCTTTTACTAAGGCTGATGTGTTCCTTATATCAGTGTTTTTCAACCGCTGTTCCGCGGCACACTAGTGTGCCGCGAGATGTTGCCTGGTGTGCCGTACGGTCAGGGCCGCCATCAGGGCAGTACCACTAGTCCTGCATTCAGGGGCCCGGGCTCCCCCAGGGTCCTAGGCCACAGTCTAGGGAGAGGGGCGGTCCACCCCACGTGGACAGGAGAGAGCTGGACGGGGGACCCGCGGAGTTCAATACATCTCGAGCCGCGAGGCTCGTCTTCTGTTCCTGCCTGCCCTGCAGCTAACATATAGCCGATCGCAAGCGTTCCCCGATGTCAGCGCTGATGTCGGAGGGAGGGCTTAAGCAAAGCCTGCCCTCCGACGTCAGCGCTGACGTCGGAGAATACTTCCGTTCGGCTATTTGTGCGCGGCAGGGCAGGCAGGAAGCAGAAGACAAGCCTCGCGGCTTGAGCTTCGTTTTGCTGAGAAAGTTGCAAAGATGGGCTGGGAGGCAAACACGGAACACAAAAGGGGGGAGGGAGTGCGTTTTGGACACAAGGCATGAACTTGGGAGAGAGGAAGGGTGGGAAAGAGATGCTGAGGTGGGGGAGGGAATGCGTTTTTGGACACAGAAGAAATGGACTTGGGAGAGAGGAAGGGAGGGAAAGAGATGCTGAGGTGGGGGAGGGAATGAGTGTTTGGACACAGAAGGCATGGACTTTGGAGAGAGGAAGGGAGGGAAAGAGATGGTTGTGTACACGGGGAATAGAAGAAAGGAGAATTTTTGGTCATAGGGAGGGAGTGAGGTACAGATAGTGGCATACCAGGGTGGGGGGGGCGGTCTGCCCCACCCCGGGTTTACGTCCCAAGGGGTGCACAGCTGGCCACCCTCCAGTGTTGTCCCTAGGCCGGCAAACTGTGGCTTTTTAGCCACTTGAGTGCCACCGCCGCCATCGGGAACAGGCCGGCGCCAAGTTCTCCCTGCTTTTCCCTGTGGGGCCGGCCAACTCTCGCCACTCGCGTCAATTCTGACGTCGGAGAGGACGTTCTGGGCCAGCCAATCGCTGCCTGGCTGGCCTTGAACGTCCTCTCCGACGTTAGAATTGACGACGGGTGGCGAGAGTTGGTCGGCCCCGCGGGGAAGAGAAGCAGGGAGAACTTGGCGCCGGCCTGTTCCCGATGGCGGCGGTGGCACTCAAGTGAATTACTTTATATATAGTCAATATAGGCACAGAGTTAAATTTTTTAACATTTTCTAATGGTGATGTGCCTCGTGATTTTTTTCATGAAACAAGTGTGCCTTTGCCAAAAAAAGGTTGAAAAACACTGCCTTATATTATATGGACGAACCCTGCTTCCAAAGCCTTCCATCCCCGTGGGAGTCCCGTGGGTTAGGGGGGATTCCCGCGGGACCCCTGCGGGACCTGCGGGATTCCTGCGATCCCCGTTCCCGTGCAGACCTCTAGTTTAATATTAAGACAGGTGTAGAGAAGGCTTGTTCAAACGTAAAGGTTCTAGACTTTAAATAAAACATCTAACTTTGTTCAGATGGGGTTTAAGTCAAGGAATTGTCTGGATGGGAACATCTGGAAGAAGTAGGAAAGCAATGGGCAAAACTGAAAGGAGCAATTGTAAGGACAACAAACCTTTTGTAAGGAAAGTAAGTAAAAGTAAGAGGAAAAGAAGGCCGCTTTGGTTCTCAAAAGTAGTAGCTGAAAAAGTAAGGAAAAAGCCTCTACAATCAGAAAGAGACTGCACAAATGTAACTTGCACGAGAGGTGTGCAAAGAGGAAACCTTTGCTCTCCAAAAGGCCAGACTGAAGTTTGCCAGAGAGAATGTAGACAAACACCAATGTTCTATGAACAGATAAGTCTAAAATTGAATTATTTGGATGCCAGAAAAGAAGACATTTTTGGTGTACACCAAATACAGAATTCTAGGAAAAGAACCTCATACCAACTGTGAAGTAGAGAATGACACGGTGACAAAATTCATCACCGTTCCCGTTCCAGCGGATAACCGCGGGAAACCATCTTCATGTCATTCTTTAAGGAGAGAAGGAAGAATCAGAGTATAATTGGGCACAACCACTGACCCACAAGCTTTGCTTTGAAGAATGCTGGTGTAGAAGGACTGAGGTTGAAATAGACACTAGAAAATGACATGGGATTATTTCCCGCGGTTATCTGCGGGGACGGGAACGGTGATGAATTTTGTCACCGTGTCATTCTCTACTGTGAAGCATAGAGGTGGAAGTGTCATAGTTTGGGGATGCTTTGCTGCAGCAGGACCTGGCCAGCTCACCATCATAGAATTCACCATGAATTCTACTGTGCATCAGGGGGTGCTTGAGGAACATGTGAGACCATCTGTAAAAAAATTAAAGCTGAAGCGGAACTGGATCCTGCAACACGACAATGACCCAAAACATACCAGTAAATCCACCAAGGACTGGCTGAAAACTAAGAAATGGAGAGTTCTGGAGAGACCAAATCAAAACCCTGATCTTAATCCCACTGAGATGCTGTGGGGTGATTTGAAACAGGCTATACATGCAAGAAACCCCTCAAACATCTCAACATGTCTTCCCACAGATTTTAATAGTCTTAACATTGTACACTGTTTTGACAATTTATTTAAAGTGGTATATCAAATTTTAAATAAAACTTGAAACTTGAGATGACGCATCTCACTGCAGTTATTTCAGTCAAAGGGGGTAACACAAGCTATTAGGGTGTCCTAATTTATTTCTCAGTTAGAATACGCATTTTTGTGGATATCTTTTGTTTCATGAGTAAATCAAGGAAAATTTTTGTTATTTACCTGCAACTACATCAGTTTCTTTTCCAGAGATAAAAAAAAAAAAGACTTGACATTGATATGTGAACATTTCTTAAGAAAGAACTGAATATTTCATGGGGTGTCCTAATTTTTTCACAAAACTGTATATACATCAATGTCTGGAACATTTGGATAACCAGATAAGGAGACAACTTGAAACTGTTGAACTTTCCTATATCTCTTTTTATTTCTCCTTTAGATATGTTTAAAAAAATATTTGGTGAAAGTTCTAAAGATGCCACAGGATTCTTTGCCTCCTACAATACATGCTGGTCTCTGGTGTTGGTGAGGGCACTGTGCAATAGGCTCCAGAGAGGGGGATATTGCTCAACAACCTGTTCTTGCAACAGAACCGCTAATGACAGTAATCCAATGTCCTTAGAAACACTATCTTTTCAATAGTTGTCCCTTCCCTCTGGAATTCAGCACCGAACGCTTTAAAAATCTCAGTCCACAACAACTGATCCCCAGAACTGTTAATCACTATCCCTTAATTTGTTAATTCTACTCAATCTGTAGCATCTTTTAATCATTGTAAACCGCATAGAACTTCACGGTCCTGTGGTATATAAACTGTTATTATTATTATTATTAAGAGAGATAACAAACCTCGAGAAATTCAAGTCATTTTTTTAAGACATTTCTTTTTAAAGATGCTTTTCAAGTTGGAGTGTCCTTTTAAGGATGTTTAAACTTTTTTTTAGTCCATTTGTATTGGACCTACATGTTTTTAACCCTGTCCTTTTGTTTTCTCCTTTGTACCTCTTTAATTATTGTAGTTCTTCCTTTTTCTCCATTTGTACCTGTTCATCCAGTAGTGTACCTTAACTTTTGTTTAGTTATGCTAATTGTATTATCTGTTTTACCCTAATTTTTTTATTGTTTAACCACCTTGAAATAAATGATAAGGTGGTATATCAAATCAATGATAAACTTGAAACTTCCTTGAAGGTTGTTACACAAAAAGCAACAATATTGGTAGCCCTTGCTTTTGATATGGATCGCAATACTGTACTGAGACTTTTCTTCAGATACTTAGAGATGTTTTGGGGATCCAAATAAGAGCTTTTCCAGACCTAGCAAGAGAGACTCAGGCTCACTATAAGGCTTTTCTGGCTCTCCGAGCCAGAGTACAAACATTGGGTGTAACTTTTCTATTAAGATTTCCTTGCATTAGTTTAATTTCCTATGAAAGTAAACTGTTTCAGGTGGGTTTTTTTTTATCCCAAACAACTAGAAGATTTTCTAATAGCTAAGGCAGATGTTAATGTCATTGTATAATTCTCATATGTTCGCTGATTAGGCTAGGCTGTGGAGGAGACTTGAGTGATTAGTAAATCCTCATTTAGATTCATTATTGACCTTTTTCTTTGTATCTTGAATTTAATTTCAATTATTGTGGATGAATATTGGTCTAATTGTCTTATTTTTCCTTTTTTGGGTGTAATAGGTAATTTTTCTTGATACTCCATATTGATGATGATATTGTAATCAAGTGAAATGTATAAATAAAATAATAAAAAAAGAAATTACAGGATAGAAGAAGTGAACGTTGGGTGCAATTTTTCTGATTTCCCCAGGGGTCATCTTTAGCTCCAGCGCTGTTTAACATTTCTTCGATTCCATTTTGTAGGAAATTGAACGCTTTGAATATTCATTAGCAAGTCTATGCAGAAGATATACAATTTTTCTTTGAATCTGAAAACTTGGCTGAAACCTTTGCATGCCTTCAGTCAATTGTTCTTGTTATAGTGGAGTGGATGTGCTCGAATAAATTAGTGTTGAATGTTGCAACAGAGATCTTGATAGCGTGGGGCATAAGATTCACCAACTGACACTTGTAAAAATTATTGTAAAAGGTCTGTAGATTTGTACTAGAGATTGGGTTTTTTTGGGATTCTGAGTTGTCATTTAATGCTAAACTGAAGGCTGTGATGAAATCTTCTTTTTGAACACTTTTATCTGATCAGCAAATTGAAAGACTGTATTCCTGTGAGTGATTTTGAGACCGATTAGCGGTATATGGGCTTACCAGCTTGATTATACAAGCTTTGCAGGTTGTCTAAAGTGCTTTAGCGTGTAGCTCAACTTGTTACTGGCTGCTGTCATCATAAACCAATTTCACTTTTTCAACAATTGGTAACCAGTGCAAGAAAGAATTCATAAGGCATTGTGAGGTCAATTAACTTTTTTATTGGAAAGCAGTGTTGCAGATTTATGAACCATGTTGTTCTTTAAGATCCCAAGGAAAATGTCTCCTGTTGCCATCCGTGAAAGATATTCATTTAGGTGAATCAAGAAGATGTGTTTCCTCAGTTGCAGGCCCTTTTCACTGGAACCAATTACTGCTTCAGTTGTGAATGGTCACAGATAATGTGACGTTCAAAACTGTTGAAATCTGATTTATTTACCCAAGCCTTTGGCATAGTTAAGATGGAGATTATTTTGCAATAATGTAGTTATATATGTTTAGTAAATGAGATTTTGCTTGTTTTTAAGTTGTGTGTATGTATGTATGTTATTCCTCACCATGATCCAGGTGGGACATAAATGAATAAACTATAACCACAGCAATAACATGTGGTAGAGACAACTGAATTTTGGTTTTGGCACAGAAACTGTCCTAAAATCTGGGGTTGGATTTCAGCTGAAAATTCCAGTGCATTTTTGGCTGAAATTGAAACACTCTGACCCTGTTTGGGCTGCTTGACCACCCATAGGCCCTTTCTGGACCTACCTTATGAAACCCTGGTGACCTCTTTGGGGAAGGAATGAAGCCCACTTGTTCTTGCCCAATGCCACTGCTCAGTCATAATGGTTGCTGAGACTTCTGGCAGTCTTGTGAGACTGCTGTGGAAGGTCCCAGCAGCCATTTTGAGACTAGAACCGGCATAAGCAGGAGCGACTGGAGATTGGAGCTGGCATAAGTAAGATCAATCTCAAAATGGCTGCCAGGATGTCCTGTGGCAGCCATTTTGACTGAGTAGTGGCACAGGGCAGGAACAAGTAGGGTTCATTTCTGCCCCTGAAGAGGTCAGTAGACCACCAAGGCTTTTAAAGGTAGACCTGGGGAGGGCCTACCTGTGATTTGATGGCTCAAGGAACCAGGTCTCTGAAGGAGAAGGGGAAGTGGCAGCAGCCCAAGAGATCCAACTGGGGGGTAGGGGTGTTGCATGATGTTTTCAGCTTCAGATCTGACAGAATCCAAGTATCCTCTAACACACAGTCTAGGACAGTGGTCTCAAACTCGTGGTATGAGGGCCACATGCAGTCCGCCAGATACTATTTTGAGGCCCTCAGAATGTTTATCATAATCACAAAAGTAAAATAAAACAGTTTCTTGATCATATGTCTCTTTAGCTATAAATTACAATATTATTATTAAGACTTAGCCAAATGGAAAGATTTATAAACTATAAAGAGTTTTACTCATGCAAAACTGTCATTTCTTTAATAAGACATTAATTATTTTTTTCTGCAGCCCTCCAAGTACCTACAAATCCAAAATGTGGCCCTGCAAAGGGTTTGAGTTTGAGACCACTGGCCTAGGAGCAAAATTTAGAAACACAATTTTAGGAAGAAGTATCTCCAAAGTTAGATTTCTCTTATATTAATGCTATAGCTTTGTCTTTGTCACATTAGAAAGATATCCTATGATCCACTTTGGATAGTGTTGCTCCTTAGAGGTGGCTGAAAACTGCAAGAAAAATGATTCTTCCTTGGTATAACAACAAATTGCAAGGAGAAAAAAGTGAGTGCAATAAATTAGAGAGTCTCTGGCAAGAGAATCTGGGTGAGAATTGTAAAATGATTTGATATTAAAAAAAATTAACTATAAATAAATGATAAAGACAGGGCAGAAAAGGTACTACCTGTATATAACTTTAATTGCAGGCAGCAGGGTTATAGCCATAGGGAGCTGGCTCCATTACTTTGGGCTCAAACCCCCTTCACTTTAATAGCTGACGAGAATGCCCAAGCTAAGCTAGCTGAAGAGGTCTCCTGCATGAGACCCTGTATGTACTGTCTGAACAGCACTTAACTTGGCGTGCAGGCACTCTCACGCATGCTTAGTTTAGTGACTGAACTAAGCATGTGTGGGAGTGCTGATGTCGGCAGCTGAAGCGTGCCCACAGACTTAAGTGCTGCTTTGGTAATGTGTCCATTTATTTTTTTTCATCAAAACGGGACATCTATTAATTGTCAGTCCCGCCCCCAATCCTGCCCCCAATTTTTTCCATTCATTTTTCATGTACAAATAATATCTTATTAAGTCATAATGGTAATCATAAAACAAAACAAAACACAAAGCACACTATACGCAGAGAAAATGTTAATTATATTTGGGGTTTTATCAAAGATGTCAAGGCAGATGACTTTAAAATATGCAATGTCACCTCAGTAACTATAGAAAAATAGACAAATATAGTGCAAAATATAGACAGCAGATATAACTTCTCAAAACTGACACATTTTGATCACTAAATTGAAAATAAAATCATTTTTCCTACCTTTGCTGTCTGGTGATTTCATGAGTCTCTGGTTGCGTTTACTTCTGACTGTGCATCCTTTCTTTCATTTCTTTCTTTCTTTCTGCACTCAGGCCCAACAACTGTCCCTTTCTATTCCCTCCCTCCTTCCTTCCCATGTCCTTAGTGCCCCCAGTGCCTCCTTGCTATGTCCCCCTTATTTCCTTCCATCTTTTGTCCCACCCCCCTCCCTCAAAGCTCCCTGCCTCGCTAAAGCCAGCCTAACTGCCTCCCTGCTGAAGCCGAAGCCTGCTCCCCACCTCGACCGGCCCCCGCTGCTGCTGCCTACCGCTGCTTTAAACCCCTTCCCCCCCCCACTGTCACCGCTGCTGCCCACCGCAACTAAAGCAAAGGAAGGTCCAGGCGCCGGCCCACAAACTTTCCAACGTCAATTCTGACGTCGGAGAGGAAGTTTTGGGCCAGCCAGGCAGCAGCAGTGGGGGCCGGTCAAGGAGGGGGGGGGGAGCAGGCTTTGGCTTCAGTGCTGGAGGGAGGGAGGGGAAGCGATCGCCTGTCCCGTTGTCCCCACGCACAGCTTTGGGACACTGTCCATGAAAACGGGACATTTTGGCGTCCCGAAGCTGTGCGTGGGACAACGGGACAGGGGATCTAAAATCAGGACAGTCCCGTTCAAAACGGGACGTATGGTCACCTTATGCTTTGGTAGCATGTGTGGACACTTACACAGGAGACTCGTTCAACTGGCAGAGCTTGGATTTCCCTGCCAGTAAAGGTACGGTTTTAATGCGATTGGGGGGTCCATCTAAGTTCATTTCTGGGACCAACAAGAATAGACTTCTAGCTAGGCCCTAGACCCCTGTCTAGGGAGACTATGGATAGATATACCTGACAATTAAGTTATGGGTGGCTAAGTGAATTAATCTCTTTCTTGAAGAATGTGATTACCTTTCTCAGAACAAATTATTCTTCCCCTTTATGGAAAGAAGACAACCTAGGTTTGCCTGAGTGCTCTATTTGCTGCCAGTGGTGTGCAGTCAGGACCTTCAGGGGATTCATTGAATCCCCAGCCTTAAGATCATGCTATTCTTTTTCTTTTTTGATTGGTCTGTTCCATTGTCAGCAACAGAGGAGACAGAATGATTGGTACAAAAGAGTAATCCTGCCTTGGTGAAGTGCAGACAGAGCATTCCGGAGATACATTGAGTTTAGGGGACCCTGCAGATGTGCTCAGGATTCAGAAGGCTATATATGTCCAGTTTGTCTGTCCAAACTAGATTGTAAACTCTTCTGAGAAGGGACCACCTATTACATGTCAAATGTACAGTGCTGCGTACGCCTTTCAAAGCTTTAGAAATGCTAAGTAGTAGTAGGATTGCCAACTTTCTGGATTTTTTCAGGATTCTAAAAAGTTGTAAATTATCTTTCTCAAAGCCAGAAGGATGGCTGTGTATGAATATTTTTTCAGAGTTTAGCCACTACAATGCTTCATGCACTCCCTTCCACTCCAAAGGCTGTGGTAGGCTCCAGCCAATGGGAAGTCTGCTCTAATCACAGGAGGAAGCAGATGCTGAGCTGCAAGGGCTATGGGGAAAGTTGAGCTCTGTACAGGGTCTTTGGAGAGAATCATTGAAGAATAGGGGGAAATGTGAAGGGTTTGCTGTCACCTGTCAGTAAAGGAAAAGAACTGTTAGCAAATACCAGAATTTACATGATGGTTGGCAGACCTGGGTAGGGAGAGCACTGCCTAAAGGAGCATATGAGCAACAGGATAGCACTAAAAGAGTGCACTATTTATATGCACTATATATGTTTCTATATCTCTGGAGAGGTCAGGCTCATATAAATAAAGCTTTCCTCTGAAAATCTACATTAGAATGGGGAGGTTCATTGGAACCTCTTCATATACAATGGCCCTCTTTTACAAAGGTGCGCTAACGGGCTCATAATCGAAAGAGAAAAACATCTAAAAACCGGCCTAAGTCGGCACTTGGACGATCATAAACGAAAGACGTCCAAGTTCCGATAATCGAAACGGGTTTTGGATGTGTTTACAAATGAGCTAGGCCTTCATAGTGCCGCTGAACGACCAAAGCTAAATGGGGCATGTCAGGAGGAGTGTTGAGGGCGGGATTTGGACGGGATGTGGGCAGGCTTAGACTTAGTCATACTGCATGTATAACCGAAAGTTATACAGCACAGCCTAGACGGAACTTGGACGTTGTGACTTAGACCATTTAAAACATGGTCTAAGTCACAAAAACCCACCTAAGGTCACCAGATAAGCACTGCAAACACATAATACAGACCCCCACAAACTACCCCAGTGATCACCGACCCCTCCCCAACCCCCAAAAAATATTAATCACACCTTTAAAATTCAGCCTCCAGCCAATCATCACCTGTCAGCCTGGCATAGGAAAGCCTAGTCGTCCTGCACAGAGACGTCTTCAGCCATCTTGGGGGATGGGTTAGGGACCCATGGAGAGGAGGCCCCATGCCCATAGGCCCCTGTAATCCCTGCATTGATACTGAAACGTGCACTCCCCTACACCCCCAAAACCCTTTTGTACTGGCATATAAGTGGCTCCTGCAGCCATAAGGGCTATTAGGGTGGTAGATAAGTGGGTCTAGGGGATTCTGGAGGTGGTTTGGGGGGCTCACCTTGACCTATAAGGGAGCTGTAGTGAGAAGAAGACATGGCACCCTTTTTGTGAAGTTCACAGCAGTGCCCTGTAAGGTACCCCACTATTTAGGTGCCATGTCTGGGTGTTCAGTCCATCACTTTGCAGACCCCTCCCACGTCCAACAGGGCTTGTTCTAGGCGTTTTTGACTTGGACGACAATGTTTTATAAAAATGGACGATTTAGCGACTTGGACGATCAGATCAACAGGACGTATAGTTAGACGATTTTCAAAACGGGGAAAAATTTGGACGTATTTTTCGAAAATGTGTCCTAAGCTCTTTTTTTACTTGGGACGACTTGCGACTTGGATGAAAACGGACTTAGACGCTCCTTTCGATTAGGCCCCTCCACGCGTTTTAGCGCACATTTAGCGTGCGCTAACTGCTAAGGCGTCCATAGGATAACATGCATGCATTAGCGTTTAGCGCATGATTAGCGCGCGCTAAAAAGCATAGCACACCTTAGTAAAAGAGGGGGTAAGCGGAGGGACATTTTCAGTCCGTTAACTATTAAATTACTTGGGCTAATTGCTCGAACACTGATGTAATACTGCCTCCACTCTTCCTGTATTTATTCAGAAGCATTTAAAAAAAATTATTATGCTTTTTCCATTTGTGAACCTTTTATTAATTGTAAAACTTTATACATTTATATCTGGTGAGGTCCTATTTGGAATGCTGTGTGCAATTCTGGAGACCACACCTTCAAAAAAATATATAAATAGGATGGAGTCTGTTCAGAGGTCTGCCACAGTCCTCAATATGTATACTGTGGAAGAAAGGAGGTAAAAAGGGGATATGATAGAGATGTTTAACTATCTCTGTGGCATTAATATACGGAAGGCGAGCCTTTTTCAAGTGCAGGAAAGCTCTGGAATGAGAGGGCATAGGATGAAGTTAAGAGGTAATAAGTTCAGGAGTAATCTAAGGAAATACTTATTTTACAGAAAGGGTGGTAGATGAGTGGAATAGTCTTCTAGCAGGGGTGATGGAGACAGACGGTATCTGAATTCAAGAAAGTGTGGAACAAGTACATGATATCTCTTAGGGAGAGGAGGAGATAGTGGATGCTGCGGATGGGCAGACTGGATGGGCTATTTGTCCCTTATATGCCATCATGTTTCTGTTTCTAAGTCCACTTACTCAGGTTCTGAAGAATTTATGACTCTCTTATTATATTTCTGAAGACAATACTTTATTACTCTTTCCTCTGATGACTATATTACAAGATACGTGTGATCTAATGGCTTATTCTTCTATGTTTTCATATGCAGTCAAATGCTTAGAACTATAGTTAGATGGGAAATGTTATTTTTATATCCATATATCCCTCTCTTGCCATTGCTAACATTCCTCTACAGAGAGAAATAAAAATCCTAGATTTTCTATTGGATTCATACCTTGAAATAGAAGTTCATGTGGGAGCAATAGTAAAACAGATTTTCTCTGCCTTGAGAGTCTTTTGTCAGATTATAACCTATTTAGATGTGGATTTGACATAACTAATAATTCAGGCAACCATTTTCTCTCAATTGGATTACTGCAACAGAGTTTTGTTAGGTCTGCCAGATAAACTATTACATAGATTGCAGGTAATGAAGAACACTTTTGCCAAATTGATTTTTTTTGACAGGGGATGGGGATAGGGAAGAGCAAAGATGGATCAGGCAGCACCTTTTTTTAATATCCCTACATTGGTTACCTATCAAGTCATGGATTTGTTCAAACATATTAATTATCTTTAAAATTTTACAGTTTATTTGAAAAATGCAATATACAGTTCACTGAGTGGATAACATTTCACATGTCCAACCTATTATAAAAATGATTACATAATAACGGACCATCAAAATAAAGGTGAACAAATTAGCAACAATAAATATTTCATCATAATCCAATAGTGTCAAGTGGTAAATGAAGTGGAGTCAAATTTATAAAAAATGAAATGTTTTTACTTCTCTCCTTGGAAGGTTAAGGGCTCCTTTTACTAAACCGTTGAAGAGCTGCTTACTGCAAGCTGGTGTGGTAAATGCTTCGACGCTCATTCAATTCCTATGAATGTCAGAGCATTTACCTCGCCGGCCCACAGTAAGAAGCTCTTCCGTGGTTTAGTAAAACCCAGCAAAAATGAATTTAAGCCATCTCGGATATAAAAATCCAAACTGTAAAATCGCCATTGATTTTGTACAGTACTCTCCCAAAATTCACGGGGGTTCCATTCCAGGAACCCCCGCAAATTTTAAAAAACTGCAAATGCGTTTTTTTGCCTGTCAAAAGGCAGGGGAAGCAGGAGAAGACAGCTGGAGCACTGGCGGGTGAAGAAAATTACTCGAAGTCTGCTCCGACCGCCTCTTCCTGTAGGAAAGTCGGGCTACACCAATCAGAAACTGCTTTGACATGCAGCTCCTGATTGGTGTAGCCCGACTTTACTACAGGAAGAGGCAGTTGGAGCAGTCTGCGAATGAGTGAGTCCACAATTCACGAACCGCAAATTTGCGGGGGGAACATTGTATTTCAGATATCAGGGAGACAGTTGCATTCTGCTAGAGAAATTAAGCTAAAACTCCCCACAGTTCTTATATACTACCATTCCCCAACCATTTTGGTTCAACACAGTTTACAAAAGAATAAAACTAGTACTACAATAGCAATGAAACAATAATATCCATAGGAACAATGCTTATTTAACAATACATTATGGAAAACATGAAAGTTGTAATTTACCCCTGAAATTTACATAATTCTTTTATAATCCTAACTCAAATGAAAGGGGGTTCCATAACTGAGCTGCCTGATAAGACAGAGTTAAAGAATGAATTCTTTTCAAACGAATATGACTAAGTGATGGAAATTAAATAACCAAATGATTATGTTAATGGAAATTCTTTTTTTGTCATACAAAATGGGAAAAAGTGGAACCATGTAGTCTGGAGCTAGACCATTAATAACTCAAAACACAAACGTGTGCAGTTGAATTAATAGACACGATTCAATCGGTAACCAATGCATTTTGATCAAAAGTGGAGTCACCCTGCCATATTTGCCCATATTTATGTATGTTAGCTGATTGGGGGTTGTCAACTTAGTCCTCAGGACATACTCAGCTAATCAGGTTTTCAGGATACCCACAATGAACATGAATGAGATTTGCATGCATTATTTCTATAGATGTACAAGTAGTCTCCTGTAAAGGGTGTGAGCTAAATCCCTAGACTTGAGCTTGAAGCTGCTGCTGCTGGACTTCTTCGTAGGCTATTTCCAGAAGCTGCCATGCCTAGTAGAGTATCTTAGTGGGCAGAGCAGTGGACCAAAAGCTACAGTTCAAATTACATTCATGTTTTCTGTGACCCTGGGCAAGTCACTTAGCCTTCTATTACCTCAATTGGAAAATATGAGATTGTAAGCCCTCTGGGGACAGGGAACTAACCACATTATCTGAATTAGAGGGTGACCAAAGCCAGTTTTTTCAGTTTCAGCTGAAACCAAATGTGTGACCAAAACTAGTCACGTGGTTTTGACTGAAACTGAAGCAAAAGCCAGAACTGGCCCAAGCTCCTGAATAGGAACAGCCTTTTTCTTCCCTTCATTCTTCCCTTCCTTTCCCAGCCCTCCAGCCCAAACAGAAGGAGCCCCTCCCCTCCATATGTTGCCTGTTACCATATTGTTAGTGTGTAGAGGGGGCAGGAGTGATCCCCAGTCATTCCTGTCCATGCTGGCTCCATTGACAAAATGGCTGCCAGGACAAAATGGTTTACGAGACTGCCATGGGAGGTCCCAGCCGACATTTTGAGATTGGCATCGATTTATGAGTAGGAGTGACTGTGGATAACTTCTGTCCATGCTGGTGCTGATCTCAGAATGGCTGCTGGGACTTCCAGCAGCAGTCTTGTGAGACTGCCACAGGAGGTCCTGACAGCCATATTGTCAGCAGAGCCAGCATGGGCAAGGAGGAGTGACTGGACAGAGAGTATAGATTATGGGATTTTACATACGTAAAATCTGGTGACCCTACTTTTGCACCTCTCCTTTTGCACCTTATCTCTCTGTCCCTCCTAGTGGAAATTTCCACTTTATCTTTCTCCTTTTACATCCTGCCTGAGATCGTTTCTGTGTCCTATTTCCTCTTTTCTTCCTAGCACCAGTTGCTAAGATCCCTTTTTAAAGTAGAATAACTATTTGCGTAATTCATTATGTAAATATAAAACAAAAATATGCAGATTTATTGCAGAATTAGCCATTTCTTGCCACAGATTCGTGAAAAAAAGTGCCAGAGGAAACCAGGGGCTTTGACATTTTTTAAAAGACTGTATTGACATTAGTGACAGAATTCTCTTTCAGGCTAAAGAATCAAAAAGGATTAAAACACTAATCTGGACACAACAATGTCTGAAGCTCCAGGTTCAGTCAATCGCTGAAGGTAGATTTTAAATCTGCTTTATCATCTGTTGGCATAATCTCTCCACCACCCAGAGCAGTTTTACATCACTGGTTCATGTAAAATCCTTCAATCATATCAGCCAGGAGAAATACTTTGTGACTTATTTCATTAGCAGCATTTATCTTAGTTTGGTTTTACTACTACTACTGTTAATTTTTTCTAGAGCATTACAAGATGTACGCAGTGCTGTACAGAGTTACAAAGGAACATTCAAGACAGACAAACAGGATGCCAGGGTAGGGGTTACAATCAGTGGCGTAGCAAGGGTAGGGGGGTGCCTGGGGCAGAGGTGCACTTCTGCGTCCCTGGTCGCATGCGTGCCCCCTCCCCACCGTCAAAACCGGGACCCCCTGACATCTCCCTCGGACACCAACCACCCCCGCCTTCCGATCACCCCTCCCCCTCCCACAAAATCCTGGTGGTCTAGAGGGCTGGGGGGATTCAGATCAACCCCACACACTGAAGAACCCTCTACCCCCAACACTGCCCTCTCCTTACCTTTCGTTGAAAATCAGGCAGGAGGGATGCCCACTCCCTCCTGGTGCATCCTGGATGCACTGGAAGGGGACTAAGGATCCAATTGGCTCAGGTGGAGGGGAGGGTTCTTAGGTGCCTGAGCCAATCAGGGCCTTAGGCTTCTCCTAGTGTATCACTGTCATGCACTAGGAGGAGCCTAAGGTCCCGATTGGCTCAGGTGCCTAAGGCCCTGCCACTAGGGGAGGAGCCTTAACTGCCTGAGCTAATCAGTACCTTAGGCCCTTTCCAGTGCATCCAGGATGCACTGAGAGGGGGAAGGGCCTTCAAGGCAGGAGGCAGTGGGCATCCCTTCCGCCTGATTTTTGATGAAAGGTACAGGGGACAGTGTCAGGGGTGGAGGGTTCTTGAGCTGGGGGGGGGGGGGGCAGCCTACTAGACCAATAGGATTTTGTGGGAGATCAGAAGGTATGTGTGTGTGTGTGTGTGTGTGGTAGGGGTGTCGCTTGGTGTCTGGTGTGTCAGAGGGAAGGGAAGTCACATGTGTGGCAAAGGGTTGGAGTGGAGGAGAGGTGCTAGCACCCCCACCAAGACAGTGCCTGGGGTGGACTGTCCCCCCTGCCCCTCTTACTATGCCATTGGTTACAATTAGAGAGGATGGTTAAACTGCTGCCTAGGGTGATGGGCAGAGGGGAGTACGGTTATGAGTTGAATGCTGTCTCAAAAAGGTGGGTTTTAGTACAGGTTTGAAGCTATTCTACAGATGGAAAATGCTTAATCTATACACTCCTTGGTATTTGCTGTAAGCTAAGGGGCTTATTCTATAAGTAGAGCCTGAAATGATAGGTACCTAGAAAAATGGCATCTGCCATGTGTCAGTCACGTTCAGGTGCCACTTAGAGAATCATGGCTAGCAGTGCCTAATGACGAACATAGGCACTGGTCATATAAGTCATGGTTTTAAAGTCCTATATTTCCAGTGCCTAGGTTCATCATATAATCTAGTCTACCAGCGCTTGGTGATGCCTAAGGCCAACTCCACCCCTAAACATGCCTACTTAGGTGTGTGGTATCACTAAGCGCCACTGGGTGCCTGGATGTTAGCCGCCAGTCCCAGGAGGTGCCTACATTTTTTTAAAATTGTGTTTTAATCAGCTTTTAATTGTTATTATTGTTAGGTGCCATCGACTCATGCTCGAGTCCTAGCGACTTGATGATTTGCGGATCTAAAAAGAAATCGGTTTTGTGCTAGTCCAGAAAGGTCCTCCAGCGTCGTTCCCATGGTTATTTTCAACATGTCCAGCCATCTGATTGCAAGTTGCCCTCTTCGCCTGGGTCCTTCGATCTTCCCAAACATGATGTCCTTCTCCAGTGATCTCTCTCTTCTGATGGTGTGACCAAAATAAGACAGTCGTAACTTCATCATTTGGGCTTCAAGTGATATAGCCAGTTTGATCTCTTCCAGAATTGATTTGTTAGTTCTTCTCGTGGTCTAAGGCATGCCTAAAATCCTTCTCTAGCACCAAAGCAGAAATGAATCAGTCTTCTTTCTATCTTGTTTCCGCAGTGTCCAGCTTTCACATCTGTAACTGACTACTGAGAAAATGACGCGAGCCTTCATTGAAGATCAACCAAGTGCTATTCTGTGGAGTATTTCCTCCCTGCTAGTTGCTTCTTTGTTTACAAAAGAGCCCAGGAGATTGAAATCCTTTACAATTTCTCTTCTATCGCCTTCAAGCTAAAAATCTTCATCATTTTCCGTATTCATGATCATTGTCTTGTTTATGTTCAGCTCTAAACCCATGTTATGACTTTTGGCTTTGACTTTTCTCAGTAGATACAGCATGTCTTCTTTGCTGCTGGTGATGAGCGTTGTATCAACTGCATAGCGCAGGTTTTTATATTTTGACCACCAACTTTGAAACCAAAACAATTAAACCCCCTTTTTATCAATCTGTGCTGCCAAGCAGCGTGAGGTAAATGCTGAACCGCCCATAGGAATAAGTTCATTTAAACCACAATCTAATCTAATCTTCCATTTGTGAGTTGCATAAACCTCTACAAGCTCAAGGCGACAGATCAAAGAGGAAGTGGGAAAGTAGAAGGTGGGGACATGGAGAAGCCAGGGGAGGGACCTAGAAGTAGAGGGTGCTATACATAAGCTTAAACAGTTAATTGTTAAAGAGTTGGGTCTTCAGGTTTTTCCTGAATGCGGTGTAGTTTGTCTCTTTCCTAATTGCTTCTGGTAGGTCATTCCAGGTTTCCATTTTTTTTTTTTTTTTTAAATTAATGGTCATGTACTAATGTTGCCATTAACGTGTGGCCAATTAAAAAAAATTATCACTTAGGGCCGGATTCTGTAAAGGGCGTCATTTTCGGCAGCTGCCTAAAAACAGCCGCTGATCACTTGTCAGTCACGTTTTGGCGCTGTTTACAAAATCATGTCTTTCGTCAGGTGACGGAAATGTAGGCCAGGGTTTTAAAGGCCTACACTTCCGGAGCCTACCTTTGATGAGAATTAGAGAATGACACGGTGTCAAAATTCATCACCGTTCCCGTCCCCGCGGGAAACCATCTTCATGTTATTCTTTAAGGAGAGAGGGAAGAATCAGAGTATGAATGGCCACAACCACTGACCCTCAAGCCTTACATTGAAGAATGCTAGTGTAGAAGGACTGAGGTTGAAACAGACACTACAGAATGACAGTCTCTGGTATCCAGAGCAGATATTGTGATGTCATAATGCCTCATTCCACCAGTGCCTAAGAACCAATCACATCAATGATGTCACAATGGATTCATTATCCTTG
Organism: Geotrypetes seraphini; assembly: GCF_902459505.1. Lineage (NCBI taxonomy): Eukaryota > Metazoa > Chordata > Amphibia > Gymnophiona > Dermophiidae > Geotrypetes > Geotrypetes seraphini. The sequence continues at coordinate 137,801,147 of NC_047091.1, read as the reverse complement.
GCTCACATAAGAATGAGAGTATGAATGGCCACAACTACTGACCCTCAAGCTTTGCTTTGAAGAATGCTGGAGTAGAACAACCTGAGGTTGAAATAGACACAAAAAAATGACATGGGATTATTTCCCGCGGTTATCCGCGGGGACGGGGACGGTGATTAATTTTGTCACTGTGTCATTCTCTAATGAGAATCACGTTTTCAGAGGCACCTTAGAACACCTAAGGTTGTTTCCGGTATTAACCACGCCTATCTTAAGGCACCATGTATAGAATATGGGGCTTATTGATACCTATTTTGTAAGCGGTAAGGGCTCACATAGTAATCCTGCACTAATCAGCGTGCAGTAATTTAGATGCATTCTCTTATTAGTGTAGACACTCCCAGTCTCTGCCTCCAGACATGCCCCTATGTGTAAAAATAAAAATATTTTTTAGCACACAGTTAGTGCGTGTCAGTCCGAACCATTTTCAGCTGTGATAAAAGCACACCAGCACTTACCGCAGCATAATAAAAGGACCCTAGAATGTTTATAACATTGCCTCTATTTGTATCAAAATTTGGATTTTATTCTTGGAGAAATATTTGCTGATTGAGAGCACTGGCAGTTACTATAGCAAATATTGATGTTGTCACAGAGGACTGAGTGCCGAAAGAACCATTAGGTGATGAAGTGCTTTTTGTAAGTTATCACTCTGCATCTTAATGCTGTGCTAGAGCAAGTTATACATCAGTTTGAAGACTGCAAGTTCAAATTCTTAAAATGGCAGTTGAAAAACAGATCATTGTACTACAATAGATTCCCTATGGAGTTGAGATAGGAAACAAATCTTCTGATTAGAAGAAACGAAAAGCCCTGTTGTTCCCATCATAAGATTGATACGGTGTATTCTGGGATGGATGGTGACAAAAAGTGTATCTGAATTCAAGAAAGCTTGGGACAAGTATGTTGGTTTTCTAAGGGAGAGGAGGGAATAATAGATGGCATGGTTAGGCAGGTCATATGGTCTTCATTTGCCTTCATTTTTCTTTGTTTTTCTGTTTTATATCGCATTGTTTTCTTTTTATGTTTTTTAATATTCAATTATTTTCTGATTGTAAATAAATTTTATATGGGGTGTTTTTTTTTTTGTTTTTTTTTTGCATACTGCTCCGATCAACTTTTACATAAATAGTACAGGGATTTTTTTTGCAAATTAAAAAAAAGATCTCAGCAGCATATGTTAATATTTCATTTTATTTGATTTATTTATGAACCACTTATAGAAACATAGAAGATGACGGCAGAAAAGGGCCATAGCCCAACAAGTCTGCCCACTCTATTGACCCCCCCCCCCCTTGATTTTACCTCTTTAGAGAACCCACGTGTGTATCCCATTTGAGGTAAAATCTGTCTTTCCAATAGGGTTAAAAGAGTTACACATTAACAAACAATATGAAACATACAAGTAAACAAAATGCATAAAACACATTTCTGTAAAATCACTTACATTACATAAGTACAAATATATCAATAACAGAACTTATTCTTAGGGCCTGTTTTACAAAGCCGCGCTAGCAGCTGCAGCACGGTTGGAATTAGCTCATAATCTCGGGGTCACCTTTGACTCCTCTCTCTCCTTCATCGCCCAGATACAACATATCACTAAAACCTGCCACTTCTTTCTCTATGATATTACCAAAATCTTACCGTTCCTCTCTGAGCACACTACCAAAACACTTATCCACACCTTCATCACTTCCTGCTTGGACTGCTGCAACTCGCTACTCTCAGGCCTCCCGCTTAGTCATCTCGCTCCCCTCCAATCTGTCCAGAATTGAGCTGCATGACTCATATTCCAGGAGAGTCGCTTTACTCACGTTAACCCTCTCCTAATGTCACTTCATTGGCCTCCCATCTGTTTCCAAATACAATTCAGACTCCTCTTTCTAATCTACAAACGCACTCACTCAGCTGCCCTTCACTATCTCTCTTCACTTATCTCCCCCTGTGATCCCCCCACCCCCATGAGCTCCGCTCAGCTGGTAAGTTCTTCCTTTCTGTGCCCTTCTCTTTGGCTGCCAACTCCAGACTCTGTCCCTTCTGCCTTGCACTGTATACTTGGAACAAGCTGCCTTAATCCCTACAGCAGACTCCGTCTCTGGCAGTGATCAAGGCCCAAGTAAAATCCCACCTCTTTGAGAGTCCTTTCACCTTAGGTTCTGTATCCCCAACCCTTTATGTCATGTCTGTCTGTCCAAGTTAGATTGTAAGCTCTTCCATCTATAAATGTCAAAATGTACAGTGCTGCATATGCCTTTTAGTGCTATATAAGTAGTAGATGGTTCTTTGGAGAAAGGAGTTTACAGGTAATAAGTATGGATGTAAAGGAATATGGAACTTTTAGAGCAGAATGTACATGGCATGTGTGTTAACAAGTACAACAGGACAACAGTGAGCAAATCAACTGATGAACAGGTCTGAGTGTGTCAGAAACACAGATGCAATAACCCCCATAGATCTGCTGTTCCAATGCAATTTGCAAGGCAAATATTTTTCTTTATCATATAGTTTTAAACGTAGTCACCGCAGATCAATCTTATCTGTCTGAAATGGATTTGGATTTTTTTTTTTTGTCTTTGAACCTGTACCCATAAGCAATGAGGCTTCTCAGTCCAGGACCTCAGTAGTGCATCTCCATGACTGAAGAGAATTTTAAATATTAATAGCTCTATGCTGAGCCTTAGACAGATGAAGTGCCAGTGATGGAATTTCACAAATTCAACTGTCAATCACAAGAAATCCAATTTTTGTGTAAATTGATCCTATCCAATTTGTCATAGAAATACAAATTCACTCAAAACAGCTAGCATTTAAACGACTATTTTAGTCTGATAGTAACAAACAGTCCTTCATTTTTTGGTGTACTTTATTGAATCTGTCAGGTTTGCATGAATTGGTCAGAAGAAAGTCTCAACAAGGGGTTTGGTTTTTCAAAGCTGTACCCTACCAACATAAATGAACTTTCCTAATTTTTAAGTGTCGGAATAAGAACAGGTTAATAAATATTCAGTATAAATTATTATTCCTTCCTCATTTGTTCTACTTCTTGGAGTGAAGCGCAAAATGACAGTAAACATCACACGTCACTCCAGCCTAAGATAATTCATGGGCATTTTGCCAAATACTAATCTTGTAAAGCTCATCTAAACTTACATTCTAAGCATGTGCTGGCATTAGTGAAGTGGTATACTATTAGAGGTGACCTTTGCACCTCGCCAAAATAGCATTTCAGAAACATACATTTGGTCACTTATGTGGCCAGTAGTTGTGCTGACCACACAGATGTTCTTTTTTTTTAATCCAAGACAGTTTAATGGAAAATGTGGGGATGTGCCAATTAGCTATATGATTTAACCATCTAAGGTGGTAAGCTAGCAATGTAGACAGGCTAATATTCATTCAGTACACATAGAATTGATACAGCTAGGTAGCCGGAAGATGTTTGAACTTGTGCATTGATAGTTAGCTGTGCAACCTAAAGGGATAACAGTGCTGAGTGTACGTATGATTTGAAATTATCTAGACATTTCATAAGAACATAAGAATAGCCTTACTGGATCAGACCAATGGTCCATCAATTCCAGTATCCATTGCCCCAGGTACATTAGATAGATTGTAAGCCCGCAGGGACAGACAGGGAAAAATGCTTGAATACCTGATTAAACTCATGTAAACCGTTCTGAGATGGTATAGAAATTTGAATAAATAAATAAATATCCTGTCTTCACAGAGACCAATCCAGGTCACATGTACCTGGCAAAACCTCAAATAGTAGCAGCATTCCATGCCACAGATCCAGGGCAAGCAGTGGCTTCCCCCATATCTGTCTCAACAGCTGTTTATGGACTTTTCCTCCAGGAACTTGTTCAGACCTTTTTTAAAACCATCTATGTTAACCGCTCTCAATACATTCCAGAGCTTAACTACCATATTTCCCCAAAGTTAGGCCACGGCTTAAACATTGATTTTGCAAACCGGCCTAGTGGGTGCAGCTTGCTTAAATGGGGCGGTCTATCTTAAAATCATCATCCCCCATCAGATAGGGGGATGGTAGAGCAATGGGGCGATGCTGTGACAAAGTACAGGAAGGCAGGCACTAGGAAGGATGATATTACCAAACTTAGCAAGCAGAAAAACTCCAGGCTGTGACATGAATGCTCCTGCTGTGGGAAAACAGCAGCACAAGTTGGGCAGGAACTGATCTGAGGCAGAAATATGACCCACAAAGGCAGGAAAACGGTTCCATATTAAAAAAAAAAGTGAATCCCGGGTTCACATGCGAGAGGTCCCTGATGAGGACTGCTTGACAGCATCACCCTGCTCCCAGCACACAAACCTACTTGGACTTCTGCAGTCAGACAGGACATTACCTGCTGCTAGCTGCCTCCTCCAATCTCGCAGCCAGTGCAGGAGCGATTTTTTTTCGATCTCCAGCCTGGCCCCGTGCTGCTTCCTGAATGGCTGCTGTCAGTTCTGCCTGGTTCTAAGAGGTTGTAGAGCAACTGCATTAAAGCTAGTTTTCATAGCAACCTGTGGACTGCATATGTAATTTGCATAAATTCTCTCACCATAACCTAAAAGCGCTCCTTGAGAAGAGACCTCTGGCTGATTTCAACCTCTTGTTTTAAAACTGAACTCTGAGGACTTTCTTAAGGGATCAGATTCTATGGGTAACCTTTGAGGAGAGCATTGTTGGCCCAGCGCCTAACTCTCTGTCAACCTGGTTCTTAGAGGGAAGTTATAGAGAATCTGCATTAGAGCTAGTTTTCACAGCAACCTGTGAACTGCATATCCAGGAAATGTGTTGGGTGTATAATCCATGAGCAGATGGGTATGTAGAAGCTGTCAGCCAATTGGATGCCCATATGTTTGCCAACAAGGAGTAACATCAAGTGGATACTTCCAAGTTGATTTTGCAATAATTTCAGTGAGCTGGTGTCAACTTTTTGGAATAACTAGTTACTGTTGATGAAGCTTACTTACACCACTATGATCCTGAGACAAAACAACAGTCCATGCAATGGCGGCACTCAGGTTCTCCAAGGCCAAGAAAATTCAAGACCCAAAAGTCAGCAGGAAAGGTCATGGTCACAGTGTTTTGGTATCAGGAAGGTGTTTTAATGATTGACTATCTTTCAAGGGGCCAAACAGTTAATGCAGAATACTACTGTAACTTGGCATTGAAAGAAAAAAGGAGAGGGAAGCAAGTTCTCTTTTTGCAATGCAATGCACCTGCTCTCAAGGCTGGCAAAAGGATGGATGTTTTGATACAATTGGGGTTTCAGTGCCAGACCATCCACCCTACTCACTAGATCTTGCTCCATCTGACTGTTTTCTGTTTCCAAACCTTAAAAAGAGTTTGAAAGGGTGACAGTTTTGGAGTGTTTTGGAGGTGATTGCAGCAGTGGAGCAGTATTTCAATGACCAGACAGAGTGTTTTTTGGAAGGGCTATGGAAACTTCAAACATGATGTGCCAAATGTGTTGAACTTAGGGGTGAATATCATTCCCTTCTTGGTTGGGCTGAGAACTTTTCAGCACCCCCCACACAGAATTAGGGGGTATACGTGTGAAAATATGAGTAACTTGAAAAGCTAACTCAGGATAAGAAAAGAACCACTTGTGTGAGGCTTCTTCGGTTTCTGATCTAGAAGTGGCATAGGGAATGAGAGAAGATGGCTGCCACTGATAAAATAGATCTGGACAGCCAATGATTGCTCCTCAAGAGTGCATTTCAAAGGAGCCAACCATTCAGTCCTTAGGATAGTGAAGCTCCCTAGATTTCCTCCCCTTCTCATCTGAGAGGAAGTAAAACAGCATCTATCCCATAACCAAAATGGCATTCACAAAGATGTGTTTATTTCTAGACAACATAAAAACAGCTCAAATATTTTTTTTAATAAAATGTCCCTTTTTCCCCCAACATTGTCAGTTGTTTTTTTTCAGAGAATGAACTATTACCAACAGCTGCATCTCATTAGGCATTGAACTGTAGGAACATAAGAGATTCATTTTTATGCATTTTCTGAAATTACGCTCTGCTGGCAGTCACAAGGAGCCCTGCATTAACAATCTGTCCCTGTTTTTCCCTCTTTCCTACTTAATATTCACTGGAACAGAGATGTAGAGGAACAAACCTGTTTTCCTCTCAATTACAAAGGTATAGCTGGAATCCTGACAACTTGAAATTCCTACATGTCATATTTTCATTTTGATGATGCATATACTGAAATTGCAACGTTTGTGCCTGTGCAATATATTAGATTTTCCATTTATATGTCACTCTAATCCAATAAAGAACCTAGGGCAGCTTACAGTGTTTCTAATGTAGGGGTCATTTTACTAAGCTGCAGTAAAAAAAAAAAAAAAAAAAAGTGGTCTTAGCATGCCCTTATATGAGACTTTCTTGCACGCTTAGGCCATTTTTACTGCAGCTAGAAAATGGCTATTGCTAATGTTGACATTAGCAGGCAGCCATTAATAAAAATTAGTGTGTAAGCCCTTACTGCCATCCATTTCATGGATAGGGCTTGTAAGCTAATCAGTGCACAGTAATGTAGCTGTGTTAACTGATTCATGCCTCTCCCGTGATATGTACCTCTTTGTGTTCCCCTCCCCCCCGGGTTTTTGTATCTTTCGGGATAGGCCTGTACCTCTCCGTGTAGGTCTACTCTTTCTCTTCCTCCTCCTTCTTGCCAGCTATAAGGTATATGTAGAAATCCGCAGGCAATGGCTGATCCAGAAGCATTCTGATGTCAGAGACTCCCTCTGCATTGGATGGGAGAAACACTTGTGGGTTAACCGCTGCCTGCAGATATGTGAACAACTTTGCAGGAGGAGGTAGAGAAGGAGTAAGCCTATGGACTGCTTCTTCTTCCGGGGGATGGAGGTGGTGGTTGTAAGCTGCTTATTCTGGGGGGGGGGGGGTTGGTTTTCTGGAGGGGTTGCAACAAAGCTGTTTCTTCCAGGAGGTTGGGGTAGGGTGTGGCCTCCCCATGCCACCAAGCTGCTTCTTTTTCCAGGGGGTGTGGTTGTGTGTGTGGGTCTTCCAGAGGGGTTGTTACCAAGCTGCTGTTTCTTGCGGGGGAGAGGGGGGAAGGATCAGCTTCCTATTTCTGATAATTGGTAGATGTAAGAGGTAGGACAATTGATAGGTTGACAGTTGGTAGGATCATTCTACCAATTTCATCATACCAATTGTTTTCCTACGAACTGTCTTCCTACAAATTGTCATATACCCACCCTTCAGGGCAGTGGGTTAGGAGTAAACCCCATTCGCTCCTGCCTCTAGTGGCTTCATGGTCAAAATAGCTGCTGCAGCCTCTAGTGGTAGTTGTAAATAACATGTTCTAGATATAATATAGAAATAGTAATCAAAATAAAACATGCATACAGCAATCCCTAGCAGCATATTCTAAGATAATATGCAAATAAGATATTCAACATGTTTCCTTAATTGTGTCTTAAAAAAAAAAAAAAGACATTTTTTAGGGAACCACGTGGACAAATCACCAAGTCTATAAATGCTTTATAAATTTTAAATAGAATGCTTCTATTTTTTTATTTCTTACCGTAACATATTCCAAAGGTATAGGAGAGAGAATACAGTTTAAAGATACATAGATGCAGATGGAACAGTCAGGATGCTATTGAGATGAGTAAAGAGCTGTAGATGGACTGTAAATGACCTTGTTAGCATATTCTTTCTCTGTTCTGTGACTATACTATGCATTTCCTTTAGAGTATTAATGGTATTCTGCCTTTTTACAGTAATAAATTGTTCCTCAGTTCAAATTTAAGTAGTTGGCACAAACTGCAGAGGAGGAAGTTCCAGCTTTGCAGGATTTTTTATTACTCAGAAGTGATATGTCTACTTATTAGGTTGATTGCAGTTTGTTAAAAGTTTTAGATGACATTTATACTAGACTAGTGGCTGCATGGCTCAGGGAGCGAGGGTAAAGTAGGTAGGTGCACAGGTGGTGGTTTCATTAATCCTTCCTGTCAAGGGAAAAGACCGAAGCAGAAAAGCTCATTCCGGAGATGAATGAGTGATTGCGTTGATGATGGCATCTAGAATGGTTTGGCTTTCTGGATCATGGGATGATATTCCAAGGGCTACTGAGCAGAGATGTCCTTCTATCAAAGAGGGAATAAAGTGTCTCCTACAGAAGTCTATCAAACCTACTAAAGTGGACTTTAAAACAGAGCCCCAAGGTACAGCGGTGTAGTAAGGGTGGGACGGGGGTACGGTCCACACCGGGTGCTGTCTTGGTGGGGGTGCAAGTACCCGTTCTCCTCTCTGCCCCACTCATTCCCCCCCCCCCACTGCGGCACACAAGCAGTTTCCTTTTCCCCGTACCTCTGTAACATTCCTGGCACAAGCAGCAACCCTCAATCTGCTGTCGCGTTAGTGTTGGCTCTTCCTCTGACATCACGTCTTGGATCCTTGCCTAGGAAGTGACGTCAGAGGGAGAACTGACGGTGGCAGCAAGTTGGTGATACTGCTTCTCACGCTGGGAATGTTAAAGAGGTACGGGGGAAGGGGGCGCGCATGCAGCAGGAGGGGGATGGGGAAGAAGCGTGTGGAAGTGGAGGTGGGTGGTGGAACAGAGGGCAGAGGCCCTGGGTGCCTCTCACCCTCGCTACGCCTCTGCCAAGGTGCAAATGGTGCTGTATAAAATATGCGTGTGAATCCTGTAAAATTAGATACCTTATTGGCATTGTATTTATTTTTGTGATTATATTTTGTGGGGTAATTTTTAAAAGCTCTTTTATATGTAAAACAAAAAAAAAAGAAAGAAAATTATAAAATTATCTCCTAGAAATCTAGGTATTTTTATTTAAGCAAAAAAATAAAAATAAATATATATATATATATAAAGTATATTAAATCATCTAGATTTTAAAGGAAATTTATTATTAACGTATATCTGTGAAATTACGTTTAGTTTAATTAGCTCTTTTCATTTGATGAAATGCACCCTTTGAATCCTAGCTTCTAAAACTGAAGTGTTCGATATTGTTTAGTTGATGCTGTAAAGTAAAATCTCTGCAGTACGCATTTATTTCTGCTCAGGTGAGTATGTTTTAGTCTTGCCCTATTATACATTTTACAGGTCTCTTCAGGCATGAGGAGGGGGGAGTTGAAAATCTTACCTCTTCATTCCTTCCCAAAACTCAAATCAGAAAAGAAGCTTGGTAAGAAAGTGTAGCAAGACTGCACACTGGGTAGAACAAGACCTGTGTAGGTAATGTGTACTAACACCTACCTGTTGCAGAACTTTGCGTTCTGTAAAATCTTATGTGGAGATTGGATCCTGTGTAGACACAGGATAGGGAATTGTTTGGGGGTAGCTGCCCCACCACTGGAGATCTCACCTTATACTAGCTCCGTTCTTATTTTAGGCCGGTGAAGAGATTCAGGGGCTGCCACCAGGGATTGAATCAGCACCTCTCCTCCTCTCCGCCCCCACATGAGCCTCCTGCGCTCAGGGCTATCTGGAGGGCCTCTGAGCATGCGCAGATGTTGACGTGATGATATCGTACGCATGCGTGCGACATTGCCTCAACATCCGTGCATGCTCGAAGGCCTTCCAGACACAGCCCCAAGCTCAGGGAAAACGAGACGAGGTTTGTATGGGGCAGAGTGGAGTGGGGTTGTGGGTGTGCCACAGAAAAACATTTGCTCTGTTAGTGTGCTGGAGCAAAAAAAAATTTGCGGAACATTGTTTTAGGCTGACTGGCTTATGCAATTTTAAAGGGGAGGAGGGTATTCTTTCTGGATTTCCTATAATTTGAGGTAAGACTATATTCCTTCCATGCTTCTGGCTGGAGGGAGGCAGCCAGAGGATTAAATTTGCCACTGGTTCTGATAATGCTTATTTGCCTAAACAGAACTGTAACTGGCGAGATTCATGCCTTTTGTATGATCTCAGTGTGTCCCTGTAAGGTTGTGAAAATCTACTCACCCACTCAATCAGCATGAGAAGTGATGCATGTCAGTGTAAAGTGATGCATGTCGGTAACAAAAATCTCATGCACAAATACAGGATGTCCAGGGCGGTACTTGGAGAGACCTCCCAGGAAAGAGACTTGGGCGTTCTGATCGACAAGTTAATGAAGCTGTCTGCGCAATGTATTATGGCGGCGAAAAGGGCGAACAGAATGCTAGGAATGATAAAGAAGGGGATCACGAACAGATCAGAAAAGGTTATCATGCTGCTGTACCGGGCCAGGGTGCGCCCTCACTTGGAGTACTGCGTCCAGTACTGGTCACCATACATGAAGAAAGACACGGTACTACTCGAAAGGGTCCAGAGAAGAGCGACTAAGTTGGTTAAGGGGCTGGAGGAGTTGCCGTACAGTGAAAGATTAGAGAAACTGGGCCTTTTCTCCCTTGAACAGAGGAGATTGAGAGGGGACATAATCGAAACATTCAAGGTACTGAAGGGAATAGACTTAGTACATAAGGACAGGTTGTTCACCCTCTCCAAGGTAGGGCACTCTCTAAAACTGAAAGGGGATAAATTCCGTACGAACATAAGGAAGTTTTTCTTCACCCAGAAAGTGTTAGAAAACTGGAATGCTCTTCCGGAGTCTGTCATAGGGGAAAACACCCTCCAGGGATTCAAGACAAAGTTAGACAAGTTCCTGCTGAACCAGAACGTACGCAGGTAGGGCTAGTCTCAGTTAGAGCGCTGGTCTTTGACCAGAGGGCCGCCGTGTGAGTAGACTGCTGGACACTATGGACCACTGGTCTGACCCAGCAGCAGCAATTCTTATGTTCTTATCACAATTGTCCTTGCTGCCGTGGAAACAGGAAGCATTGTTGTCTTGGTCCCCATGTGTACCCTGGGAACTGGCAGCTTCACAGGACATGTTTATCCATTCCTAACATAGCTCAGATAATTTTTGAGCACTATTCTGACCTCATGTGCAACTTTCTTTTAATTAGCCTCTTTTCTTACTCTGTTTTATCTATCTCTATATTCCATCTTTGCTTATACCATATGTTGTCTCTTAAAATGTTTTATCGTGTATTGTGTTGACATTGTAATGTCATTGGATTATGCAATCCAAAAAAAACAAAGCAAACAACCCCTCGACAGATATACAGCAAAGAATGAGTGGGAAGAAACCGTACACATCAACCTGAGATAAAATTGAGTTTCGGCTTCAAAAAGGAAGCCTGCTTCAGGGGTGTAGATGATAATCCAATGAATGGTGCTGGAGCACTTAACATCTGAAGGAAAAAGTGCTGTATGGCGCAATGTAAAATGCTTGGTAAAAGGTTTTCTACGCTGTTCGTGTACATGCAGCCCTCCAAGCTGATTGGGGATTCCATTGCTCCGATCAAACTAAACTAAACTGAACCTTAGGTTTGTATACCGCGCCATCTCCACAAGCATAGAGCTCGGCACGGTTTACAGGGTTAGGTTGAAAAGGAGCTACAATGAAGGGTTATAGGAAAGGAGCTAGGAAGATAAAGAGGGACAGGGTACCAAAGAGCGGGAGGTGTTAGATTTTTGAAAAGAGCCAAGTTTTCAGGTGTTTGCGGAAGGATTGGAGGGAGCTTGAAATTCTGAGCGGGGATGTGAGGATGTTCCAGAGTTCTGTGGTTCTAAAGGGGAGGGATGTTCCTAGTTTTCCTACGCGGGATATACCTTTTGCAGAGGGGAATGATAGTTTCAGTTTTTGGGAGGATCTAGTGGAATTAGGGTTAGAGGAGTTCCAGAAGAGTGGGATAACGGGAGGGAGGATGCCATGTAGGATCTTGAAAGCTAAACAGGCACATTTAAAGAGGACTCTGGAGTGAACTGGGAGCCAGTGAAGTTTGGACAGGAGTGGGGAGACGTGGTCGAACTTGACTTTAGCGAAAATAAGCTTGGCCGCGGCTTTCTGGATTAGCTGAAGTCTATGGAGTTATTTTTTAGTTAGGCTTAAATAGATGGAGTTGCAATAATCCAGTCTAGAGAGGATGGTGGATTGAACAAGGACGACGAAGTGAGAATGATGAAAGTACGATCTCACTTTCCTCAGCATATGAAGACTAAAGAAGCATTTTTTTACCAAGAAGTTGAGATGGTCATTGAAGGAGAGACTGACTGGCAGGCAAGGAGAGCAGGGGCTGAGGTTTTTTCTGACAGGCAGGAGGAGGATCTGTGCTTGCGATTGCTCTTCTGAGCAAGTGCCAAGCACAGTTCCTCCCCTTTTACCAGCGATGCTCCGCACGAATAGCATGCAAATAATTTGCATGCTATTGTGCTGAGCATCGCTAGTAAAAGAAAACTCGCTCCCACCTCGATATTTTCTACCATGGTGTTGGAGCTTTGTGCATCCTGCCCTAGAAGAGGTAAATATGGAGTGAGACAGGAGAGGAAAGAGAGCTGGGCTGGGGGTGATCTGGAGGAAAAGAGAGAGGACTGTAGCTCAGTAACAGAAGTGGAAAGAGCATAAAAGCTGTCATGCTGATCTGGTCGAAGGTCTATCAAGCCCAGTATCCGGTTTCTAACAGATGCCAATTCAGGTCACAAGTTCATGGCAGGGTCCCAAAACGTAGATAGATTCCATCCTGCTTATGCTGGGGGATAAGCAGTGGCGTTTTCCAAATTTGTTTGGTTAATAACAATTTATGGACTTTTTCTATAGGAACTTGCCTAAACCTTTACCTTTTTTTATACCCAGCTACACTTTTACCACATTCTCCAGCAGCGACTTTTAGAGTTGAATTGTATACGGCAACGGGCAACTTCAAAACTTTTTGAAAAGAAATCAAAACCCTACTTTTCAAAAAATGTATCCAGATATCTTAACCCAACCCTTCCCCCTCCTCCTAGATAAATTCTCCCCCCAAACCTCCACTTAAATAATCTCTTCCTCCCCAAAACACCAACCAAGTATTCAGATCCCTGAAATATAACGTAATCTTATTTGTACTCTAACTGTAATCTATTTGTTATATCACACAGTAACGTACAGTCAATTTAATATCCAATTTGCAAGTTCTTCCGGAATTAATCCAGGTACCTCTCCTCCCTTGTAACCAAAAAAAAAAACAAACCAACCCCAAAACTGTGGTAACTTCACTGGAAATGTCCAGTTAACTCTTTTGTAATCCGCCTTGAACTGCAAGGTATAGGCGGAATAGAAGTCCCTAATGTAATGTGTGAAAAAAGAATTATTTTGAATGGACCACTTAGGGGCCCTTGTAATAAGCCGGACTGAGAAGTGGGCTTAGCAAGTTCTTACACAGGCCTTTCCCATACGTTAAGCATATTTCTAGCATGGCCATCAAAAAGGGCTGTTTTCTATTTGTTTCATTTATGGCTTGAAGATGTGGACATCTCTTTTTCTTTGGTGGTTTCCTGTGGTATTTGGTGCAGAGAATTGTTCTCCTTTAGTGTTGTCTGTGCACTAAAGTTAACATTAGTGTACAGCCATGGAAAAAATGACCACAGCAGCACTTTGGACCAGATTCTATAATCAGCGTTTAGGTCAGCACGGTTGTCAAACAACAACTAGGCGCCGTTTATACAATCATGCTTAGTGGTGCCTAAGCAGACATGAGCATTGCTAGGCATCCTAAAGGTAGGTGCTGCTACATTAGGCCAGGTTTTCACTGTCCTAATTTATCAGCACCTATCTTGGACACCTGAACCATGCCTATTATCCACCCCCCAACCACACCTGCTATTCAGGTAAGCATCAGAAGATGCCTCCACTTAGGTGTCGCTAGGTGCTGCGTGGAATTCTGCACCTAATTTAAATTAAATTTTTTTTATACTAATTATTCAATGAACTTTAATGGCACAGTCAATTACCTACCTTTTTCATTGGACTAACTTAATGTCGTTTATGATTAGCTTTTTCTTTCCCAGTTGCGTAGGGAGGGTGGGAGGCGTCTAGGGCGATGGCGGCCCCCTCACCCTCTTCTCTGCCCCCCCTGCTCCTTTCCGGAACCCCCTGCTGAGCGCACTTCCTTTCCCTCCCCCCGTACCTGTTTAGCTTCTCCTGTGCGAGCAGTATCTCTAGCTTGCTGTCCGTGCTGGCATTGGCTCTCCTTCTGACATCAATTCCTAGTTGCGGGACCCGGAAGTGACATCAGAGGAGAGCGCAGAGGCCAGTGTAAAGAGCAGGTTAGAGCTGCTGCTCGCGCCCTGAAGAGCTAGAGAGAAGGTGGGAGGAATTGGAGGTGCACGTGTGGCAGGGAAGGAGCGGGGGTGCAGAGAGGAGGGCAGTCTGTCCCCTTGCCTCCCCTTACTACACCACTGCTCTGTCCCAAGTTTTTGTACCTGAGACAATGGAGGGTTACGTGACTTAACCAGAGTTTCAAAGACTACAGTGGGAATTGAATCCTGTTCATTCTTGTATGAGGGGGTATCAGACTCAGAGGAATGGGAGGACCTGCTTCCTCTTATGAGGGTCCCAGCCAGTATTCAATCTGCATGAGTGGGAATATTGGCTGAGACCTGCATAGGCTCCAGTGGCCAGCACATAGCAAATTAACCCTGGATATTCTACACCAGTGCCCAGTCATGGCCTAACATTGAATATTCAAGCCAAATTATGCCTGTGATGGTCAGCATTTTAAAAAAGCGCTGACAATCCAGAAAAGGCAGAATTGTCTTCGTTATTCCTTTTAATGTGATAACATTCTAATTGGACCACTGTAATGCCCTATACATTGATGAAACCAAAAAGAGATTGCTCCAAATACTGAAGCATGACTAAAAGAGAGCTGCAAGTGACATACTTATATGTTGCCCTTCCTGCAAAAACTACACTAGCTACCAGTATCTTACAGGGACAAATTTTAAAGCTCTTTGATTTTCAAGGTCCTCAGACAAAATGTGCCAAAATTTCTAAAGAATATGTTGCCCTCTATGCACCAGTGAGGACTTTAAGGTCTTCTCAACAACCATCATTATCAGTACCCTCATCAAAAGCAATTGTATGATGTGAGACCCAACAGTGAGCATTCTCAGGACTGGTCAGCTCGCTCCCAGAAGGGCTATGCCAAACTCAATACTACCTCTACTTAGAGTTGCCAGATTTTGCATCTGGAAAAAGAGGATGTGTGGCTCCGCCCCATTCCACCCCCAGGACCACCCCATTCCGCCCCTCAACTCCAGCCCCACCCAAACCTTGTCTCTTTGGGCCGAGCCTGGAGTGCATCTGTGCATTCATGTGACATCACCACATCGCATCCATGCACGCACCGATGCACTCCAGGCTCGGCCCCGATCTCAACAGCTTTTCGAAACCCAGACAAAGTGCTGGGTTTTGAAAAGCCTTCCAGGCGCCCGGACAGTCCTCTAAAAAGAGGACATGTCTGGGTAACCCTACCTCTACTTCAGCAAGCAGGTGAAAGTCTGGCTCTTCTCGCAAGCCTTTAATACATGTGGCGACTCTGACTATCCACTTGCTCCACCCCTAGACTATCTTACTGCACACCCTGTAATTTAAGCTTGTTCCTCGTATCTTATTCAACTATGCATGTATTTTGCCTTTAGTTTGTCCTGCTTATATCTCAGTTGCACATGCCTCCTCATCTACCTATTAAGATATTTCCTTGTATTGTATTTTACAAACGTTGTTAGCATTATATCTGTGTTATTTGAATGTCTAATGTATGCCTACACTGCCTATTATGGTATTATTCACACTTTTCTTATATTCCTTTTATATGATTGTTTTACAGTGCTGTTAAATGTTTATCTTTATGATAATGTATTATGTTAGTCCTATAACTAGGGTTCAATTTTCCATCTCTGTCATTTATTGCATTTATGTTTATATTTGATCATTTTCCTATTGTTAATACTGCTAACAAAATTATAAATTATATGTCAAGCTCTACCTGCTGTATATACCACCTTGAGTGAATCTCTTCATAATAAATCCCAATAAATAAATAAACCAAACCAAGCCAAACCACAAGTAAATTGCCTAAGGCAGATCTATTTAGCAACCATAAAGAGGAGGCTTTTGAAGGGCACCCTATCGCCTGTAATCACAGGCAATTAAGAACCTGAAGCATCTCAGTAAACTGCACTAAATGAAACTAGCTAGCTCCCATGTCCTCAAAAAGGCTTCTACATAATATACCAATATGCTTCACAAGCTTCCACTATCATCGATAAAGAAATTAATCAACAGTTGAATATATTAGTTGCAGATACTACAAAAAATCTCTGATTTGCAAGGCCTTTGCTTTTAAACCCTTCAGGCTGAATGGATTTAAAGTACATTGGTAGTGCTTTATGATCTGACGTAAAAAGCAGGGTTTTGTTGTTTTTTTTTATTAAAAGCAAAGGACACTTTGAAAAATCCATTTTGATCAGCTAAATGAATGCATCTGCTTTGAATGGAGTCTTCATCGATGCTAGCTGCAAACTTATTGCCATTGCTGAAATAAATTAATCCTCACCCCATGTTTTAGTATGGTTCTGAAACCAAATCTTTAGCAGTCCTTTGACATATCTCTAATGATTTTCCTGAAAATTTCCACCCCAGAGTGCTAGGTTTCTAGAATTATCAATATGATAGCCTGCAAAGGATTCAGAAGTAATCAGTATCAAACATTGTTCTGCGGCAGCCAGTATCACAAGATCAAGCTGGACCCTGCTTGTATATGTAATTAGGTGTTTCCCAATTGGTTAAAATGAAGGTGTTGGGTGGGAGGGTCCGGGTGGTGGCGCGATCTACGGGTGTGGTTTGGGGGTTCTGACAGGAGGGATACCCAATCCCTCCTGCTGCAATCTACGGAGGGGTGGGTGTCCGGCAGGAAGGATTGGGCATCCCTCTTGCCGGTGATTATTCAGGGGGGGGGGGGTCGGGCGGCCGTGTCTACTTTGACCCGATTCTCTAACCAGCGTCTGTAACATGAACATCGGTTAGAGAATCTGGTTCTATTTTAGGTGGGCTTAGGCATGATTCTGTATAGGATGCCCGTTGGCTTCTGAGACTGGGCGTCCTATACAGAATCCGGGCTAAAATGTCCAAAATGAATAGCCATTTTCCAATATGGAACGTCCAACTTTGAAATGACAAAAATACAGAGACATTGGTATCATTTTCAAAACTATGGTCACACAGAGGTTCCTGCAGGACAGAAAAACAGCCTAGTGGTTAGTGTGGTGTTCTGTTAACCAATGAACACAGATTCAAACCCCACTATAACTCTATTTTGTAAATGCAATCCTTCCAGGACCTGAAAAATACCTACTGTACTTCTTTTTTTTTATTTTTGTAAGTTACATAAGAACATAAGCAGTTCCTCTTTTGGATCAGACCATAGGTCCATCGTGCCCAGCAGAACTTCCTAGCATTGGTTCTGAATCTGTCCCCTCTTAATTTTTCCGAATGCCCTCTCATTTTTGTAGTTTTCGAAAGTTTGAAGAGTCTGTCCTTCTCCACTTTCTCTATACCCTTCATGATCTTGTAAGCCTCTATCATGTCCCCTCTAAGTCTCTGCTTCTCTAGGGAAAAGAGCCCCAGTTTCTCTAATCTTTCAGCATATGAAAGGTTTTCCATACCTTTTATCAATCGTGTTGTTCTTTTCTGAACCCTCTTGAGTATCGCCATATCCTTCTTTAGGTACGGTGACCAATATTGGACGCAGTACTCCAGATGGGGGCGCACCATCACCCGATACAACGGCAGGATAACTTCTTTCGTTCTGGATGTAATACCTTTCTTAGTATCTAGCATTCTATTTGCCTTTTTAGCGGCTGCTGCGCACTGTGCCGACGGCTTCATTGTCTTGTCCACTATTACCCCCAAGTCCTTTTCTTGGGTACTTTCACCCTTTACCAGCCCTCCCATCGTATAGCTGTACTTTGGGTTTCTGTTTCCTACATGCAAGACTTTACATTTCTCTAAATTAAACTTCATCTGCCATCTAGTCGCCCACTCTCCCAGCTTGTTCAGTTCCCTTTGTAAATCTTCGCAGTCCTCTTTAGTCCTAACTCCGCTAAATAGTTTGGTGTCATCTGCAAATTTTATTACTTCGCACTTTGTCTCTGTTTCTAGATCATTTATAAATACATTGAACAGCAGCGGTCCGAGTACCGACCCCTGCGGAACACCACTCATGACCCTCCTCCAGCCCGAGTAGTCACCCTTCACTCCCACCCTTTGCTTTCTACCCGCCAACCAATTTTTGATCCATCTATGTACGTCTCCTTCCACCCTATGGTTCTTCAGTTTCCGTAGTAGGTGTTCATGGGGTACCTTGTCAAAGGCTTTTTGGAAATCTAAGTATACGATGTCTATGGGGTCCCCTTTGTCCATCCATTTGTTTATTCCTTCGAAGAAGTGCAATAAGTTCGTTAGGCATGATCTTCCCTTGCAGAAGCCATGTTGGCTTGTTTTCATCAGTTTATTCCTTTCTAGATGCTCATCGATGTCTTTTATCAGTGCTTCCGCCATCTTCCCCGGCACCGAAGTCAAACTCACCGGTCTGTAGTTCCCCGGGTCACCTCTTGATCCTTTTTTAAAGATGGGCGTAACATTAGCTATCTTCCAATCCTCCGGGATCACGCCTGTTTTCAGGGATAGATTACAAATCTGCTGTAATAGTTCTTTATTGATTTTCCAAACTTCAGGCTTGCAGGTGTTTTATATCTTTGGTACAGTAGATATTTTTCTGTTTCTGAAAGGTTCGGAATTATTTTTTTAAAAAAGAGTTTACATGGGATTCAAACCTGGATCCCATGGTTCATAGTCCATTCCACTAACCACTGAACTACTTGAGTACGCTGACCTATTTATTGCTTTGTTCTGAATGGCCATAAAACCTGTAGCTGACCTACCTGTAGACTATAGCCTAGTTTTCCTTTATGGTTCCATTTTTAGAGGAGAGTGAAAGGAACAACAACTACTGGGGGATTAACAAGGGGTCTTGTCTTAATCCCTTCAGTGGTCAGCTGCTCAATTCGAGCAACCTTTTGTAACTTGGACGTGATTGAAACAGGTCTAGATAAAAACATTCTTTTTTTTAGACATGGATGTTTCTTCGCATTCAGAAATTCCTGTTGGATGTCCTACTTATGGGCCCTCCCTAGTCCCACCTAAAAACATGCTCACAACAGGTCCCCTTGATTTTTGGACGAACAGTAATGTGAAACATCGAAATTCTGACTTTCCAAAATCAGGACATGGATGTTTTTAGCAGATGGATGATGTTTTAGGCATTTTAAGACATCCATCTGCTTTAAAAATGAGCACCATAGCATTTGATGGCAGATAAAGACCCATATGGTTCATCTAGTTTGCCCGATAAGGTGGCCAGAGCCACACCTCTCATTCTGTATAGGCTACATTCCACTGAATTAAAAATAAAGTCACATTCCATATAAAAAAAGTAACATATAGTGGACTTCCTCAAGTGAAGCTTTGCTCTCTAGATTCAACTTTATTTCTTATCCATACATGCTTTGTTGGAGAGAGCCGTCTATAAAAAGCAGGACTCACTGAACAATAAGATCCCGAGACCACCCAGAAAGAAACCAACTTGAAGTTCTAGAATCCATGGAGAAATAAGAAAATTATAATCGTTTCTGAGCCACATCATTAGCCAAGAGTAAAATGGGGATGGATTATTACATTACATTACATTAGTGATTTCTATTCCGCTATTACCTTGTGGTTCAAGGCGGATTACATAAGAGTTGTCAGGAGGTTACAATTTTAATTTTTGTGAGTATGAGGTTTTATAATCTGATAGTTTGGTAAGAACATAAGAGTTGCCATGCTGGGACAGACCGAAGGTCCATCACCAGTGTCCTGATTTCAGTAGTGGCCAATCCAGGTCACAAGTGCCTGGCAAGATCCCAAAAGAATAAAATAGATTTTATGCTGTTAATCCTAAAAATAAGCAGTGGATTTTGCCAAGTCCATCTTAATAATGTCTTATGGATACTTCATTTAGGAAATTATCCAAACCTTTTTTTTTAAAAAACAAAAACACCCTGTTAAATTAAAGGCTTTCAGCATATTCTTTGGCATTGATTTCCAGAGTTTAATTACACATTGAGTGAAGAAATATTTTATCTGGTTTGTTTTAAATCTACTACTTAGTACGGTAGTTTCATTGCATGCCCCTAGTCCTAGTATTTTTGAAAAGAGTAAGCAAGTGATTCACCTCTACCTGTTCCACTCCATTCAGTATTTTATGGACTCCTATTATATCTTCCCTGAGCCGTCTCTTTTCCAAGGTGAAGAGCCCTAGCTGCTTTAGCCTTTTCTCCTAGGGAAGTCATCCCTTCCCTTTTTCAATTTCGATGCCCTTCTCTATACTTTTTCTAATTCTGATATCTTTTTAGAGATGTGGAGACTAGAATTGCACACAGTATTCAAAGTGTGGTCACACCATAGAGCGACACAAAGGCATCATTTTTGTTTTCCATTCCTTTCCTAATAATTCCTAACATTCTGTTTGTTGATGATCTGAAATGTTTTATTATTTTTTTTATTTGATGTGAATTATATGTACAGTATATATAGTTTTATTTAATTTATAATTTGTATTGTTCGGTCTTATGTAATTTTAATGGTATATACTGGTTTGTTACCAGCTTACACTTTTCAGATAATGTAATAGAGGGGTAGATGCCATTGATCTACAGTTGCTAACGTCATACAGTTTCCCAGTAGTATTCTACAAGATTGGTGTTATAATGATATACTCCATATCCACAGGTAAGTAACAATTTCCAAACATAGAACTGATTGAATTGGCTAAACGATTTATGAGAGGCTTTCCTCATTAAAGGGGGAATTCATCAAGGGACACTAAGGCCCGGATTCTGTAACTGGCGCCATTGTTGGTGGCCACCTTTAAAGTGGCCGTCAATTGTGTGTCAGTCACACGATGGCGCTGGGTACAGAATCACACCTCCGGCAAAGGTAGGCACTGGAATTATAGGCCAGGGATTTCCAGGCCTATATTTCCAGCGTCTACCTTTGATGTGAACTGTGCCTCCGTAGACACTTTAGGCTGCCTAGCGCCACTTCCAGTGTTAGCCATGCCCACAGTGGTGTTAGGCAGCCTAAAGCACCTACGGAGGCGCAATTCCAGCGCCAATTTTATAGGCGCTGGTAGGCATCTTGAAACTCAGTTAAAAATATAATTTAAATGGCATTTTTTTTACTGAGCTTGGGCGCCAACTGGTGCCTAAAAATCGGCGTCGGTTAGAGAATCCAGGCTAACTACATTAGTGTGTGTTAATGATTAGCATATACTAAATTCTAAGTCACCCATTATGTTCCCATTATGTTCCTATGAGCGTCTTAGGGCTAGACACACTAACCTCCTTTCCTTGCAGGCCCGACCAATTCACAACACAAAAAAATTAAAATGAGGGTGATCGGAGGAACGCCTCCCCTCCGACCGCACGGATCTCTAGTGTGCGATCCTGACGCATGCGTAGACCATCTGCTTTCTCTGTAGATGGTCTGTGCATGCGTTTGGTGTTCATTTTTTGCTGGAGGAGAGGGGGGGGTTGTTCAATCCTTTCATAAAACCAGCTATGCTATCTGGCCCCGACTCTCCTGCTCTGGAAGGGCGATCCCCGGTGGCAGCAGCCTCTTCCCTTTCGCCAACACTGCCGTTCACTGCGACAGCTAGATTCACTAGCTCTGCTCTCTGCCCCTTCCAGCCGAGCCCTGCTCTTGCCGCCCTGACTCTCCTGCTCTCTGCCGTCCTTCCCCGCAGTGCAGCCCCGCTTTAAAACCACGAGCTCGCACTGCGGGGAAGGGCGGCAGAGAGCAGGAGAGTCGAGGCGGCATCTGCATCTGTTATCTTATGTAGTGGTCTCCTATCTTGCTCCTATCTGCCTAAGCTGAAGACCACGGTTCTTGGTTTTTTTTTTTTTTTAGCAATGTTGTCTGCTGTTTTTTTGCAAGTTCCTTGGGAGTGCAGAACGGCAGAGATGGGCTGCAGGGCTGGGAAAGGATGTTTGCGACTGGTCTCCAGCAGTCGTTTCTTGTGTTGATCGGCCAGCTCAGTCGGTTTGCAAGATTTTTTTAGTGAATCGCGTCCCTGCCTACTTTGCATGCCGTTCCCCTCATTTGCATGCACGGATTGGAATCGGATCGGCACAGAGGTAAGTGAATTGGGCCGGAGTAAAATTGGGTCGCAAAGGGGTCGCAAACCGATCGGTACACGATCGGTTTACTTAGTGAATCTAGTCAGTGTTTAGCATGCATTAATAATTAGCGCACGCTAACACACTTAGTGCCCCTTGATGAATTCCCCCCAAAATAGCTAGAAGGTTACTTGCAAACATTGAGATGAAGAATACTTGTTCAAATAAAACTGAACTTTTTCTTTGTAACTGAAAAGTAGTCCAAGTTCTATCTACAACAATCTCCTCTGTACAAGTTTATTCATTATGATCCAATTCCATTATGTCAAAATGATTTAAATTCATAGAATTTCTGATTGTACATATTTTACCACTAAAGTACTGTGCAGGTTCTTCAGCAGAAGGAGATGATTCCTTAGAAACTATTTTAGACTGAATATTTGATAATTGGTTGACTAAACCAAATAATGTTTTTGAATCGTAATCATCTTTTAAGACCTGAGATGAAAAAAATGAATTCTTTGCATGTTTAATTTTATATTTGTGGATTAATTTTCTCCATTCTCTTCTATTAAGGTCTGTCTGACCGTTAGAGGGGTCTTTTGCTAAAGATTAGTATATGTTATCAGCAACAGGACCCATATAAATAAAATAGGTCTTGTGCCAAATAACATTCGTTAATCTTTAGTAAAAGAAACCCTTCTTTGCAATTTTCTTGCAAAGGCATCTCGGTTCTCTTAACTCAGCTTTAAATCCTTTTCCTGACAATCTTTTTCATTTTTTGAGTTGCAATTACATTCACCAATTCCATTTTATTACTAAGAGCCCCTTTTACAAAGTCATGGTAGTGATTCCCCCACGGCAAAAGCACCGAAGCCCATTCCTTTGGGCTTTGGTGCATTTGCCGCAGGAGAATCTCTACTGTGACTTTGTAAAAGGCGCCCTGAATGATCTACAACCTCTGAGTTCAGTTCCAATTTCTGATCGATTTCATGGCAAAAAATATTACTATCAACTTTTTCCCTTATTAATTTTTTTATATAAGTTGATAAAGACTGTCTATTGTGGTGTTCTTTTTATACCCAGTGCAAAACAGAGCTTAATTTTAGAATAATCTGACCATATCACTGGTTCCCATTACTTATCTAATTGATGTCTCTTAATGTGGGAAACTTTAGATGATGTTATCTGCAATCCCAAAGAATTACAAAAAATATTTTACTTCAGCAGTGTAAGAATTAGCATCCTCTTCTAAGTGAAAATTTAAATCTTCCACTAGAATTACATTATTCCATTTAAAACAGGCATTAGAAATAAAATCCATAAAACTATCTTGTGCAGAAGGCCATTGTTCTAGAGGACAATAAAACAATATGCTACCTACTGTATCTGCTAAAGAATCATCCTGAATAGTACATGGAAAAATGCAAGGCATGGTGAGGAATAACTATAAGGGGGATGGGACTTGATATACTGCTTTTTTGTGTGTGGTCTACACCAGTGTTCTTTAACTGCTGGTCCATAGAAATTTCCTGTCGGTCCATAGGGCTGGCATGTGCATCGGGCCCCAGACAGTGCTCTTCAGCCACCAGTCCACAGTGCAATCGATGCGGCGTTGTCTTCGGACCGGCTCCCTCTTCCTCAGTGCTGCAGGGCACAAAGCCGTAGCTCCTACGCACATCCTGCGCCGGAACCGGAAGCCTTCTCTCTGACGTCGCAACGTCAGAGGGAAGGTTTCCAGATGAGGCGCAGGATGCACGAGGAGACACTGCCCACAGCTTTGTGCACTGCAGCACTGAGGAAGAGGGAGCCGGCCCGAAGATAACACCGGGGGGCGGCATAAAACGGCCAGGCAGGAGCAGGACAGAAGGCAAGGCACAGCATGGAGGGACGAGACAACAATGGTAGGGGGCATGATTATATTTTTGAATTTAGTGATTGATTTACATCTGCTGTCTGTTCAGGAAGAAATGCATTTGTTTTTTTTTTCTCTAGGGTTGTACTGCATGTAGAGTCTTGCATCTTAGGGTTTGTTTTTATATATTAGTACTTTTAGTTTTTGGTCCCGCATTTTCATGGGGTTATCTGTGTTCTGGTAGGAATGAATATTGAGAAGCATACAGTGTGCTTTGTGTAGTTTAAATTTGTGGTTAACAATTACGTGTTAATATGATTATATTGTGTGCGTGTATATATGAAAAATAAATGGAAAAAATGGTGTTACAATTAGTACTATTATGGGGCGGGATCTGTGGCGGAGATTGGGTGGAGATGGAAGGGGTCTGGCCCATGGCTTAGCCCAGTGTTCTTCAACTACCGGTCCATAAGAACATAAGAACATAAGAACATAAGCAGTGCCTCCGCTGGGTCAGACCATAGGTCCATCCCGCCCAGCAGTCTGCTCCTGCGGCGGCCCGAACAGGTCACGGCCTGTCTGAGTCACCAGAAGGGGCCCCCTTGCCACCTTGGTTTCCCATTGAGTCTTATCTTCCCATCGAAGTCCTAACCCTTCGGTCTTGCACATGCACATGTGGACCGATGCTGGTCCACAAAATAATTATTTTATTTCCGCTGGTCCATAGGTGTCAAAAGGTTGAAGAACACTGTTCTATACAATCAAAGCAGTTTACATGGGGCAATGAAGTGTTACGTAACTTGTCCAGAGTCACAAGGAGCTGCCCAGTAGGAATCAAACTCACAACTTCAGGGAACTGAGGCAGCTGCTGTAACCACTAGGCCATTCCTCCACTATCTTTCAATTATACATGACAAAATTATTTATATATTATTGCTATCCCACCACCCTTTCTTTTTTCTCTAGGTACGTTATCATTCTAAAACCACTCAGGCATAATTTAGAACATAAGAATAGCCTTACTGGGTCAGACCCATCAAGCCCAGTAACCCATTCTCACGGTGGACAATCCAGGTCACTAGTACCTGGTCAAAACCCAAAGGGTAGCAACATTCCAGAATCTCAAAGATTAGTAACATTCTAGAACCCCAAAGAGTAGCAACATTCCATGCTACTGATCCAGGGCAAACTGAGGCTGCCCCATGTCTTAATATGTACTTTTCCTCCAGGAATTTGTCCAAACCTTTTTTAAAACCAGCTATGCTATCTGCTTTATTACATGGTCATCATGTAATCTTAGCCATTGTCTCCGAAATAAATATTATCCCAAGTTGGTTCTCAATTATCCAATTATATAAAAGATTTGTTTTCCCAGCTACTGATCTGGCATTGATATAACATACTCGAACAGGGACTGAGGAATTTACTTTGTTGCACCCTAATTATTATTTTATTGCAACCAATCACACAGATTTTGTTTTTACAATAGATTTGCAATTCAGTGTTCCCCTGGTCATTCGCGGTTGGTGGTCCCAGTCATTCGTGGTATTTTCTGACCGCGACCTCCAACCAGAAGAGACAGCTGGAGAGACAGGAGAGAGCAGCTGGAGTGCCGGCGAGTGAAGGAAATCACTCGCTGTATGCTCTGACCGCCTCTTCCTGCACTAAAGTCGGGCCTTACCAATCAGGAGCTGCTTTGACACGCAGCTCCTGATTGGTAAGGCCCGACTTTAGTGCAGGAAGAGGCTGTCGGACCATTACAGCAAGTGATTTCCTTCAGTCGCCGGCACTCCGGCTGCTCTCTCCTGCCTCTCCCGCTGCCCTCTCCAGTCTCCCTCACAAAAAACCGTATTCGCGGTTTTTCAAGATTCGCGGGGGTTCCTGGAACAGAATCCCCACGAATTTCAGGGGAGTACTGTATCTCAAAAAAATAAATTTAAAAATGAACTTTAATGCTTTTATTTATTTTTTTTTTTTTGCATGATTGCCCATTTTGTAAAATGCAAGTTGACTTACCTTTGCAACATCTGTGAGGGTGGAGCCAATGATTGAGATTTCAACCTGACTGGAATTCTGGCATTTTATTGCTTGATTTCATAGTCTCTGAGGCTCCCCTCAATATATTCACAAAATTACCATTTTTGGTGCTAATTTGAGGGTGTGTTGTGGTTTAGGCTATCTTGTATTTGCACCTGTTTTTGTACTTGATTTGTTGTTATCACATCCTTTGTTCTCATGGTCAGCCTGTTTTCTGCACTGTTGGTACAGATCAGTATTTGGCATAACCTGCAAACAACTGTTCTTTTAAAACACGGTGGGAACCTTTGTTTGTCATTTCCACAGCACAGCCAAGTTTGGGACAGAAGTAATGCTTGACTGATAGCTTTAAGATGAAGAAATTATTTTTATGGGCTTTAAGGCATTTTGTTTTACTGTTTGTCAGTAACTGACAGTTGGTATCACTGACCAGGACAAATAAGAAGAATGTTTACTGTACAGTTTTACACTTTGCACCTTTATTTTTTAAAATTCTCAGTACTATTTCAGTTGGAAAGTAAGTTCAAGGTTTTGACATGTCTTGCTCAAAATATTTTCTTGCATTAATGAATTTAATTGTATTTGCATCAGTTGCTAGAGATTAATGTCACAACTAATGATTTCATCCTTGCTGTGTACTGAATTACTTTTAGAGACATTTGCAGTTTTAAAGTGTAAAAGGTCATTGAATCTATACTGTAAGTGTCTGGCTTCAGTAATGATTTATAAGTGAACCAGAGCATGCACTTAGATAAAACGTTATAGAACCTTCCTTATGTATTCTTTTAGTCATGCAAGAGCTATTAGCTATTTGATTTAAATTCATGAAAAAAATACTTTTTGAGGAATAGTTGAAAGACTGATCTTACTTTATGCAGTGCCATGAAACACTGGACACCGGCTTGGAGATCCAAAATGTCATATGCAACAGTAGTAGCCTGCCCCTGGAAGGAGAATGAAGGGTTCCAGGGCAGGCCTGCTCGTTGACGCTGCCCCAAATATTTATAGTACAAAGCTGAAAAATGAATGGGAGGGCGGGCACCAACCAGTGACCGCCAATTTTTGGGGAGGCTATGGCCCAAGTTCTGACACCTATGCCTTAGGCACTGCTATGCGCGATTCTCCATCAAACTTAGACGTAGTAATATAAATCTTTAAAACCCTGGCCTATATTACCATGCAACCACAAATCAACAAAATAATAAAAGCTTCATTCACAACTATGAGAAACCTAAGACAAATTCGAAAATTCTTCGACAGGAAACAATTCCAACTTTTGGTACAATCTCTTATCCTTGGACTAATAGACTACTGCAACATATTATACCTCACCTGCCCAGCGGCCATGATAAAGCAACTACAAACAATACAAAATGCAGCCCTAAGACTCATCTACTCATTGAAAAAATGTGATCACATCACAGAGGCATACCATGACTCACACTGGCTCCCAATACAAGCAAGAGTACACTTCAAATTCTATTGCCTACTATTCAAAGCTGTTAACGGAGACAGCCCAGCCTACTGGAACAACCGACTAATTCAAGTCACCTCAACCAGACACAGAAGAACCCACTCACTGTTCACACACCTGCCAACCAAAAATGTCAAATGAAGAAAACTATATGACAATCTAATGGCCACCAGAGCAGCAAAACTAGATAGACAAATCACCAATCTGCTGTCTTCGATCACAGACTACAAAACATTCAAAAAAGAAATAAAAACTCTACTCTTCAAAAAATACATAAAACCTATCTAACACGACCAGTTCCTTCCCAAGCTCCACCTACCACACTGTCTACTCCTATCAAATCTAAAATGTTCTAATTACCCAACACGTATTACCTTAATTTCTCAACAATTCCTTATCACAGCAGCAGATGAATCCAGAGACCAGTGGGATAGCACACATCGACCAGCAGGTGGAGATAGAGAAACTGATTAACAGGTGGTCTTATAGGTTGGCATTCCTCCTGTACACCCAGTATGCTCTATCTCCCAGCAGGTTTGGAAGCTATCCTTCTAGCTCCTGGATTCTGGCTGTGCCTGGGGCACGTTCTGAGGATTTCTTCATTTCTACTGTTGAGATTATTTCTCTTCAGCTAGACAGGGGTGACTGGCTGAGTGGTGCCAGCTTTGGGAGTTACACCTGGGCCCCCCCAGGTCCCTGCTCCACCCTCCCCTCCATTGGTTTGAGGGGTTTCTTTGGGCTCTCAAATTTTTCTTCTTTCCATTAAAAAAAAAAAAAAGAGAGCCTCACTGTGTGGAGCTGTGCTGTTCTTCTGGTCAGCTTACAGCTTACAACTGCCAGCCATAACTTCACTGCTTTGGTTTTGGGTTCAGTGTTGGTGAGTAGATTTTTCTGCTTCTGTGTGGTTAGACAAGTCTGTTGCGGGGAGTCGTGATTTATTTGGCGGGATTCCTCCGAGCTGACTTGTGGTGTCTTGATTTAAAAAAAAAAAAAAAAAGACCGCGAAGGAATTTGTTCGATGGCGGCAGAGGCAGTTAAGCAGTGTTCGCGCTGTGGGAAGCGCAGAACACTGTCGGGTCTGTGCATGGCCGGGTGCTTGGACGCTCCGAACAAGGAATCCATGCTGCCGGTGGGTGACTTGCAATTTTCCTGCGCTGAGGAAGCGCGGGCGAGCGCTTCTTCACTCGCGGTCGGGCCCGCCACGAATTTGAGCGCGTCGGCGTCGGGGGTGTGTTCTGCGGCTTCTGGCGCTTCGGGAGACCTCGTGGCAGATGCTGTGTCTTTTCAGCCCACGTTGCAGGCTGAACCGCCAGGATTATTTCAAGGCACTTTTTCCCCTGAGTTTGTGATGCTGATGCACCGTGCATTTTTGTTGCAGGGCTTTCAGGCAGCACTGTCCCCGAATTTGGCAAATTCTTTGCTTCCTCCTGCTACTTCGGTGAGTCTTTTACCTCAGGGGCAGTCTCAAGCGGCGAAGCGGCGCAGGCTGGCTGCCGCAGATGACGGGGACCCTTCCTCAGTCTCCCCCTTGTCTCTGCCTATTTCTGACTCATTGGAAGAGTGGGAGGTGACGGATGTGGATGCGGATGAGACACTGGGTAGGGATGTGGATGATCCTACCACACTCCGTCTTTTTCACAGGGAGGAACTTTCCTCATTGATTTCAAAAGCATTACAAGGCTTGTACATCTTGCAGGAGGATCCACTGGTGTCTGGATCCTCAAATCCGCTTATGGCTAGTACATGAAAACCGCCTAGATCATTTCCGGTTCATGAGGCTATGCAAGAGCTTATTACGACGCAATGGGACACGCCGGAGGCCAGTCTCCGGGTGTCGAAAGCCATGTGGCAGTTGTACCCTCTTGCTCCAACTGAACTGGAAAAGTTTAAACAGCCTAAAGTAGACACATTGGTGGCTGCGGTCACGAAAAAGACTACTTTGCCGGTTGAAGGTGGTGTTGCACTGAAGGATGTCCAGGATAGGAAGATTGAATCTTCGCTTAAGGTGTCCTTTGAGGTGGCAGCGGTTACCTTACAGGCTGCGGTTTGTAGTTCTTATGCTGTGCGTGCTTGTCTGCAATGGTCGCAACTGATGGCGGATAATATGTTGGAGTCCGGTGTTTCGGTTCCCTCTGAATTGGCGGATATGGAATCAGGTCTAGCATATTTGGCGGATGCCTTGTATGATATTATTCGGGCTTCTGCGAAATAAATGTCTCTTTCCGTGGTTTCTCGCAGATCATTGTGGCTCCGAAATTGGGCGGCGGACGCGGCGTCCAAGCTTAGGCTCGTGAAACTCCCTTTTAAAGGTCGTCTTTTATTTGGTGAGGATTTGGATAAGCTGGTGAAGGATTTTGGTGATTTCAAAACTCAGCGGTTGCCGGAGAATAGACCTAGACTGCCTTTGAAGTCCTCCTCTGCCCGACCTCGTTTCAGGGAGGTTCGGAAGTATAGACCGGGAAAGCCATCTTTTCAGCCCTCTTACGGCTCTTTCTCTAATCCTAGGCCTCGCTTTTCTCAGAGGACTTCCTTTCGTGGAGTGAAATCTCCAGCAACTCAGCCAGCCCGTGTTCCCGCTCCTCGCAGTCAGCAATGACGGGGTCTCGGCCCCCTCCGCTATTTCTTTAGGAGGGCGGCTGTCTTCTTTTCTGGCGGAGTGGGCCAAGATAACGTCCGATCAGTGGGTATTGGACATTATTCGAGAAGGTTACAAATTAGAATTTTCCTCTCCCGTCGCCGATTCTTTCTTGGTGTCCCCGTGCACCGGGGCCACCAAGCGAGACTTGGTGCGGCTTACCCTTCAGGTCCTTCTAGATCTGGGGACGGTGGTTCCGGTTCCCCCGGAGGAGGTGGGCCTCGGCAGGTATTCCATTTACTTCGTGGTGCCCAAGAAGGGGGGATCAGTCAGGCCGGTGCTGGATCTCAAGAGGGTCAACAAGTTTCTCAAGGTCCGTCATTTTCGTATGGAGATGATACGCTCCATCATTTCCGCGGTTCAACCAGGGGAGTTCCTTACGTCCCTCGATCTGAAAGAGGCTTTCTTGCATATTCCAATCTGGCCTCCGCATCAGAGGTTTCTTCGGTTTGCAGTCCTAGGCCAGCATTATCAGTTTCGAGCGATGCCCTTTGGTCTCGCCACGGCGCCACGCACCTTTTCAAAGGTGATGGTGGTGGTGGCGGCGTTTCTTCGCAAAGAGGGGATTCGAGTGCATCCTTACTTGGACGATTGGTTGATCCGTGCGTCTTCCAAGCAGGAGAGTGTGGTGGTGACACAGAGGGTCATTGCTCTTCTTCAGTCTTTGGGGTGGATCGTCAACTTTCCAAAGAGCTCTCTTACTCCATCCCAATCGTTGGAGCATCTAGGGGTGCGGTTCGACACTTGTCCGGGGAAGGTGTTTCTCCCAAGGACCGCGGAGTGAAGTTGCAGTCTCAGATTCGCCAAATTCTTCAGTCGCCCAGACCAAGGGTTTGGGACTATGTGCAAGTTCTGGGATCAATGGTGGCGGCGCTGGAGGTAGTGCCGTGGGCTCGCTTCCACATGCGGCCATTGCAGAAGTCTCTTCTGTCCCGATGGTCCCCGGTGTCTCAGGACTACACCCGACGTCTTCGATGGGACTCTCAGGCTTCCCTCAGCATGCATTGGTGGCTCGACGAGACCAATCTGTTCAAGGGCATGCCGCTTGCAACTCCGGCCTGGGTCGTGATTAAGACGGATGCCAGTCTTCTGGGATGGGGGGCTCAGTGCCTTCAATCCTCGGCACAGGGGGTTTGGTCTCAGGAGGAGGCCCAGTGGTCGATCAATATGCTAGAATTGAGGGCGATCAGGCTTGAGCTTCTGGAGTTTCAGGCCATGGTTCGGGACCGACCAACGAGGATCTTCTCGGACAGTGTCACGGCGGTGGCGTACATAAACAGGCAGGGAGGTACCCGAAGTCCCCAATTAGCGAGCGAGGCGCAGGTCCTGTTTCAATGGGCGGAGGTTCATGTTCCTCTTCTCTCGGTAGCGCACATTGCGGGTCAGGCAAATGTGCAAGCAGACTTCCTCAGCAGAAATCTTCTAGATCCCGGAGAGTGGGAACTATCCGCTCAGGCGTTCGATCTGCTAGTGAGAAAGTGGGGTCGTGGGAAAGATGGATCGCATGGCATCGTCTCGCAACGCAAAGCTACCTCGATTCTTCAGCAGACGCAGGGAGCTGGGGTCGGAGGGCGTGGACGTGTTGGCTCTTCCATGGCCTCTGGACTGTCTTCTTTATGTGTTTCCTCCTTGGCCGATGATAGGTCGGGTGTTACATCGCATCTCTCTCTTCCCGGGCAGGGTGATCCTAGTGGCTCCAGATTGGCCACGTCGTCCTTGGTATGCGGACCTGATCCGGCTGTCGACGGGCGAACGGTTGACGTTTCCGGTGACTCCGGACTTACTTGTTCAGGGTCCGATCCTTATGGAAAATCCGTCCCGCTTTGGTCTTACGGCCTGGCTCTTGAACGGTCGCGGCTGAGGCGTAAGGGTTTTTCAGAACAGGTCATCTCCACTCTTCTTCAAGCCAAAAAGAGATCTACCTCTGCCTCCTATGCTCGAGTCTGGCGGGTCTTCGAGTCTTGGTGTGCTGCTCAGGGTCTTTCGCCCTTTCAGGCTTCTCTGTCTCAGATTCTTTCCTTTTTGCAGGATGGTGTCGCCAAGGAATTGGCCTATAATTCTCTTAAGGTCCAGGTGGTGGCTCTTGCTTGTTACAGGGGCCGAGTGTCCCACTCGCCGCTGGCGTCTCAACCTGATGTTGTTCATTTCCTGAAAGGGGTGCAACATATTCGGCCGCCTGTTAAGAGAATCTGTCCAGAGTGGAGCCTTAAGGTGGTACTTCGGGGGCTACAGAGGGCCCCGTTCGAGCCATTGTCTCAGGCGACGCTGAAGGATGTCACGTTGAAGACGGTGTTTTTGGTCGCAATGGCGTCGGCCCAACGGGTTTCGGAATTGCAGGCCTTGTCGTGCAGGGATCCTTTTTTGCGCATTTCTGAGGCCGGTGTGTCTGTTCGACAGGTCCCCTCCTTTCTGCCTAAGGTGGTGTCTTCCTTTCATGTGAACCAATACCTATTCCTTCCGGCTTTTTGGCGGGAAGATTGGGGAGAGCGCTTCTCTTCCTTGCGTTGCCTTGACGTGCGCAGGATTATTCTTCATTATTTGCAGGTAACGAACAGCTTTCGTAGTTCCGACCACCTCTTTGTGTTGTTCGCAGGCCGCAATAGGGGTATGGCGGCGTCCAAGGCTTCCATCGCTCGTTGGGTCAAGGAGG
This sequence comes from Geotrypetes seraphini, assembly GCF_902459505.1. Classification (NCBI taxonomy): domain Eukaryota; kingdom Metazoa; phylum Chordata; class Amphibia; order Gymnophiona; family Dermophiidae; genus Geotrypetes; species Geotrypetes seraphini. The sequence continues at coordinate 137,768,367 of NC_047091.1, read as the reverse complement.
CCATTGCTTCGACTTACTTGACGGCCGGGAAACCGTTGCCGGAACTGCTTCGTGCTCATTCCACGCGAGCCATGGCTACGTCTTGGGCGGAGTCCAGGGGTCTTTCTTTGGACGAGATTTGTCGGGCGGCTACTTGGTCTTCTAAGAATACTTTTTCTAAGCATTACCGGCTAGATGTGGCCGCTCGGGTGGAGGCTACTTTTGGTGCTTCGGTTATTGCGGAGGCTGCGTTTGCTTCCCACCCAGTTTGAGTTGTGCTTTGCTACATCCCACTGGTCTCTGGATTCATCTGCTGCTGTGATAAGGAAGGAAAAATTATGTTCTTACCTGTTAATTTTCTTTCCTTTAGTAGCAGCAGATGAATCCAGAGTCCCACCCTTTCTGCTGATACTCGGTTAGTTGGTTGGTTGCCAGTTTCGGTTTGGTTATTGTTGGTAGTTGTTTTCTGTATTTTCTCTATTGCATTGGATTAATGGAAAGAAGTTTTTTGACATGCTCATTGTTTCCTGGTTCCGGATGCTTGGGCAAGGAGCGATACTGGGTGTACAGGAGGAATGCCAACCTATAAGACCACCTGTTAATCATTTTCTCTATCTCCACCTGCTGGTCGATGTGTGCTATCCCACTGGTCTCTGGATTCATCTGCTGCTACTAAAGGAAAGAAAATTAACAGGTAAGAACATAATTTTTCCTTCTTATGTAATCCACCTATATATCTTGTAACTTCATGACAATTCTTATGTAATCCGCCTTGAACCGCAAGGTAATGGCGGAATAGAAATCACTAATGTAATGTAATTACGGCTCCTAAGTTTTTCAGTATCCATGATTCTTTTAATGGCACCTACGTGTGATTGATACATGGCCAGCGCCATATTTTTAAGGCACCAGCCAATGTAGGCACGTTTACAGAATCTGGGTCAAGATTCTTATCCAGAATATTAATTAAGTTTGTCTCATGATTTGGTGTTTGATCATTAATGATCTGAAAAACTATCATACATATTTTGAAACTTCTATTGGTAGCCAATGTGACCGAATGAAGCAAGGTGCTATACTTTCAAAATGTTTTTTTTGGGCAGATCAGTCTTGCCACTGTGTTTTGTAAAAGTTGTAATCTCTTAAGGAGTTTCTTATTACAGCCGGCATATATCAAATTACAATCATCCTAAGTGTGTTAATATCAAGGATTGTACTATTAATTGAAAGACAATAGAGTCAAAATATAATACAATTCTCAATTTCCAGAGAACTTTGAACACCCTATTTGATACCTGTTTCATATAATGATCAAAAGACAGTTTTTTTGTCAACAATGACTCCTAGGATTTTTAATTCATTTTCTAATTTGTAAGGAATATCTTTAATGAGTTCTTACTAGTTAATTGGCTGAAATTGCTACCTATCACTATAAATGTGTTTTTATTAAATATTAAGTTTTAGTTTAAATTGACATATCCAGTTCTCCATTAGAGTTAATCCATTGCAAATTGTTGATTATTTGGGCAATATCATCTTCAAATGGTATATAGAACATGATAAAACAAGGAAGAAGGGGGAGGGAATCCAAGATGGTGGCAGCCCCGGGACGGCGTCTCTAATTGCTATCTATAGAGCAGTCCATTCTGATTCCTAAAAAGTCAAATGCCGCATTCGAAGCGTAAGGGGACGGTCCGGATTGATCCCCCTGCGTTCCGGCCCCTGACCCCTACTCAACGCTCAATTCTGGACTTTGTTTCCATATCTGGGAGTTCCACACCAAATGCCGGAGGGATGTCTATCGTTTCCTTGGGAGGAAGAGGACCCGAGGTATCGGACTGGGAGATTTCTCTCTCCCCTCTGGCAGCTGTGCCTCCACCACGCCCAGACTATCCTGCAGCTGAGTTCGCTAGGGTCCCTAAACTTTCTCTCACAAGGGAGACCCCAATTGCAGGGGCAGAAGCAGCGGAAGTTCTGGTTGAACAATGAGATTTGGAAGAGAAGGTGGCAATCTCCACTCCAGTAAGATCATCTCTGGTGGTTACATTAGAGAGCATTTGGAATTCTCTCTTGAAGCCCAACTCTTCTGTCGACAAATCTTCTCAGGAGCTAACAACGCTTGTGAGTACTGTTAAATCTCTATCTGAAAAATTTGAAGGAACCAAGCAGCAATTAACCTTAGAGGTTAAGCAGGTGAAAGAAAAAGTAGAAGATCTCCAATATTTATCCTCAGGATTGGTTAAAGACAAAATTCTTCTCAACAGAAAAATTGAACAATTGGAAAACTATAACCGAAGGCTTAATGCTCACTTGTTAAATTTTCCCAAATCATTAGGAGTGACTCCCATGGAAATGTTCAGGAAATTCTTGATTGAAGTTTTCAACTATTCTGCTGACTGTATTTCACCAGTCAATCGTATTTACTATATTCCTCTTATAAAAAAAGGACATGGGAGCCACACCAGATGAAGATGTCCAGAATCCATCAGAAGTTTTGAATCTTACAGATTTTCTTGAGACTTCAATAACTGAGACCTTAGAGCGTTCCACTGTAATTGTTTCCTTTGTTTTTGAACAGGATATGTCTGTTTTACTTAGGCAATATTTCCGTAATTCTCAAGTACAATTCCTGGGGAAAAAAGTCTGGATCTACCCAGACGTTACTAGACAGACGCAAGAGCGCAGGAAATTATTTCTTACTATGAGAGTTGAAGTAGTAAAGCTGGGTGGGAATTTTCTTTTGGCTTATCCCTGTAAGTGTATTATAAAGTACTTGGGAACAAAATATGTTTTTTTCTCACCTGAACAATTATTTGCTTTTATAGATATGAAGAAATTGTCAACAGGGGGAGTTTAGCGTTTTTCAACACAGTAATGTAAAAGGCTGGAATTTTCTGTGAAGCCAATACCTGTACGTTTGCCTTAAAGGGTTCTCTTCACCATTATCTGATTCCTTTCCCTGGAGGGCTCTATTGTGGTCTAAGGAAGATATATCTTTTTCCTATTTATGTTTAAATATACCTCATGATTTTCCTATCTGTATTTCTTTAGCAAGAGTTATCTTGTATATTATTTCTAAACTCAATAAAAAATTTAAAAAAAAAACAAAAACAAGGAAGGAACTGCAGATGTGATGTACAAGGTACAAAGTCTTTAATTGGTAAAAATATAATGTAGCAATTCAAGTAATGGTTCTCATATGTGAAGAGCCAGGACCCGACGCGGTCCATGTTTTGGAAAACACTCCTTCATTGGGGGTCTGGGATGTTATGATACACACACGTAGAGAACCTTTTTAAAAAAAACCCAACACAGGTACTTTGTGAAAGACAGGCGACGAAGAGCTCCTGTCCTGCTGCAACTCAGTTTGCATAACATCCCGGACCCCCTAGGGTTCAACGTGGATGTCTCTGTAAGGTTTTTTTGGAAATCTGTAAAGTGCCTGACACAAGCAAGTTTCAATATTTCTATCCTCAATATTATCAATTCCCATACACAGTCACTATAAGACACTATGGGGCTCATAATCAAAAGAGAAAAACGTCCAAAAATCGGCCTAAGTTGGCACTTTGTCGATCATAAACGAAAGACGTCCAAGTGCTGATATCGAAACGGGTTTTGGATGTGCTTACAAATGACTTAGGCCTTCCCAGTGCCGCTGAACGATCAGAGCTAAATGGGGCATTTCAGGAGGAGTTTCGAGGGAGGGATATGGGTGGGCCGTGGGTCGTGCTAGACTTAGTCGCATTGAATGTATAACCGAAAATTTTACAACACAGCCTAGACTGAACTTGGACGTTGTGACTTAGGTCATTTAAAACATGGTCTAAGTCACAAAAACCTATATAAAGTGACCAGATAAGCACTGCAAACATATAGTACAGACCCCCACCCACTACCCCAGTGATCACCGAAACCCCCCATAAAAATCATAATCACAGCTTTAAATATCTGCTTCCAGAACATCAGCACCTAACAGCTTGCCATAGGAAAACCTAGTAGAGCTGCACAGAGGTGGCTTAAGTCATTTGGGGGGGTGGGTTAGGGACCCATGGAAAGGAGGACCCAGGCCCATAAGCCACTGTAATCACTGCATTCATGGTGAACCATGTATACTCCCCAAAAAACCCCCAAACCCTTTTGTACTACTATATAAGTGGCTCCTGCAGCCATAAGGGCTATTGGGGTTGTAGACAGGTGGGTATAGTACATTTTGGGGGTGTTTTGGGGGGCTCACCATGACCTATAAGGGAACTGTAGTGAGATGTTTATGGGGCACCATTTTTGTGAAGTTCACAGCAGTGCCCTGTAAGGTACCCCAATATTCAGGTGCCATGTCTGGGTATCCAGTCCATCACTTTGCTGACCCCTCCCATGTCCAACAGGGCTTATTCTAGGCATTTTTGACTCGGACGAATATTTGGATGAAAGTGTGGTATAAAGATAGATGATTTAAAAAAAAATATATATATATATATATATTTAGGACATATTTTTTGAAAATGTGTCTTAAGCTGTGTCTGACTTTGAACAACTTGCGACTTAGGCGAAAACAGACTTAGACGTTTCTTTCGATTATGCCACTCCACCTTTTTTTCTAAACAATGCCCAATGCCCAATCCCGCCTGCCGAAACACCCCCCACCCGCCCCCGACAATCACTGGCAGGAGGGTACCCAACCGCGGCAGGAGGATGCCCAGGTTTGGCTCCCTCCTGCTGTGATCATACGTAGGGTGGGGGTGGCGGCCATCGAGTAGGAGGGGTTGGGCTCCATCCTGCTGCGATTGTACGGGGGTGGGGGGACTGGCAGACACAGCCGCTATACTTATCGCGGCCGGGAGATCCCTTGCCGCATTAAGTACAGTGGCCGCGCCTACAGTAACCCAGTTCTGTAACTGGTGTTTATAACATGGACGTCGGTTAAAGAATCGGGTTTATTTTGGGTGGGCCTAGGCCCGATTCTGTATAGGACGTCCTTACTGAGCATCCTATATAAAATCCAGGCCTTTGTGCTTGTACATCACATCTGCAGTTTCTTCCCTGTTTTTGTCGTTTGACTCTGCTGCAGATTTGTTAAATCATTTTTTGTTTTGTTTTTATATAGAACATATCATTTGCATATTTTAATGGATTGAAGCCCAAGGAATGGGAGTATTTAAATTTAAAATATGATTTAGGTCACATCTTTTCAGTAGTAGCTAAAATGTTATGTTCAGGTTTTGTAAGTATTTTTCCCTAAAGAATTTACAATCTAGGTTTATAGTAGTATCAGAGAAAAGAAGGAATTATTGCTAAAGGTAGAGACTATTATGTCTCCATAAATGAGAGATCTGGTGTTCTGAAAGTGCTAGAGGCTTCACCAGAATGACACTTGGAAGCCTTTTTCAAGAGGTATATATATGTATTCATAGACAAAGAATGGTGAAACTCCTTTATAAAAATAGGTTTTCTGATCTGTGGTTAATAACTGCCATCCTGCTGACTGTCGCATCTTTTCTATGCTTGAAAAGCTGGGAATCTGGAGGGACTGGTTACATTCTAATATTGCTTTTAAAAAGTGCTGGAGTAAAGAGTAGGGTACATTACAAAAAATAAGCTATTACAGGCTATTTGAAAGATTTATGTGGACTTGGGCGGGGATTCAAGGATCATACTAGGGTTTTTTTTTTTAGCTTTTGTGCTTTGGTATTTTGGAATAATCTAATATATCTTTTGTAAGGGTCTTTCTTTTGGGTTTTTTTTTTTTTTTTGTTACAGCTGCTGGCACAATAGATCCCAGAATTTACTTGGCTGAATAGTGAAAGTGGTTCTTTTATTCCAAAACCATTGAGGAAACACAGAAGGGTACGTGTGTTTTTCCTGTCAGATTACCACTTTCTTTTACTCACACTTTTAACATGTTATTATTAATTTTTCACTGTAATACAGAATGAGGACACAGCAACAACGGAATAATATACAGTACATGTACCTGCAGCCTTTATTGAACAAAGGATGCAATAGAAAAGAGCCAACCTCGTCCGTATTTCACCTGTACTGCCTTCATCAGGAGACATACATATGAATCAGGAACTGGGTTCAATTCCTATTAGAACTCCTTGTGACCTTGGTCAAGTCACTTAACCTTCCATTGCCCAGGTACAAAAACCTAGATTGTGGGCCCTCTAGGGACAGCAAAACTACCTGCATATAATACATGAAAACTGCTTTGGTTGTACCACAGAAAAGCGATATATCAAATCCATGATCCTTTATACTTTAATGTGCAAACTGCAATAGAATGTATTGCCATTTGGATATTATTCATATGAATGACCCGTGATGCAGTCACTATGGCATAGATTCAGTAAATGGTGCCAAAATTTGCATGTCAAAAGCAATGAGTGCTCCGATTTGGGCGCTGGTGTAAATCCTTATACAGTGGTACCTTGGTTTACGAGCATAATTCGTTTCAGAAGCATGCTCTTAAACCAAAACACTCGTATATCAAAACCACTTTTCCCATAAGAGTTAGTGTAAACTTGAATAATTCGTTCTACATCCCCCAAAACTTAATTACCATAAGGGACGCCTCCACCGCTGCCTCTGCCACAGACCCATCCACGCGGCTCCTCCAATTCTCCTCCTCTGCTGCTGTTCGCTGCCTCTCACTGCGAGTGGTGCTCGCTAAGCAAACGCCGCCACCGCCACCACAGAGCCCGATTGGACACTGTTGGCTCTGCCACTCCCGGACACTGCACCCCCCCCCCCTTCCCCGGATGCCACTACCCCCTCTGCTGGGACTCTCAAGTGCTGGCTCACTCCTGCCGGACGCACCCCGACTCCCATGCTCCACCCGAGGCCACCGGCGCTTTTATCGCCTCTTCCCCCCCTCCCCGACTGGCTCTGTCCTTACCCCTGCACCGCCGGTGATAAAAGTGCCTGCTGCCGGTCTGCTGCTGAGCCTTGATCATCTGCGCATGCTCAGGCCTTCTGATCTCACCCTCTCCGAGGCTCAGCAGCAGACCGGCGGCAGGCACTTTTATCACCGGCAGTGCAGGGGTAAGGACAGGGCCAGTCGGGGAGGGGGGGAAGAGGCGATAGAAGCGCCGGTGGCCTCGGGGGGAGCAATACTGTTGGTTCCCGCGGTCGGGTCGGGTGGGGGCTCGCAAATCGAGTCAATGCTCGGTTTACGAGTCTAAAGTTTGCTGAGTGTTTTGCTCGTCTTGCAAAACACTCGCAAACCGGGTTGCTCGTAAACCGAGGTTTGACTGTACTAACAACTCCCCTTTTATCAAGTCAGGCGAGCTAAATGCTGAGTCACCCATTCTAATCCTATGGACAGCTCGGTACTTAGCTTGCGCTGCTCAAGTTTCAAGTTTTATTTTGACTTGATGAATCGCTTATTTACTTTACTAAGCAATTTACAAATTTAAAAAAGGTATAAGCATATACCAATTTGGTCATTAAATATAATGGGTTTAACTAACAGACTTACAGACTAACAGATACATAAGAAGGGCAGAACTATGATTGTTTATATTAGAATATAGGAGAAGACATGAATGGAAAGAACAATAGGGGGGAAAAGTAGAAAATAAGGAAAGACTAAAATAAACTTTGAGCATAGCTAAAGATTAAAAGCATCTTTAAAAGAAAACTCTTCAGATTGCCTTTAAAGCAGTGGTCTCAAACTCGCGGCCTGGGGGCCACATGCGGCCCGCCAGGTACTATTTTGAGGCCCTCGGTATGTTTATCATAATCACAAACGTAAAATAAAACAGTTTCTTGATCATTTGTCTTTTTAGCTATAAATGACAATATTATTATTAAGACTTAGCCAAAAGGAAAGATTTATAAATTATAAAGAGTTTCACCTCATGCAAAACTGTCATTTCTTTAATAAGACATTAACTATTTTTTTCTGAGGCCCTAGAAGTACCTACAAATCCAAAATGTGGCCCTGCAGATGTTTGAGTTTGAGACCACTGCTTTAAAGCGACTTAAGTCATTTTCTTCTCTTATATACTGAGGTAAGGTATTCCATATTTGCGGGGCCTTTACTGAGAACATGTCATGACGACGAGTTCCAATTACTTTCAATGAGGGAACTGCTATAAGTTTTTGATTAGTGGACCTAAGGGAGCATGATGTATTATGAGGAATAAGTAGTTTGTTAATAAATTGAGGTTTATTGGAAGACAAAGTTTTAAATACTAAAAGTAAGATTTTGAAAGTAATGCGGTGATTAACTGGAAGCCAGTGGGATTTGATCAGAAAGGTTGTAACATGATCGTATTTTTTGCCATTATGAATCAAGTTAATGGCGGTATTTAGGACTATCTGAAGACGCCTCTTTTCTTTTTGAATAACGAGTTACATTACATTACATTACTGATTTCTATTCTGCCTCAACCTTGCAGTTCTGGGCGGATTACAAAAGAGACAACTGGACATTTCCAGGATAATTACAGAGAGAATTTTGGTCATTTCCAGGAGAAGTTACAAGAATAATGGAGCTGTATATTTCAAGAGCTACAAGATGCTGTACAAATAGGAAATAGTGCAGATCCAGTATATATACCGTTAGGGAAGCAGTTGACATGCTTGAGGCTAAAGAGAAGGGAACTGGTGAGGGGGGGGGAGGGGGGGAGTTGCGTTGAGGGGGGTATGGTTGGGGTTAAGCCATCTGTATAAATTTTTTGAATAGGTGGGTTATGATTTCTTTGCGAAAATATTTGTAGTCGTTTGTTGTTATCAGCATGTTGGAGATAGTGTGGTTACAGTAGTCAAGTTTAGTGATAACTAAGGAATGATTTAGTATGTTGAGTGATTTGGGCTCAAGAAACTTAGAAATTGAGCGAATCATTCGTAGCCTATAAAAAGCAAGATTTAACGGAGTTACTTACATGTTCATGGTAGGAAAGCCTTTCATCAATAGTGACATCCAATATGGCTTGATAAAAGGGGGGTAAATTAGGTGCAGATTTCTCATATTCTATAATAGTGCACTCATCTTTAGCGAATACCCTTGACCCACGCATGCTCCTCTCATAGCCTTGCCCCCTTTAAGTTGTGCACTAACCCCCCTTTTACAAAACCGTGTTAGCATTTTCAGCGCCGGTCACGGCGGTAACAGCTCTGACGCACATGGAATTCCTATGAGCGTTGAAGCTGTTACTGCTGTGGCCAACGCTAAAAACCGTGCTATGGTTTTGTAAAATTGGGGGGAAGGGGGGGCATCTTTGTAGAATAGCACCTAGCAAGATGTGTGTGTGTGTGTGTGTGTGCGTAAATTCAAATTATAGTTGATTAGTGGCAGTAATTGATTGTTAATTTCCCAATTTTTGTTGCTAATTGGCTGGTTACTCAAATTGCACATGCAGATTGGGCACATGCCCAAATTTGCATGCACAGTTTTGAGGACCATTTATAGAATTGGGGAGTATATTGTACTGTATGCTTTGTGGAATGAAGATTGTCAATTATATATTATGCTCTGGATTAGAATTGCTTCATGGCAGCAATTTTTCCTTTGCTCAGTGTTCCAAAATGACTTTGGAATCTAGAGTGAAAATAAACATTTTAGCACATATAGATCAATTTTTTAAATTGTCCATGGAACGTTTCCATGATGGAGTTCACAACAAATTTGTTAACAAAAGGGCTAACAATGACAGCATTTTGCTTGTAAGTTTTAAGTTTACTGAAGAGTGTGCTTCTAATTGTCCATCTCCCAAGCCATTTCTTTTCATATGTGCCTGCTGCGGTCTTGCTATCTGTGAAGAGATGGGTTTGTTATACTGCCCTGATTACACTATGATTACTTCACTCCTTCAGCATCAGGAAGAGGGGTACTCCTCCCTAGCGTGATTTGCTGAGTGAGGGAGGAGATTCTCATAGGCTTAGATAGCTCTTGTAGCTTAAATATGGCTTTCCATACTTGAAGAAAACACTTCTCCTTAATTTTGTTGATGTTTGTAGTTGGTAAGAAATTTTGCAGCTTCTCTTTTCATCCTGCAATAAAGGTTATAGTCTCTAAATTCCAACAAAACAGGTTTTGCATGTGCTTAGGGTCAATTCTGTGACAGCATCTGGGTGCCAGTATCCCATTATAGAATTTGAGCATAGGTCGCTTCAAGTTAGATGCCAACAGTTAACACCAAGTCAATGACAGTCAGAATTGTTGGCACCTAAGTGTACCCTGAAGTGTGCATAAGTTGGGTGTACTTCAGTCGAAGAACAAAACCAAGACCTGAAGTGATGGTGTACAGGACGCCAAGTCTTTAATAAACAATCATAAAAATAAAATCATGAAACAGTTTGTATCCAAAAGGACTGATAAGATCGGACCTGACACGTTCCATGTTTCGAAGAAAGACTCCTTCCTCAGGGGTCCTAATGTGAATAATTGAAAAATGTGTAAGCGAATGTGTATATGAATGACAATGGTGACAGCAAAAGGGTAGTGCCAAAAAAAAAGCTATATGTGATCCAAGATATAATGGTGTGAATGCTATATATGATAGAAAAGATAACATGTGATGCATCCATGTGTTAAATGTGAAACAATCATGTGCAAAGTGTGAAATATGATAGTGAACTTGCATAAAATTGATAATCCTGTGGGCATCATGGTGAAATAAGGATGAATGAAATGAAATGTGCAGAACAAACTGTGTATATGAAATGTGAAATCAGTGGAAACCAGAAGCCATGGGAGAATGAAAATATATAAAGGATATATAAAATGCAAAAAGAAAGAGAAAATATATAAATGTGCACATCAAGCAAAAATACATACCTAGAATGTATCAATACAAGGAAACCTGATGGATAACAACTGGCTAAAAACTGGAATCAGCTAAAAGAAATGTGTGAATCTGTTAAACAAGAAAGGGAAAGGATGTAACAGAAAGAACTGAAACAAAATTAAATTGATATAGAAAGGACAGAATAGGGAGGGTTCAGTGTGTACTTCAGTGACATGACTTTGATGCACCCACTCAGGGGCATAGGAAGGAGGGGGATAGGGGCTCTGGCAGCCCTCCTCCTCTCCCCCCCCTGCTCCTTCCCACTCCTCCCCCCACCATGTGCGCGCCTTCACTTCCCCCACCATACATCTAGCAACTTCAGCGTGCTGCTCGCACTAGCGATGGCTCTCCCTTTGATGTCACTTCTGGGTCTCACGCCTAGGAAGTGACGTCAGAGGGAGACCCGATGTGGGCAGCAAATTGGTGATGCTGCTCGTGCCAGTCAAAGAGGTCATGAAGTCAAAGAGATACAAGGGAAGGGAGCATGCACACGGCAGGGGGTTGGAGAAGAAGGGGGGCAAGGAAGAGGGCAGGGAAGCCACCGCCCTGGGTGCCTTTCACCCTCGCTAAGCCACTGCACCCACTCTTTCTACATGTGTGCCCCTTCAGACATATGCATTAGAGAATGACACAGGAACAGAATTTGTCCCTGTCCCCGGCTCCCCATGGTTAACCATGGGAAACCATCCCCGTGTCATTTTGGAAGGAAAAAGGTAAGAATCAAAGTATGAATGGGCACAACCACTGACCCTCAAGCCTTGTATGCTGGTGTAGAAGGACTGAGGTTGAGACAGACACCAAAGAATGACACGGGATGTGTTAATAGGCATACAGAGAAAGCCTCGCCTTAGGGTATCAACAGCACAAAAGAAAGGCAAGGGAGATGTCCTTTCAACCAAAACCAAGTCCTAGATTCACTAAACTCACCGATCTGGATCGTTGTTGGGCGATTCGTGGCTGAGTTCTGCCGAGCGACCGATTCACTACAGATTCAGCATGCAAATGATCTGATCGGACGCGCGCCCTACAGCGATCCCCCGCATGCGCAGATTATTCTTGTTGGTTGTAGATGTCATTTGCGCTTGCTCCTCGCACAAGCGAGCTCAAAATAAAGAGAGAGGGGTTGCTGCAGTTTACTTGCTGGCCCTACGCTACCATTGGCTGCAGCATAGGCAACAGTGTACCTGATTGTTAATGGCTGCTGTAGGCAAAAAGGGGTTTTGCATTGATATTATACCTATACATTAGCACACAGCACATTAAAATGTAGGAAAAAGAGCTATTAATTACCCCGCAGCACTTCAGAGCTGTGCGCTGTCTACTGCAGAAAAGCCAGAATCCTACTGCCAATGGTTTCAATTTTTGTGCACCCAGATTTTACAGAACACGCTTTTTGTGCAGCCAGCTTGTGGAACAGAACATGCTTTAAACCCACGGGTTCGCACTGCGCATTTTGAAGAATATATAAAAAGGGAGTAATGTAGAGTTTTATTTTGATGGTTGTTTTGTAACCTTGACACTGGAATTTCAGATCGGCAGAGAGCAGGAGAGTCAGCAAGGACAGTAAGTGACTGGTCCTCAGCATTCGCTTCATTTTGGATCTGCGAACCCAGTCGGTGTTTCTTCTGTTTAGTGAATCGATGGCTTCCTACTTATGCTTGCCATTTCCCCTCATTTGAATCGACAGATCGGATCGGGTGGGAGATTGATCGGGCACAAGGTTAGTGAATCGGGGTCGGGGAACGATTGCAAACTGGTTGGGACACCATCAGTGCGTTTAGTGAATCTGGCCCCAAGTCTTCTGTATTAAGAACACAGTGCCAACAAGGATCCTAGTTTCGGCGTATGCAAGCACCTTCCTCAGGGGACACATGCAAAACACATTAAAAACTATACAAATAAAATATCCATGAATGCATCAGAGTGACATGCACATGTGGAGTATTGTGTAGGGCAAATATCAATGTGGACTTAAAATCTTGGAAGATGAAAATAAATAACCATAAAACAAGTCAAAAACATGAACAATTATGCCAAACCTAGGTAACCCTGTGTTTTCTTTCAGTTCCTTCTCCATTTCTCAAGCCACTCGGTTCACCCTCAATAAAGCAGGCTGGACTTATGCTTTTAGCTTGGTTCATGTTACCGTTCAATTTTGCTTCTGTGTGTTTTAACTTTGGGCTCCTTTTACTAAGGTGCGCTAGCGTTTTTTAGCACACGCGGCAGATTAGCGCGTGCTAAACCCATGCTACGTGGCTAGAACTAACGCCAGCTCGATGCTGGCATTAGAGTCTAGCGCGCGGGGCATTGTAGCGAGCGCTATTCCGTGCGTTAATGCCCTAACGCAGCTTAGTAAAAGGAGCCCTTTGTTTTGAATATGCCATATATTTTATCGTTCTTATATTTCATATTTAAACACAGGGTTACCTAGGTTTAGCATCATTGTTCATGTTTTTGACTTGTTTTATTGTTATTTATTTTCATTTTGATATAATACTTAGTTTTGGTTGAAAGAACATCTCCCTTGCCTTTTTTACGGGATGTGTTAAGCAATTTTGGTCCATCCGCTATTTAAATAGCTCTTAGCATGTACACATATAAATGCCAATTTCTGGCATCAATCACTCATATATAAATACTAGTATTTAAGCCCGTTACATTAACGGGTGCTAGAATAGATGTGTAGATTTTTAGCACAATGGGTCACTGAGGCGTTTCTTTCTTTCTTACTTTATGTTTTTTATCTCTCTCCCTGCCCCCCTTTCTTTCTGTCTCTGTCCCCCTGTGTGTCTCTGTCTCTTCCCTGGCCCCCTGTCTTACTGTCTCTCTCCCTGGTTGTCTGTCAGTCTTTCTTTGTTTCCGTATCTTCTCCCTTCGCAAGTGTGGGGCAGTTGTAGACTCGCAAGCACACTCCTTCCGGCCACGGACATACGGAACACGCAGGTAGGAGTGCGCATGCGCTGCTTAGGGTTTTATTATGTAGTCATTAAGCCCGTTACATTAACGGGTGCTAGAATATATGTCTGTCTGTCTCCCTCCCGCTGATTCTCTCTCTCTCTAGCCCCCTTTCTCTGTCTGTCTTTCTGTTCCTCTCCCTGCCCATGTGTCTTTCTTTCTTTCTGTCTCTCTCCCTCCCGCTGTCTGTCTGTCATTTTTCCCCATTTTCCTGTGCAGCAGCATTTCCATCCCATTTCCCTTTCAGCATTTCCATCCCACTTCCCTCCTATCCCCCCCCCCCTTTCCTGTGCAGAAGCAGCAGCGGTATTTCCCTTCCCCTCCAAGTCCCTGTATAGCAGTAGCAGCATTTTCCCCCACCCCCCTTTCCCTTCTCTTACCACGATCTGCTCTTCTCTTACCTGCTCCGTTCGTTTCCTCCCCCTTCTTTTACTGCCGTTGTTCTGCTGATCTGGCCTGCTCCTGACCCTCCCACCGCTGACAAACCTCCGGGTTCCAGCCGTGTATGCAGCACTTTAAACACCCTGCTTCGCGGCCTTCTACTGCTGATTTCCTCTCCCGCGTCTGTCTCCGATGATGTCATCAGAGATGCGGCAGAGGAAATCGGCAGTAGAAGGGCGCGAAGCAGCGTGTTTATAGTGCTGCCTACGCCGCTGGAGCCGGGAGGTTTGTGGAGGGTCAACAGGCGGAGCGGGGCTGCTCTCCACCACTCGGTTGCTGCCACTGCCCCACAGGGCCGCGAGTGTGGGGCAGTTGTAGTCAAGCATGCGCACTTCTTCAGGAAATGGACATACGGAACACGCAAGTGGAAGTGCGCATGCGCGGCTTAGGGTTTTATTAAAGAGATTATCCTGTAACTTATGTGCTCAATTAGTGTCTGTCTTTTGGTGCCATTTTATAGAATTGGCCTTAGTGTCATTTTACCTGTAGACTTAAGTATGTATTTAACTGATAGAAACCAAAATTGTCCAATCCAAAGCATAAACAACAGATTAAGATTTTGGTTTTTGAACAGGAAATATCAGGGAGAAAAACTCCATTTTCAGGTAGCAGGGAACCACTTGAAAAAAATATAAAGACTGCATTAAATTTATTTTTCATTGCTATATTTTAATTTCAATAATTATAAAAGTCTTCCTCAGTTTCTCTATTTGAAATTCATTAATTTCTAGCCTTTTGAAGACCAAGCTTAATGTATTATTTAGTACAGTTAATAATTCAATTTCCCTGGACTATTTAGAAGTGCAACTGGCATTGGAAGCTTGTTATTGTACTAGTAAGCTGAAAGTCAGCATATTTAACTTCAAATAGGATCGTGATCATTTGGCTTCAAGTAGGATCATTGCTTAATATTTCTTCATTAGCTCCTTGACTTCCTATCCAATAAGTGGATTTTAGATTCTTTTCTCATTACTCCATATTTACACTCAATCCACCTGATATTCACAGGAACTATTCATGCTAAATATTTGTGGTTAGTTGCCTGTCTTGTGTGACTTAGCCAGCCAGCTACAAATATTCAGGCACTGGCTGGTTAAATTTAGAGGCCAAATAAGGCGGAGTTCAAAAAAGCGTGGGAGGGGCATAAAAAAATAATAATGTCTAAGTCCCCTTTTGGCCTAAAGTCTTAAACGTTGAAAGTAGAAGCAGGGAAAATGTCCATTATCAAAAAAAACGTCCAAAAGGAGGGTTTTTTTTGATAATGGCCTGCCTCTACGTTCAGCTGTTTAAACGCCCAGAGCACCACTACGTCTACACTTACACCATATAATCAACCTACAAAAAGCCTTAATCCCAAATGCCCAAAACGAAGGAGGAGCCAGCCCTTCACCTAAAAGCTGGATTCTGTCAAAAACAACACCGGTTACAGAATCCCTCCCCCTACAACGATCCAGGCAGGAGGGAGCCCAAGCCCTCCTGGCCAGCGGCACCCCGAACCCCTGACTGGGTACTTGGACGATCAGGCTTTTTGATCGTCCAAGTACCCATTTAGGCCACCTTTTTGACTTTTTAAAAATTATTATGAGCCCCAGAGGATCTAGAATCAGAAAATAATGGTAAATATTGAAGAACTAAGGCCAGTACTGGGCAGATTTGTAGTTCTGTGTCTGTATATGGCCGTTTGGTTGAGGATAGACTGGGGAGGGCTTCAATGGCTAGGATAGTGTAGATGGAGTGGTGAGCTTTGACGGAGACTTCAGTAGTTGGAACCTAAGAACAGTACCGGGCATAGCTTTGGATTCTTGCCCAGAAATAGCTAAGAAGAAGAAGAAAAGCAACAACAACAAATTTTTAGATTGAAACAGGTTGGGGAGGCTGGATGGACCATTCAGGTCTTTATCTGCTGTCATCTACTATGTTACTAACAACTGGTTGGCCAGTGCTGAATATTGACTTAGGTGGTTAAGTTGATGAGTTAATAGTGGCCAAAGGAAACCCTCCAGATATTCAATGCTGGTCACTTGAAATAGCCCAGCATTGAATATCCAGGCTCACCACTGACTGTGGGATTTAGTTGGGCTGCCTCCCGCTGTCTGAATATCAGTCTCAGTGTGTTAATCTACTTAAATGTGTAACATTTAAGTTTAGATAATGATGCAAGTTGTTGAGCTAATTCAATGCTGTTGCATTTCCCCCCTTTTACAAAACTGCACAATAGTTTTTTAGCGCCGGCTGGCGCACTGAATGCTCTGCGCAACTCCGACAATCATGGAGTTCCTATGAGCACTGGAGCAGCGTAGTTTTGTAAAAGGGGGGGGGGGGGGGAGGTTGTTTGGTCAAGGACAAATTTGAAAGTATGGGTCAATTCTATACAGTGGCACTTAAATCAACTTTCTGTGTCTGTGGATACTTATATACATCTTGAAAAAGGCTTCCAAGTGTCAGCGTGTTGATCTAGAGAAGCCTCTAGCACCTTCAGACCACCAGATGCTTGGGACAAATACTCTCGAGTACCTGAATAAATTCACGTAAACTGTTCTGAGCTCCCCTAGGATGACGGTATAGAAAACTAATAAATTATTAAAGGAATAGTAGATGGTACAGGTGGGCAGTAGAGAATGACACGGTGACAAAATTCATCACCGTTCCCGTCCCCGCGGATAACCGCGGGAAATAATCCCATGTCATTTTTTTAGTGTCTATTTCAACCTCAGTCCTTCTACACCAGCATTCTTCAAAGCAAAGCTTGAGGGTTAGTGGTTGTGCCTGGTCATACTCTGATTCTTCCCTCTCTCCTTAAAGAATGACATGAAGATGATTTCCCGCGGTTATCCGTGGGGACGGGGACGGTGATGAATTTTGTCACCGTGTCATTCTCTAGTGGGCAGTTAAAGTATAACACTACATATGTCTAGTATGCTATAGAAATGATAAGTAGTAGTAGTGGATTATATAGGCTATATGGTCTTTGTCTTCATTTTTCTGTTTCTATGATTTAAACAATTTCAAAGACCAATAAAGCAATTTTAGCTACACTCTTCATAGGCTCTCACTGTGGGTTGCTCATCTAATAGTTTCAGGTATTATCTGTATTACTCTGTGATATTTAGAGGTGGATTTTAGAAAGGACAATCAAATTGAAATGTCCACACGAGAGTGTCTCAAGTTCAACTATGCACCAAAGCATTTCTGAATGAAACTTTGATCTGCGCATGTGCGCTCAGCATTTTATTATTAAATATAAATAACCGTGTAGTCGTGCTTTTCTACAGCTCCCTATTGTTGTTACACTCATTTATCTTGCAATTCACTAGCGCGCATCTTATATAGCTTAAACCAGGGGTGCCCAATACGTCGATCGCAATCGACCGGTAGATCGGGAAGGCAACATGAGTCGATCGCGGAGCCCATCCCGTGATAGACTCGTGTGCTGTCCCGATCTACCGGCCGATCAGCCTTCCTCTCCCCGACGTCAAAGACGATGACGCCGGGCATCCAGTTTAGTCTGTTTTTTTGTCATTTCAGTGGAGGGGGGAGGGCGGTGGCGGCGGCAGCAGCCTGAAAAAGAAATCATCCTGGCTGGGGTCGGTGTCATGCTCCGGAGCTTCTACAGCCTTCCTATCTGGCCCTCTCCCTTCTACTTGCATCCAGCCACACCCCCTGCTCCGCGGCTCTCTTTGGCAACTCAGCAGCAGCGATCAACACAAGCTTCTGACATCGGGGCCTACCCTCTGCAAGTCCCGCTTGTTTCAACTTTCTTTTTCTACAAAAGCGGAACTCACAGAGGGAAGGTCTCGATGTCGGCAGCCTGTCTTGATCACCGATGCTGAAAGGGCCGCAGGGCAGGGTGTGTGGCTGGATGCAGGTGGAAGGGAGAGGGCCAGATGCAGGACTCGTGGGTAAGGGAGGAGAAGAGAGAGGGGAGGGAAATAAAAGGAAATATTTCATACCGGGCTGGGCCGGAGTGGAGGGAGGGTGGAAAAATTCTGGCTACAAGAAAAGGGCAGAAAGCTGAAAATGGAGATAGTGACACAAAGAAGAGAAAGGGTAAGCAGGACCTACTGAATAAGGATAGAGATACAGAGGGGACATGAAGAGGAGGTGAAATAGAGACATAGAAGTAATGCTGAAAAAGGGGTGGGGAAGATAAAGACATTGAAAGGGCAAATGGTGAACATGGGGTGAAGACAAGGACAGAGACAAATGAAGATTCTGAAAAAGTGGTGAGATAGGGATATAGGTGAGATGGACACAAAGAAGGGTGATGCTGGAAAATAGGTGGAATGGTAATTCTGACAGACACAGAAGGGAAATGCTGGATCAAGGAGAGATGGGGCTCAGGCTGGATGGAATGGGGAGAAATGCCTGGTTGGTCCTGAACTTCCTCTCCTACGTCATAATTGACGTCGGGGAGCAGAATGCTGGTCAGCACAACGCTTTTGCAGGGAGAACTTGGGGCGGCGGTGGCTTGGGGACTGTTCCCTGATGGTGGCAAACCGAGTGGCTTGGGGGGAGGGTAGGGAGAAGGAAAGAAAGGGGGCAGGCAGGGAGACAGAAAGAAGGGGGAATAGGGAGACAGAAAAAAAGGGAGGCAAGGAAACAGAAAGAAAAAGTTGGGGGAGAGAATGAGGTCTGGAGGAGAGGAAACATACAGGAGGCTGAAAGAAGGGAAGAAAGATTGGATGCACAGTCAGAAGAAGAAAGTGCAACCAGAGACTCATGAAATCACCAAACAACAAAGGTAGGAAAAATGATTTCATTTTCAATTTAGTGATCAAAATGTGTCCGCTTTGAGAATTTATATCTGCTGTTTATATTTTGCACTATGGCTCCCTTTTACTAAACCACAATAGCGTTTTTTAGCGCAGGGAACATATGAGCATTGAGAGCAGCGTGGGGCATTCAGCGCAACTCCCTGTGCTAAAAACTGCTAGTGTGGTTCAGTAAAAAGGGAGGGAGTATATTTGTTTATTTTTGTATGGTTGTTACTGAGGTGACATTGCATAGAGTCATCTGCCGTGACTTCTTTGAAAAAACCCTGGTATATGAATGATAATTAATATTTTCTCTGCCTTTCAGTGTGCTTTTTGGTTTGTTTTTTTAATTTCATTATTGGTAGATCATTTTGACTTGGTCATTTTAAAAGTAGCTCGCAAGCCCAAAAAGTGTGGGCACCCCTGGCTTAAACCGTTAGCGTGGAAGCCACAAGGGAGGCGAAATTATGTGAGTGCACGGACGACGAAACTTTGATCTGAGCAAGCTTGCTTAGCGTTTTATTATCATACAGTTGCTTATTTTGCGATTCCATTGTGCGCATGTTATATAGCTTTCAACAGTAAAAAAAGTAAGGAAATGAAAATATAAACATACCTGCAAATGAAAAAATTTGGAAGTAGGGTCGCTCTCACCAAAGGCGAGTGAAATCCGCACAAGACAAATACCTGTTATATAGCAAGTTCCAGCAAGACCAGACCTTTACCTATAACGGACACAGTCAGGCAGCGAAAGAAAGGAGGGCTGTTCTCAGCACATATAAAAGGAGCAAACGAAACCATAGTAACAAAAATGTATTCACGTGACTTATATTCAAAGCACAAAGAGGCTAGGTAACCATAGTGATAAAAATGTACTTGCAAAACACCGTCACGTTTACGTGAACTTGGGCGTGAATTGTTTACGTGCGTGTGATTGTGTTGTTAACTGTTTTGTGATGCGCTGAATTGTCGTTGCACTGAATTGTCGTAGCGCTCAGTTGTCTGCGTGCAATTATCCATGCACTTTTGTCTTGCGCGTATTTGACTTGCCACCTTTCTGAACCATGTATATTTTTTCCATAGCTGTCACAAAGCCCAATATACCCGACCAGCAATGTTTTTTTGGGAGGAGGGCTGGGAGTATGGACAGAAAACACTGGGGGATTTCGAGGGCAACCACTCCTAGTCCTTTCAATGGAGCACTGCATAAATCAAGCAATTTTGTAAAACATAGGCATCTCCAGGAGTGGGTGTAAATCCCAATGTTCATATTGGCAGACATAAATGTACACTCCCTATCTGAAATGGGGAATGCATATATATCTTTTCACCCCAGTCGTATAGTAAAAGGGTGGGCTGGGGTCCATCCCGGGCACTCTCTTGATGGTGCTGGCACCCATCCTCTCTGTCCCCCTACTCCTTTCCCATCCTCCACTACTGTGTACATGCACCCTTCCCTTCCCCCATGCCTCTTTAAAGTTCCCAGTGCAAGCAGCAACCCCAACCTGTTGCTCGCACCAGTGTTGGCTCTTCCTCTGACATCACTTCCTGGACCTGCACCTATGAAGTGACATCAAAGGAAGAGCTGACACTGGTGCTGTTACAAAATTATTATTAAATGGATGGAACTCCACCAATAAGCTATATCACTCAAAGAGAGGAATATAGCTTATAAACGATTGATATTAACAATATTAATATTGATATTAACAATATTAACAATAATTAAATATATGTGAATATTTATTCAAGAACTGAGACTCAGAACATTTATAAGCAATCAATCAGGGACTTCTCTAGACTCCTCCCTATGGAAGTCC
Organism: Geotrypetes seraphini; assembly: GCF_902459505.1. Classification (NCBI taxonomy): domain Eukaryota; kingdom Metazoa; phylum Chordata; class Amphibia; order Gymnophiona; family Dermophiidae; genus Geotrypetes; species Geotrypetes seraphini. The sequence continues at coordinate 137,747,625 of NC_047091.1, read as the reverse complement.
CTGATTGGCTGAGGTGCCCCTCCAAAGGGAGGAGCCTGAAGTGCCTCAGCCAATCAGTGCCTTAGGCCTCTCCCCGTGCATCAGATAATGCGCCAGGGCAGGGCCTAAGGCCGCTATTGGGGCAGCGGCTGACCGGAGAGTAGGAGCAGGAGGACTTTCCTCCTGTTCTTGAAGATTTTGAGCGACGTAGGAGCAGGAGGAGGGTCCTAGCACCCCTCCTGCTCCCAAAGATGATATTTGGAACCTCCAAGTAGCAGGAGGGTCCGGACTCCCTTCAATTATAAAGGTACTGGGGTGGGTGGGCCAGGCCCGACCGCCTGGGCCAACCAGGGGTAGGCCGGGGGTGGGAAGCCTAGGAGCAGGAGGGACTGAGCACCTCTCCTGCTCACAACTTTTTACTGCCGGGGGTGGGCCTTGCTGGTTGGCGGGGGGGGGGGGGGCCCAGAGCCATGCTGCATGCATGCATGCAGAATTTATTAAAAAAAAACAACAAAACGCTGATGGCAGGAGGGAATTGGCATCCCTCCTGCTTTTTTCTCAGGTTGGGGGTGGGGGGCAGCCGTGCTTGGGCGTGTTTTAGTGAGGGATTATATATTTTTTTGACAGGCCTGCCAGTCTTTTTTATTCATTTTTTTAGGGGCAGATATTTTGCGTGTGTAACACACGCAAAAAAATCTGTGCTATGGAAAAAAAATGAATAAAAAAGACAGGCAGGCCTGTCAAAAAGCTTGCAGACCTGATGGTAACTCAGTTACCGACAGGTCTGCAGCAGTTGGATTTGCCAATAGCAAAACCTGACTCAAAATAGCCAAGCAATTGTTAGTGAATCAATCACTTGGCTATTTTGCATGAGCTTTTACTAATTTGCATGGGACGATCGGGATCGGATTGCTACAGGCATTAGTGAATAGTGCAGAAGGGAAATCTGGTCGTAAAGGGCTCGCTTAGTGAATCTAGCCATAGAAGGGTACACGTGTTTTTCCTTTTAGATTACTACTTTATTTTGCTCACACTTTTAACATGTTCTTAATGTTTGACATTTATCTAATTGTGTAGATTGATTTTAATTGCTGATTATAGCATACTTTCTGTTATTATTTATGTTATGTGCTGTGTGTGATTTTTATGTATATTTTTTGTAAATCACCCAGGTAGTAGGCAGGAGATAAATTTTTAAATAACAAACAAATAACAAAATAAATAAATAACAAACAGCATAGAAAAACCTTCCTATAACATAGAGATGATCAATATCACTGCAGTGCCAATTAAACACCTTAATTGCATGAATTAGAATATTCAAATAATATAGGAACATTTTTATTAATCTAAGGTGAAAAGTAGCCTGATCACGCTCTTATATGGGTTGTTCCCATGCACCGAAGCCATTTTTACCAAAACTGTAAAAATGGCCTTTTTGTATTTTTTTGTATTTGTAGGCATCAGGGCCGGATTAATGAATAGGCCCAGTAGGCACGTGCCTAGGGCCCGAAATAGTCAGGGGGGCCTGCTGAAGGACGAATTACCAATATGCCAATTTTTTTTTCAGACGGCAACGGGCCCCCCTCTCCACGGCAACGGGCCCCCACCCGACAACGATGCAACATCGGCCACCCCCCCCCCCCGGCATCGATGGATGGCAACACGGCCTTCCGCTGGCATCAAAGGCAATGCAGCCAACGCAGCTCCAAGAAGGTCCCACGATGAATGCGTCTGCCGGTCCATCCCCCTCCTACATCACTTACTTCTTCCGGCAGACGAAGTCATCGTGGGATGTTAATGGAGCTGAGCCGGCCGCATTGCCGTTGATGCCAGCAGAAGGCCACATTGCTGTCCATTGATGCCAGGGAGGGGGGGGGGGCAGCCGGTGTTGTCGTCATTGTCGGGTGGGGGCCCATTGCTGTAGGGAGGCCCGTTGCCGATGCTGGGGGAGAGTTTCCTTTGGCATATGGAAAGGGTGATGGAGGGAGAGAAAGGGGGCAGATGCTGATGGAATTGGTGTGCAGGGAAAGGGGGAAGACATAAGGGGGAAGGATAGTACATGGAATTGGGTTGGAGGGAAAGAAAGGGGGCTGATGCTGATGGAATTGGTGTGCAGGGAAAGGGGGAAGGATACTGGAGGGAATTGGGTTGGAGGGAAAGAAAGGGGGCAGATGCTGATGGTATTGGGGGGAAGGGAAAGGGGGGAAAACATAAGGGGGAAGGATACTGGAGGGAATTGGGTTGGAGGGAAAGAAAGGGGGCTGAAGTTGATGGAAATGGGGTGAAGGGAGAGGAGAGAGTGAAATGCCAGACCATGGAGGTGTGGGTGTAGGAGAGAGAAGGGAAGAAGAGGAGAGGAGAGAGATGCCAGACCATTGGAGGAGGGAATTGAAGAATATGGATGCCAGACCAATGGGGGTGAAGGGAAAGATGGAAGGGGGAGGCATACAGTTTCTGGAAGTGGCACAGAAGGACAGAAGATGAAAGGAAGAGAGTGACAAGAAGATGAGGATAGCAGAAACCAGAGAAGACAAAGGTAGAAAAAACATTTCTATTTATTTATTTTTTATTTGCTTTTTTGCATCGCTGCTTCTGTGGTGTTGCATTGTATGTAGAGTCCAGCTTCTTGGTGGTTTTATTTAACCTTTGTCTACGTATTTCTATTTTATCCCCACTTTTACAAAACTGTAGAGCATTCTTTTAGCGTTGGCTGTGGATAAAAACTATACTACAATTTTGTAAAAGGGGGAGAGGTTAGTTTGTGATTACATATTCCATAGTAGGCGAAGGTGTTTTCTGTGTTCTGTGGCACCTATGCTCTGAGCGTCGCCTTCCCTCCCTGTGGAAAGTTTCCCCTCGTGTCCGCCCCCGAGGAGAGCACTGCCGAACATAAATGGGTGAGTGGCGTTCTCCCCACATATTTTTGTGTCACCCTCTCCCGCCCCAGCATCCCCAGAGCCAGAGAAGGCAAGTGGCTGGGTCCCGTTCCTTCACTGAGGCTTCTCCAGGAGGCAGGGCAAGTAGGGATTAAAAATAAAACAAAAAAAATTATAATGCATCTATATTGCTTGGCCACTAGCCGGCAATTCTGAGAGGTCCAAACCGGACATTGTAACGTGGGGTGATGCCACCCTTTACCTCCAGCCTGGCTACCAAACAAGGAGGCAGCAGCAGAAGCACAGTAAATGCCACAGGCTTCCAAGAGAAGGGAAGGAAAAGAGAAACCAGACCATAGAAGGAGAGAGAAGGGAAGGAGACAGATGCCAGACCAGGGGCAAGGAATGAGAGAAAATGCCAGATAATGGAGGGGGGAGGGAGAGATAGAAGAGAAGGAGAGCAGAAAGATGCCAGGGCATGGGGGAGGGAAGGGAAATTAAGGAGACAGATGCCAGACCAGAGAGAAAGGAAGCTCAAGCCATGACCACTGACGCAAGCTCTATTTTGAGGAGCTGCTTCTCTGGGTCCCTTGTTTTCTCAGTCTAGTAGAACAACAGTGACGTGTGCAAGTCTTGCAGGGAGATAAACCGAAGCATGCAGACATTATGGTTTATTTATAGCCCACCTTTAACAAGGTGGGTTACATAAGTACACACACACAATAGTCATTACAAACATCTATAAATAACAGTTACAAAATCTCCAACAAATAAAATAAGTGCTCAATACCCATATTTCATTTCACAAAAAAGATGTTGTTTCAAGAGCTTCTTAAAAATATTCAAATCATTCTGCTTTCTAACATAAAGTGGAATATTATTCCAGGTATCAGGACCAGCACAAGAAAATGACCCCACTCTGGTCGTATGTATCCTTACTTGCCTTAGAGTGGGGACATTCAAATCCCCAGAATTAACTGAACGTAAACTTCGAGATGGTGTATATAAGGAAATGTGATCAATCAAATATTTTGGTGCCTTCCCATGGATGCAAAGATATGTTAACAATAACAGTTTATACCTTATCCTGAATTCTACTTTTAATAATAATAATAATCATCATAAATTTATTTATATACCATAATACCTCATGGTTCAATGCAGTATAAAATAAGAGGTAAGAACTGTAAAAACCCAGCAAATTTACGCCACAAAACACAGTACATTATATATAAAATATAACATTAAGGGCTCCTTTTACTAAGCTGCGATAGCGTTTTTAGCACATGCAGAATTGCCGTGCGCGCTAAACCCGCACTACGCGGCCAGAACTAATGCCAGCTCAATGCTGGCGTTAGCGTCTAGCGTGCGCGCTAAAACCGCTATCGCAGCTTAGTAAAAGGAGCCCTAAGAAATTATTAACTTATCTAACAGATAAAGTTGATCAAACAGATAAAGTTTTTAACTACCTTCTAAAGGCCTGGTAAGAAGAAGAATTTAAGGTCAAACCACTAAAACATTTGTTCCAAAGTCCTGCCTGAAAGGATAAGACTGTGTTTGCATGTATGTACATTTGTAATGTGTGTATTTTGTGTTTTTTGTACTGTATATGTGTTTTTGGAACCCGCTTTGTATAAAGCGGGATATAAATAAAAACTATAAACCATAAATCTTTTATATACACAACCTTTTACTGAGAGAAAAATAAGGTTGTGTTTCATGAAAACGCCTGTTTTCTGCTAGTTTAAAATGATTTAAAAGGTAACTTGGTATAATGTTTTGTAATATAATGTTTTATAATAAATACAGGTCAATTTAAAAATTATTCTTGCCTCTACCGGAATCCAATGCATCTTTCAATAGTATAGTGTTACATGTTCTGATTTTTTTAGATTGATAATTAGACGCACAACTTAACATAGAAGTCAGATATATGATCAAATTTCCCAATCCCAAACAGAACTCGAATTATCGAGTTTTGAATTACTTGTAAAGCATGGATTGTGGTCATGGAAACCCGTAACAATATCAAATAGCAATAATCCAAACTAGACAAAACAACTGTTTGGGGAACATATTTAAAAGTGGCCCCAGATAAATAAGATCTGAGATTACTCAATAATCTCAATTTAAAATAAATCTTCTTTACCATTAAGAACATAAGAAGTTGCCTCCACTGGGTCAGACCAGAGGTCCATCGTGCCCAGCGGTCCGCTCCCGCGGCGGCCCATCAAGTCCATGACCTGTGAAATGGTTTTTGACTATTTCTGTAACCTACCTCCACTTCTATCTGTACCCCTCAATCCCCTTTTCTTTCAGGAACCTATCCAGACCCTCCTTGAACCCCTGTAGCGTGCTCTGGCCTATCACAGCCTCCGGGAGCGCGTTCCATGTGTCCACCACCCTCTGAGTGAAAAAGAACTTCCTAGCATTTGTTCTAAACCTGTCCTTTTTCAATTTCTCCGAGTGCCCCCTTGTACTTGTGGCTCCCCACAGCCTGAAGAATCTGTCCCTGTCCACCTTCTCTACCATTGCGTGTATGTGAGACTGAAAAGACAAATGGGAGTCCAATTATAACTGAAAGGGAGAATTTCCTGGGCTAACCCTTCTCCCCACCAAAAATAAAATATTGATAGGTAATAAGTATATGAAAAGCCATTCTATAACTGGGTGTGTGCAGAGTTAGTTGAGCCTTGCACACTTTGTGCACTATGTGTTATTTATTTTTTTTTTTAATCAAATATATTTTATTGAGCACCAAAAGAAATAACAATCAGCATCAAGGACAGAGAACAACAAAGCCGCTCCATTTGTACAAACAAATCCAAGAAACCCACCCACCCCAACCCCACCCCCAACCCACCCCTCCCCCCCTTTCCACTCTCACTGATGTCAAACAAAGCAAAATAACAGGGGAAGAAACAAATACCAGGGGCTAACAGTTCAATAGGCGACTATGAGCCACCGGAGACAATGTTGACCAAAAGGGCTCCCAGATCCGCTGAAAAGCCCGTCCTGGCAAGGATGAAATGTCCTGGACTCCCCTCCGTTCCCAGGAAAGCAATGTAATCATGTGACTAAGCCAGAGGGAATAGTCCGGTGCTTCGGCTTCCATCCACTTGAGCAAAATGCATTTGATGGCAATCACTGCAGTCCAACGAAGGAATGTAGAGGCCCCAGGCTGACGGGGATGAAAATGCAAGGAGGCACCGAATAACACCAAGGCAGATCTCTGAACAGTAATGTTCCAAGTGGTATCTACAAAAAGAAAAAAAGCGTCCCAGAATGCCTGTATTGATGGACAAGACCAAAACATGTGGCCAAGACCAGCATCCTGAGCACCACAGCGTCGGCAGTCCGCAGTCAAGCAGAGCCCCGCCAGGAAAGCTCTCCGAGGAGAAACATACAGACGGAGAGTCTATGTGTTATTTTTTAAGAAAATACATAAGTGCTATAGTGCATACCTGGAAGGTGGCATAGACCCTAGGAGGAGCGTGGGGAGGGGTATGGGTATGTCTCCATCTAGCACACCCAGCTGAAAGCTCAATTATTTGCCAATGCCTTCTTATGCTAAGGTATATTTCAGTTGATAATCACCTTTTAGAATTTTTTTTTTTTTTTTTTACACCAATGTATGATTTAAAGCTTGCTTGTATTTCTGAATTGATTGAATTTACGCTCTATCCCTGTTTATAACAGGGACGATTAATGATGTTGTTTAGACCTGTCTATGTTAAATGTGATAATCGTAGGGAAACAAGATTTTATGTATGTGATATGGAAACCGCATAGTTATATGTGGTTTATAAATTTTTTAATAAATAAATAGATTATTCAGAAGGCATTTTTGACGTTGAAATCACTACGACCTTTGCGAGGATTGATGAGTCTGCCTAATTTTTGTATAGTTGCCCAAGCATATACCCATTGTTTGATAACTCATTGTTGGTTTGCCTAAAAATGATTCAAGTGCATTACAAATAGCTCAAATGCTAATGCTCGTTTAATCTCGGTATTCAAAAACTTCTTCTCATGTTTTGCATGATTCAGCGTTTGGAGGGGTGATGGCCCCACCCTCCAAAATGCGATTCCCTCTCCCATATTCAACCCTCCCCCTCTCTTCCCTGTACATGCGATTGGGGGGGCGATGCCCCTCGCCCCCTCCAAAATGCAATGCTCTCCCACACACCCCTAAAATGCAGTCCTGTCTCCTCTCGGAATGGCACTCTACTGTAGCTTTCCTTCTCTAGTGCCCATCCCCTCTCGGAATGGGGGGATTCATTGAGGCCACTTTATCACGGCTGCGATGAAACGTCCCATTCCAGGTAAAAGGACCCCTGTATATGCACAATGGATGGAGAAGGAACACTAACCAGAGTCTTCATGATGGCAAATGACTTGTTTCTTTTTTCCTTTGTATTCTCCTGCTTTTATTGTTTGTAGTATAGGTCCTAGTTATTTTTCTATACTTTTAGATACCTTTTATGATGTTTTCTCTATTAGAAATGAAAAATGAATTCTCATTGCTTGAGTCCACTGTGTGCTTTATTTAGCTCTTTCCTGTTGGGATTCTGATAGTTCCCCGCGTTGCTCAGATTCATGTGAGCATAAAGACCAAATAGGAGAAGCTTTGAGAAAATTTACCATTGCCTTAGCAACTAAGTAAAAATGGAGCTGGAAAGAATATGGTAATCAGTAGTGAAACATTTAAAATGTCTGCTAGCAATGCTTCTTTCAGATGCTTGCTCAATGTCACTTAGCACTGATAATGATAGAACTGGTTACAGCTGTGCTCACGGATTACTGGACTTTACTACCTAACACAAAATGATCTCACAGTTCATAACAGTTGACAGCCCTCACTCAGGAAAGGACTAGGAGATGGCTGGTGAAATCTATGCCATCATTCTGTTCTTCCAGATTAAGAAGTGACACTAGGGTTATTGGAGCAGCTGCCTAAAGATGCCTGACTTAGGGCTAGAGTCACTAACCTGCACGATCGTGACCGATCAAACCACAATATTATAATGGGGTGATCGGACGAACACCCCCATCCGCTGACACGGATCGCTAGTGTGCAATCCAGATGCATGCGCAGACCATCTGCTTTCCCTGTAGATGTTCTGCGCATGCGTTCGTGTTTGTTTGTTGTGGGGTTTTTTGTTTGTTTGTTTTTTTGGGGGGGAGGGGCCCGACTTCATCCCCGGCGGCAGCAGCAGCCTCTTTTTTCAAAACTTTTTTTTGCAACTTCTTTGCGAGCCCATGGTTTTAACCCGCTTAAACCCGTGGGTTAAAACCACGGGCTCGCTGTGCGGGGAAGGGCAGGAGAGATTCGGGGGAGAGCAGGGCGGCAGGCAGGAGAGATTCGGGGCAGAGAGATATAATTTACGGAGCAGCAGAGAGCAGGACGTGCAGAGAGCAGGGCGGCAATGGAGCTGGAGAGTCGGAAAGGACTTTTGCGAATGGTCCCTAGCAGTCGCTTCTTGGGTTGATCAGCTAGCCCACTCGGTTTGCAAAATTTGTTTTGTGAATCGCGTCCCTGCCTACTTTGCATGCCGTTCCCCTCATTTGCATGCATGGATCAGAATCGGATCAGCAGAGAGGTAAATGAAGCGGGACGGAGTAAAATTGGGTCTCAAAGGGGTCGCAAATTGATTGGTACATGATCAGTTTGCTTAGTGAATCTAGCCCATAGACGTTACAAAGTCAGAGGACTTTAACACTTCTGTTTTAAAGCCAGTCTGAACTTTCCTGAGCTGGTACATTACTCAAACATGCAGTGATTTTATGGAATAACTTTCCCTCTGCAAGGAGGTGTAATAAGTTTTTTGACTGTATATAAATGTACTGTACCGTTTGTGTAATACATGCATTGGTTTTGACATTGTTTCTGCTTTTCTTGGTCTGTCCTCCCGATAAAGCAGTAGGTTGTAGGAAACTTATGGTAAAGCAGTGCCTATTTTGATAAAGCATGGGGAGGGAGGGTCAAAGACCACAACCCAAACCCTGCTCAGTTGCAGCCCGGAGGCCAGTTTTGAGCTGAGCAACTGCTACAGCAGTAGAGACAATGGTGTCTCAGGAAGCTAAGATGATAGTAGAGATGCCTCTGTAGTGCTATGAGTAATCCATAATTAAAAAATAAAAATTTTCCTTGCAGCCTGAAATCGAATTTTCTATCTGCAATGTTTTTGTTTGCAGGAAAGAAATAGGCAGTCACGTCTACCCTGAATGCAGATCATTTTAACTGACCAATAAAGCAAGGAGTGTATCTTTTGGACATGAGCATGTAGTCGCTTGGGATCTGTGTTTGTGCGTTGCTATTTATAGTGCTAATTAACTCCTCGTAGTTAAGATGAGTCATCTGACGCATCCTTCGCCATGATCCGGCTCATAGTATTCTGCTGTCGTTCAGTTCAAGAAAATTTTTTCTCTTTAAGCACAGATGAACTCACAGCTAATAATATCCAATAATTCCTTTGAGACAGTATCCTGCACTTTGCGACAAGGGAAATACATTAAACAAAATCTTAATATTGAAGGAATATTAACGTTGTAAAGCATACATTCTTCCTTTTAGTTGCCGTATTGTGTTCTGCAGCCTCCACGGGGTTACAAATAAAAATATAGATAAATCTACACATCAAGTTTCAAGTTTTATGATTTGATATACCGCTTAAAAAGCCAAAGCAAAGGCACATGAACTATAGCACCGGAGAAGAGCAACCTGAGGTCCGTCTTAGATTCAAAGCCTTCTCTACAAGTTTTCTAATTTAGGGGCCCTCTATGAAAATACGTTAAATGCTGAAGTTCACTTAAAGCGGGGGGAAAAAAAGCTTACCACAAAACACACTGTTTTGCAGTATTATGCTTGTCATCATGCGCAAAGTGTGAACACTTTATTATTTTATTTTGTTATTTTTTTCAGAAGGGGTGTGTCATGGGGGTGGAAAATAGGCCTGGAAGCATTATGTAGCTAATGAGTTCACATTAGCGTATGTTTAAAAAATTTAAAGGTACCATAAAATCATGGCTCTTTCACCAAGCATTCAACTTGGTGTGGGATCCTTTTGCTGCTAGAAACTGCCCTTCTTCCAGGTATCTCTCCCCCTCCTCAACTGCCTCTTCCCTTTGACCTGTTACTAGGGTTACCAGACATCCTCTTTTTAGAGGACTGTCCAGGCATCCAGACGGGGCTGTGTGCAGATATGCCAAAATGATGTCAAGCGAATGCAGGTGACATCATTGCATCGCATCCACATCCGCATATACCCTCCAAACGCAGCCCCGAAGAGATGGGGGTTGGTGTGGGTTTGGGGTTGGGGAGCAGAACGGTGCAGGGCCGTGGACAGAATGGGGTGGGACCAGGGGCAGAATGGAGCGGGATCACACGTCCTCTTTTTTTGAGAACAAAATCTTGCAACCCTACCTGTTACCCTTCATTTGTTTCCCTTGGTTTGAATTGTTTCTGAATGAAAATTACTCTCTATTCTTCTGAACTGTAGTTCCATTGTAAACTGCCTGGACCTGCTAGTCAGTTAAGGCAGTATAGCGAGTTTATGTTAAGGTAGTATAGAAAGTCTGTGTTTTAATGTACAGCAATGTATATGTCTAGTAACACAATAGAAATGATTAGTAGCAGTAACGAGGGTGAGAGGTGCCCGGGGAGGTGGTGCCCCTCTCCTACCTTAAAAGATATAGAAGATGAAAAAGTGAGGCCAAATGGAAATAACCACAGCAACTGAAATCCTCACTGTTTGGATTCAACAACAGGATGGCAATAGGGCTTTCAAAGTCGTCAATGTCAATGCATTAAACAAATATATGTCTGGCTTTGGCTCATCTCATGTGATGTAGCTTATCTATTTACTTCTGTGTCATTTATGCAGAAATAAAAACTAGTTGACAGCATATATTCTTTTTACTTATCGTTTTAATGCAGTGTCTCTAGCATGCCCCAACGGGACCCGTTTCGCCCAAAAGGCTTTCTCAAGGGTTCATGGAGGAGCTCAAATACGGCATCCTTCCTCATTTAGGGCTAGAGTAAAACTGCAGTTGGAACAGTAGCTACAGCTACGGATGATTCTTCTGTTTTTTAACATTTTATTGAATTTTTAGAGAACAAATACAAATAAATTTGAATTTGTGTATATTTATTTATTTAAAAGCTTATAGCCTACCTACCATGTTTCCCTGAAAAATAAGATAGTGTCTTATATTCAGCTGGGACCCAAAAAAGGCACTAGGTCTTATTTTCGGGGAATGCACATGACCATCTCTCCCTTCCTCTCCTTTACCCCAATTCTTCCTCTTTCCTTTCTCTCTCCCACATGTGCAGCATCTTTCCTCCCATCCCATCCCTCCCCTCCCTCCCATTCCAGAAAACTGCAATAATCCTCATGGAGGATCTTCCCAGCTCTTTGTAAACTTAATAGGTTAGAAGTTGCTGTTTCCAAAAGAACCATCTCCACTTGACTAGTGGATTGCATCTCCTTCACATACTGTATACTCAGGCTGGGTTGACGCTGCAAGGCCGTTTAACAGCCCACAATGTCTGAAGTATGGCAACCTTGATGACACATTTTCACTCTGCATCTATTGAAGACATCTGCAAAGCAGCTACTTGGTCCTCACTTCATATATTTACCTCTTATTATTGTTTAAAACACAGCTCCAGAAGAGACAGTCATTTTGGACAAGCAGTTCTACAAAATCTTTTCACTTCCTGAGATCCAACTTTCCCTCCAGGCCTATTGGGTTTTCCAGGCTTATGTTTATATATTTATTAACCTCTTCCATAGTCAAGATCCGGACAGCTTGGTAGTCCCACATTTGAGAAAATAATGCCTGCTTGTCCTTGGAAAAAGCAAAGATACTTACCTGTAGCAGGTGTTCGCTAAGGACAGCAGGCATATATTCTCACAACCTGCCCACCTCCTCTAGTTGGTTTCTTAGCTTTTTTTAACTGAACTGATGGTCCCATGAGCCGACTTCAGATGGGAAGGCACTAGTACATGCGCAGTACAGGTACCACCTAAAGATTTAAAGTGACAGTATCCATACCGGGTTCCGTGGATGATGTCACCCACATGTGAGAATATATGCCTGCTATCCTTTGAGAACACCTGCTCTAGGCATCCAGAATATCAAAGCTTTCTTCCTCCTCGTCTTTCTTGATCACATCAAAAAATGGGTAATAACAATTGACAATATTACCTTTCTGTCCTTCAGTAATAAAGAGACTTTACCTAAAGTAATTCCTATGCAGTACTTCAAGAGGATAGTAACAGAAGGAAAATTAAAAAATCACAAATGTTTTTTTGCAGGGTTCTGGAGTCAGAGTTGGAATCAGAAATAATTTGGGGTGGAGTTGGAACAGTAAAAATGTACCAACTCCGACTCCAGCTGGAGACTTGGCAGGTCTGCATTTAGAAGGGTTCATTTCGAGACCATGGCATATTACACTCTTAAATCCATGTGCATAAGTAGACCCAAGCTGAAGAAGTTTAACACTGTATATTTGTGAGCTTCATCTAAAATCCAAGGGTTTGTTTGTAGAGGATTGCTTTGGGTATCAGCAGCATCTGTGAAGTGTTCTGTTTTGCAATCCGGTAGATAACCTGCTTACCACTGTGCTATTCATGTACCCCTGGATTCCATATACTGTAGGTTGGCAAGATTTGGACATGCAGGGCAGATGTGCACACAAATTAATGAGTTAACGGGGCATCAACAATCAATTATTGACATTGAAACTCATTTGGATTTGCATAAGCATCTAACTGTGCACTATTCTATAACACTGCATGTCTTAAATTGTCTTGTGTGCAACCTCAAAGTGGAGCATGGCCCTGGGAAGGGCATGGGGAAGGGGAGTCAGATGTGGTTCCAAAATTTAAGTGCCATCTTATAGAATACCGTGTTTACACATCCAACTTGCCTGCCAGGATTTACATCAGATTTCAGCAAGCGCAAATCCTTGCACTCAAAGTTGAGCGTGGGAATCTGTGCTTAAGCGCTATCCTTTAATGGGCACTCGGCCCAGATCACTCTTTATGCAATAGCGCTTAGAATGGATTGTTCCTGGTGCCTAAATTTCAGCGTCATTTACTGGCTGTGGCCCATATTGTCTTTAAACTTTCATTAGCTGGGAATTTACTTCATTTTATCAAATTTCATGAAAGAACAATGTTTGGCGTGACTGTTCAGAAGTGAATGTATTGTTGCCTTGGTAACTGATTTTTCCCCCCCCCCCCCTCCTTCTGTTGCAGCTGGTTCTGCTCGAGGCTGCTGCCCTGCTCTCTCTAGACTTTACTAGTCTTAGTGGGTGATGTGACGGCATCTTTAACGGCCAGATCCTATACTCTACTAGGTGTGTATTGCTTAGTTTTCACTGCATGCTTTGTGATGTTGCACGAAGGGATCGTAGTTGCAGGAGTGGTCCCTGGACAGAGCTGGGGTACTTAACCGATTAGCGGCAATATTCAATCCACTAACCGGCTAAGTCACTGATAAAAAGTCTGTCCTAATTTATTTTGCTGAGCTAACCAGACACTGGTTGAATATCAGTCATTGCCCAGTTAACTTCTGCACATACCTGGACTTTTAATGCCAGCGTTCAGATGTAGCCTGGCATTGAATATTCAGGCTCAGTTTTTCCTGCAGCTGTGAGCAGGTGAAAAACCAAAGACTGCCACAGGCTGAATATTACCCCCATTAAGTTATTTTGATGTGAAACTGAGACCTCACATGTGGCAGTGGCAGCGGGATTATGTTTGGACAGAGGTCTCATGTCAAATTTTATTTTCTTACAGAATTAGTGCCTTGCAGGGATTTGAGAAAACATAATTGTTTGTGTCTTTTCCATGTCCTATATCTTGTATTCCTATGTGCAGCAATAGTAATGCAAAGCGGCCGCATGACTGGCTAACTTCCTCGTGGAAAAACTCTTTAAATAAGGTAACAGCAGTGACAGTCAGTTGAAGAGATGAAGCAGCACAAGACGTTCTTACGAGTGTAATCCAAAATGTGTATAAAGACCCGACACGGCCATGTTATGGCGTGTGTTGCCTGCGTCAGGTATCTATAGTATTCAGTGGAATTGCATAAAGGCTAACATCAACTTTGCAACTTAAGAAAGAAGTCCTGATTGATGCCAGCATGTATGCGTTTCGCTGAGGACTACAGACCTCTGATGCAGGTGACACACACAGAAGCACGGCCATGTTCTTTTTATGTTTGAATAAATTTGGGTTGACTCGTTGGAACTTCTTGTGCTGGCTTATCTCGTCAATTGCCTGGCACAGCTGTTACCTGGTTTGCCCCCTTTGTGCGGAGACTTTCCACCTATTGTTTGCCAACTACTTGCAGTATTCTAAGGTTGCCATCTTCTAAAGCAAAAGCTAAGTTTGACCTCTGCTTCTTTTATTTTAAAATAGTGGAGGAATGGCCTCGTGGTTAGGGCTGCAGCCTTAGCACCCTGAGGCTGCAGGTTCAAAGTACCCCAGTATTGCTCCTTATGACCCCGGGCAAGTCATTTTACACTCCATTGCCCAGGTACATTAGTCAGATTGTGAGCCCATAGGACAGAAAGGGAGAAATACTTGAGTACCTTAATGTAAACCACTTAGGGCTCCTTTTATAAAGGTGCGTGCGCTAAAATGCCGCACGCACTAGCCACTACCACCTCCTTTTAAGCAGGTGGTATTTTTTCAGCTAGCATGCACTAAAAACGCTAGCGCATCTTTGTAAAAGAAGCCCTTAGGCCAGGGGTAGGGAACTCCGGTCCTCGAGAGCCGTATTCCAGTCGTGTTTTCCCCAATGAATATGTATTGAAAGCAGTGCATGCAAACAGATCTCATGCATATTCATTAGGGAAATCCTGAAAACCCGACTGGAATACGGCTCTCGAGGACCGGAGTTCCCTACCCCTGCCTTAGGCTATAAGTGGTCTATAAATACTGAAAATAAATAATAAATACTTCCCTAATGCAATAATACAAATCTATTTGGGAGAAGAATTTCCACAAATCATCAAAGGTGGCTTACAGCAAGTAAAGTTCACTCTTGCATTGATGTGCAGTATTTATAGATAACATGAGCGAATGTAGTAGCACACTTCAGTAACTCTAGTGCAGTGGTTCCCAAACCTGTCCTGGGGGACCCCCAGCCAGTCAGGTTTTCAAGATATCCCTAATGAATATGCATGAGAGAGATTTGCATACCTGTCCCTTCCATTATATGCAAATCTCTCTCATGCATATTCATTAGGGATATCTTGAAAACCTGACTGGCTGGGGGTCCCCCAGGACAGGTTTGGGAACCACTGCTTTAGTGCTTAGTGTGGTGTTTATTATAACGGTCATCACCTTGGGTTCTATGAGAAAGGAACAATTAATAGATTTAGTAAATAAATGTAGTACAAACTGCAAGTGACTTGAGATTGTGAATCGTAAAGTATTTATTTATCAACTAAAGCTATTCTAGCCAATATTCAAAGTGAGTTAACTGGCCAGGAATAGCTGTCAACTGGTTAACTTACTTGTAATAATAATAATAATTTTATTCTTATATACCGCCATACCAAAAAAGTTCTAGGCGGTTCATAACAAGGTGAGCTAATACATGGGATACAGATAAAATACAAATTAGAATAATAGACTAAGAAAACTGTTGGACAATTGTTGTGTGGTTTTTGTAGCTTTTTTGATGCTCAATAAAAATGAATTCAATATAATGGATTTAAAAACAGATAAAAACAGGAAGCATTTACAATATAATACAGAAAATACCGGCATGACAGGGAAAGAAATTGTATGTGCCTCTCTGGTTATTTTCACCAGTTAGTGGTGCTGAAAGTGACTGGTTAGTACCAAAGTGGAAGCTGATTACTTTGGGGTTGTTCGATGGGCACTTCAGGAGCAGGGGCTCTCAATATTCAGAAATAACCGGTCAGCAAAAATCTGTCAAATAATATTTTCTTAATGCTGTTCGAAAGGATTTTTTTGCATAGTCAAGTAAATCTGCAAAATGCTAGAAATGTGTCAGATAAAGTGTGTATTGAAGTGATCAAAGATATTAAACGCGCATTCTGTCCAAGGTCAGCACTTGGATTACTGCATTTTTTTACCCTTCAAATAAAAAGTGGATAAGTGGAACCCTTTTTTGCATGACCCTTGAGCTGAACTCTTAAAATGAATGCTTGCTTGAATACTTACACCTCTTATCTTTTTTTGTTTAACTAACCTGTACTATTTTGCCCTTTACTTAACTGTTTGTTTACCTTGATTTGATTAGTTAACAGGCAGGAACATTTGAGAACAAGCATGGAAGACTATGATATCAGGTCTGCCGCCAGTATTCTGGCATCTGTGAAAGAGCAAGAAGCTCGTTTTGAGAGGCTGACCCGTGCACTTGAAGAAGAGCGACGCAATGTCTCCCTGCAGCTTGAATGTGCAAATCTTCCTGCTGACCGAATGAGCATGTGCAACATTGGCAATGGTCAGCCACTGGCCACTGCATGGCAGCAGCTAGTCCTGCAGGTAACCTGCCTGCTTAATCTTTCCTCGTGACATAAATCATGCAACTCGGCATTCTCATGGAAAAAGTCAGTCCTCAAGATCATTGTCCAGAATCATTTTTTTTCTAGCATTTCATTCCATATTATTTGGTTGCATCATAACACACAAAAACATGTCTCCCAAACTCAGGGCAAGATTCTCAGAAAACCGCATTAAAAAGCGACGGTCTGCTAATGCAGCTGTTTTGATAGCGAATTTAAAAAAGCGAGACATTCTCCAATAATCTCACATGCAAATGAAGTCGGCGGACAACAGAGAAGATTCCCTAATTTACAATCATCGAGTTGCTGGTGCCAGTGACCGGCACATGCGCAGAATTTACAAGGAGAGAGGCGTGAATGTGCGCATGTTCCTGGAAAGCAATGCAACGCAATCAGCGCGTGCGTTGTTTGAGCATAGAATATGCTTACATCATATACACGCAAAACACGTGGTTGGTCGCAAAAGCTGTGGTGTCGAAAAACCTGATAATTCAGTCATAATCAAGATCCACAGCCAGAAACACATAAGACAATAGTATCATACATGCGCACAAGAAGAAATGTTGGCTTTTAACAAGCTCGCATAAAATATACCTTTCTCTCCCATAAACTCAAAAGAAGCGTGATTGTACTACCCTTCACTTATAAAATATATAAAAACACGTTTTTTTTTCAATAGCCACAGTCAAAACACAAATGCTGGCACTGTAAAGGCACCCCCCGGATCATTCGCTGCTTTTTGTTGCCAAAAGCCGATGCTACTCTTTGAAAATGCCTTGGTGATTTTTAAGAATTCACCAGAGGGCTCATTTCCATGCTAAAGAGCACATTTGCATACCATTGCTAAAGACAGAGATAATCCGTTTTGATCATCCGCCACTAAAATGCGTGCAGGCTAAACCGCCGGAAAACAGATTAGCAACCGTGTTAAAGTTTTGAGAATCTTGCCCTCACTGGGCACATTACAGTACCAACTGGCATGGTTGAATGTCTCTTGTATGCCCGAGCCTTCTATTCTAATGCGCTCCAGTGTTTGTACGTCTCCATTTAGAAGAAAAGTAAACAAACCCATCCAGTGCTTTTTAAGTGGCTCACAGGATCCTGGCATTCATGTGCTCATCTTGTTTCCTTTGTTCTAGCCATCTTTATGCCATCTTATATTCAAAAAAATGAAAACCTAACATGATGAATCCATATCACTTGTTCTGTTATGGTTAAATCAGCGGATTAACTGTGTGAGTGGGACATCTTTTAACCCTGAGCATTTCTGAGTGCTGAAAATGTGATTCTCTCATGAAAAAGCATGACTCTCATCCGACTTTCCTTTACTTATTAGATGAGAAGTAATGGAACATTGCTATTCTTTTCTTCTTTCAATATTTTTAGGATGCTACTCAAATGTGGAATGCAGAAATTAATTATTGACAGTAGCGAATAAATAAAATGGCATATTGTATTTTTTTAAAAACCAACAAAACCCAACAAAAAATAAAGACCTTACATTTCTTGAAGATAAGAACACAAATCAAGTTTATGTGGGTTTTTAGGCCAACCCAACTGGGTCTCATGTGATAAGTTATCTTCATAAAAAGAAGGGGGAACCAAACGAGAAGCGGGAAGCACCAGGCAGAGAAATGGGATATAAAACAAGCACTTTATTGTTGTACTGTGAACCCAGAACTCACACAGGCCATGTTTTGTCTGAAGTCTAATCTAATCTAATCTAATCTTTGGTTTATATACCGGGTCATCTCCCAGTAGAGCTCGACTCGGTTCACATATAATTAAGACTAGAGTACATAGCAGAAAACATAAGAGAAGGAAGAACTAATTAAAAACTAAAGTAATAAGAAAAGCATAAGAAAAATAACTATAATATTATCATTTCGTTGAGGCTGTAGTTAAACCATTTAAAAATTGCGAGAACAACAAAGTTTTTAGGAATTACGAAATAATTGCAGCTGGCCTAAAAGCCTAATGGAGTCAGGAAGTTCATTCCAGATCTCTACAAACTTCAGGGGTCTGTAATGATTCATCATAAACTTTGCAGTTGGCACAAATAAAAAGAGCTATACTTAAAGAGAATACTGCATAGAAAACAGCTGGTAAAACCTTATTTTCACTGCACAACAGATACTGCATTTCTTTATTGCGCAGTGAAAGACTCAAATGCTCCTGGATGAAGATTGAAACTGTATACATTGTATGAAATACATTTGAAGAAAAGATCTAAACATGCTGAACATGAAGCTTCAGAAAGAACTTTGGGATGAAGCTATTCAAAGACACAGATTGGTAGGAGGCTATAAGAACATTTCTCTTGGAGCACTCTCGGGTCCATCATTAAGTAGAAACAGTCTGACACTACCAAGATACTGGTTTAAGGCTGTCCCTCAATGGTCAATAGATATCTGTTAAGAAAACGGCTGAGGAATGACAATGTGAGACCCAAGTTTATTGTATTTAATTTAGAACTTAGCTCGCCCCTTTTCAGTAGTAGGTCAACGTGAGCTACTTTCAAGTAAACTAGGTTTTTTTTTTTTCCTGGAAGTATTACAATCTATATGTTTGTACCTAAGACAATGCATAATTAATTTACTTGCCCAAGATCACAAGGAGCAACAGCAGCAGGATTTGAACCAGGCTTCTCTGGGTGTTGGCCTTGTGCTCTAACTACTAGGTTACAGAGGTCTTTGGGACTTCTGAAAATGTTGACTATTCATCAGATTCAAGATTATTCTTCAAATATGGACTGTATGGGAAGGTGGCGAGAAGATAGCCACTGCTGCAAGTCCCATTTCCCCTCCCCATCTGATTTACCATATAGAGTTTGTAAATTAAGAGAGCTTGCATACATGTGAGAGAATATTTTAGGAGACTGCGAGGGGATATGATCGAGACTTTCAAAATACTGAAAGGAATCGACAAAATAGAGCAGGAAAAAAATTATTTACAATGTCCAATGTGACACGGACAAGAGGACATGGACTGAAGCTAAGGGGGGACAAGTCCAGGACAAATATCAGGAAGTTCTGCTTCACGCAACGAGTGGTGGACACCTGAAATGCTCTCCCAAAGGAGGTTATTGCGGAATCCATCGTTCTAGGATTCAAAAGCAAACTAGATGCACATCTCCTTACAAGAGGCATAGAGGGATATGGGTGACTAAAATTACGCCAGGTGTACACCTGGCTGGGCCTCTGCGTGTGCGGATCGCTGGACTTGATGGACCGAAGGTCTGATCCGGAGATGGCAGTTCTTATGTTCCTATGACATAAAGTCATAGGAACTTTGAGACCAAAGTGGACCTTTATGATCTTTATGATCACAATACATTACTCTGCTAATACCATTCCTACAGTAAGGCATTATGTTTTGAACGTGCTTTTGTAGCAGTGGAAACGGCAAACTTTGTGAACATTAAGGGAAAGATAGGAATCATAGGAAGATCTTGGAAGAGACTCTTTGGTCTATGTGAAGAGATTTTCTCTGGTTCTGCCAGTTTCTGGATCTCCCGGGTCTTCTCTGGTCACTTCCAGCTTCTGCTTCTTTCCAGCTCCTTTGGTCTCTCGGCTCCTTCTGTTCACTGCTGGCTCCTCTGGTCACTACCAGTCACTTAGTTTCTTTAGGTTACTTGCAGCTCCTTTGGTCACCACTGGTTACTCTCCCTTGGCCACAGTCTGGCCACACAAAATAGGTTTGCCCTTGACCATGCTCTGACTACACATGGTAGGATTTTTCTTTGGCTACCCAAGGTAAGGTTTACTGGTGGTTTGGCACAAATCAGCACAGATTCCTCCATAAGTCACCCTAGGAATTTATGTTACCAAGAATTCCTACTAGCTTTTCTGGGTTCAGAGGTCTTGTGGAAAGGGTCCTATTCTTCTTATAGTGAGGTCATCTTCCTCATCATTTTTTTATTCCACATGAAATCTGAGATGAATCATCTGATTTTACAGTGTACTCCAGGGTCAGACTGGATCCCCTCCTCTTCTTTAGGTGGATTTTCTGGAGTATTAAGTTATATACAAAGGATATGCAAATGAGGCTTTTTCCAGCTTGGCCTCATGGAAAGAGTCTATACACAGCAGGTTCTGGCATATTGCTCCTCTTTATGTCTCCCCCTATCGGGAGATCTTGGTGACATACCGTATACCTTGTCACAGTCTTCTATAGACCTAGAAGTGGAGAGAGCATTCATCTTTCAGCAAGGCAATGACCCAAAGCAAAAGCAACAATGGAATCCAGACCAGAATCTGATAGAAAATCTCTGCAAGACCTGAAGACTGCAGTCCACATACAATTGCCAGACATCTTGAATGAGCTTGAGCTATTCTGCTGAAAAGAACGGGCAAAACTAAATCATCTCATTGTACAAAGTTGGCAGACACTAATCATAAACAGCTCCTGGCTATTGCTGCAAAAGGGGTTGCTACAAAGGCCTGAATGCTTTTGCAAAGCACTTTAGGTTTCTACAGCCACCAAGTGCATGTATAATAGAGACAAACAATATCCAATAACTATATATTGACGGCTCTTTTCT